>NC_056742.1:508944460-509154460 GCF_019279795.1 Protopterus annectens
AGAAGCCACTGAAGAATTCTCATATGAAAGCGCGCTAGTGAGATTAGAAGAATGGCTGCTGCCATGGAACCCAGAGTTTGAAGGACGTACTTGACTTGGATCCTTTTGCTCTGTATTAGAATCTGTACTTGCTGATGAATTGCGGACACCCTTTCTAGTGGTAGCCTTGCAAACATATTCCTTGTGTCTAAGTCTGCTCCTATGTAAGTGATAGATTGACAGGGCAACAAGGCAGAATTTTCGAAATTTATTGTAATGCCTAGCTGGGAGCAGATTGTGATTGTGTAGTCATGTGCTTGTAGGAGTTGATGCCTGGTGGTAGCAGTGAGGAGCCAGTCGTCTAGATATGGAAACACCTGGAATCCTTGACATCTCAGGTGAGCTGTGACCACTGCCATACATTTGGTGAACACCCTGGGGGCTGTGGTGAGACCAAAGGGCAGAGTTCTGAACTGATAATGACTGGCCCCCAGCCGGAAGCGAAGATATCTCCTGGAGTGCCTGTCCATCTTGATATGGTAGTACGCATCCTGAAGATCTATCGAGCACATCCAATTGTCCTGACCCAGAAAGGGTAGAATGGACTGTAGCATGACCATCTGAAACTTTGTTCTTTGTACAGACCTGTTTAGTCTGCTGAGATCCAGAATCGGTCTCCCGTCCCCTGTGTTTTTGGTACTAAAAAGAACCTTGAGTAAGTTCCGGATCCATGCTGGTCTGCCGGGACTTCCTGGATGGCTCTTTTTTCTAGCAGTTTTGAAACTTCTATTACTGCTTGCTCCTTCAGATTGGGTGGAACATCTGGAAGGGTTTTCTTTGACCGAAAGGGGGGTTGATGGAAGGGAATTTTGTAACCTCCAGATATAATGTACCGTACCTATCTGTCTTGCATTAAATTTTGCCAGGTTTTTGGGTACAGTGAAAGTCTTCCCCCGACTGCCTCCAAAGGTGAGCAGCTGGGCAACCCTTCAGGGATGCTGAAAGGGCTTATCAGAGAAAGATTCTCTGTTGCCCTGGTTCTGCGGACCCCCTCTGCCATGAGGGCGGTGTCTATTGTTAGTTTCCCCCTCTGCCTCTGGAGGAAAAATTGCTATGTGTGTCAGGCAAGGCTCCCTGAGATTTTCGGAACCACATTTTACCACTCTTCTGACCTTTGGGGTAAGGTCTAGAGGGAGTGTGAAAATGGACTCCCACAGCAGAGAGAGTCTTGCCTTCTTGCTCACACCTAGTCAAAGTGTCTTTCACCTGTGGTCCAAAAAGAAAGGAACCATCAAAGGGGGTGTTGGTGAAGGACACTCAAAGGTGTTCCGCAAAGTTACACAGCCGCATCCACGCATGCCTCCTAAGGGCCACACCTGTACCTGTGGCTCTACTCGCCCCATTGGCTGCATAGGAAATGAGCCTCATGGAGGAGTTAACTACAGAATTAAGTGTTGCCAGCTGGGGAGCTGCTTTGGCTTGTGCTCCCTCAGCTGTTGGATCTTGAAGGGTATCTCCGAGCTCTTTAAGGAGATCCCTTTGAAGTCGGGTAAAATGACATAAGCAGTTCAGTGACCTCATAGAGAAGGTCACTGAAGCAAACATTCACTTCCCGTATCTGTCCATCATCCTATACTCCTTGTTAGGGGGATGGACAGACGAAGAGGTCTCCGCTAACTCTTTTTTGGTGGCTGCTGCTATCACCATTGCATCAACAGGAATACCTTTAGAAAGGAATTGCTTATCCTGCGGTGCTGTAATGAATTTACCAGGTCTCCACGGAGTTGGTTCCACCGTATCTGGAGCTGACCAAGCCTTTTGAGCCACCACTGCCATAAATGGATCGAAAGGCGGAGAAACCCAGGAGGTGGAAGGTCAGGAACTGAAAGCATCCAGAAATACAGACTCATCCTCGGTGGGGGCTAGGGGATTCCAGTTCCCCCTCTGCTTAAGCATTTCTAGGATGTCCGAGAAGGAAACATCTTCAGAGGGGGATCTCGGAGACCCTTCCGAATCATCTAAGTCTGTATCAAAAGTGATAGACTCGGGGGAGTCAATGTGCTTCCTCTTACACTTTTTCTTCCAAGGGGGCTCCTCTGAATGATCAGGAGAGGCCTCAGAAGAGGAAGAAATACCCAATGGGGTGTCCTGGAGCATCGGTTCCCTACTCTTAGGGTCTGGAGGAGGTGCAGAGGTTGGCACAGGCACTACAGGAGATGGAGCCGGTGGGGCTGAAAGTGGAACTGACTCAGAGGACAGCACACTCTGTATGACATCAAAGGCGTCCCTGCCACGATGCAGAGAAAGCTCCAGTTCTTAAGAAATAGGAATCTTTCTCCGCACCGAGGGGGATGGCTCTGAGGCCGATGTTGGAGCCGAGCTCACCTACGCCAAAGCTCCGAGAGGGAGAATGGGGTCAGACAAGGGTCCAATGCCACTCGCCCCCTAGGAGCCAACGAGGGAGCCATGGCACCCAGATCCCTCGATGGAAGGTACCACTGAGGGAATTGCAGCCGACATCGGAACTGAAGGAGATAGAGTTATCGGAGC
The DNA here is from genome assembly GCF_019279795.1 of Protopterus annectens. Taxonomy (NCBI): domain Eukaryota; kingdom Metazoa; phylum Chordata; order Ceratodontiformes; family Protopteridae; genus Protopterus; species Protopterus annectens. Next base: position 508,946,990 of record NC_056742.1, read on the forward strand.
CGATGGTTCCACTACTCGAACCCCAACGAACTCCGGCTCAGAATTCATTGGAGTCGGAGGAGGAACATCAAGAGAAGTGGATGGAGCCAATACCTGTTGAGGAGGACTGGACAACAATTTAGCTAGTGCCTGCGACTTTAGCAACCTACTGACTACTCTCTCCACATCATGATCCGACAGCCTAGAGGATCGAGAGGAGTGAGAGGATCAGTGACTACGCTCGTTTTGAAGTAAAGGAGACCGAGGAGCTGAATGCACCAACTCTAAGGAAGGTGACCTCAGCCTCTTCTGGCTCTCTGATGGCTCCGATGCCTCTGATGGAGCCAACAGGGAGATTGTCTTGTCGGTGCCAGCCAGAACCGACGTAGAAGGAAAATCCTGTACTGAAGTCGGCTCCAAAATTGGAGCCAACGGCTTAGTGGATTTAGGGGATTTCACTGGCTGTGAACTCTTGGCTGGTGAATCCTGGGGTTTTAACAGACCCCTAAGAATCAACTTATTCTTATGCTCCTGCAGGACTCTTGGACTAAAGGCACGGCAAACAGAACAAGAGTCCTGCAGGTGCACAGCACCTAAACAATAGACGCAAGAAGTGTGCCCATCTGTCAGAGACATTTTCTGACAGCATGAGTCACACTTCTTAAACCCAGAAACCTTAAATTCCTTGGACATACTGTACTGGAAAAAAGAAGCCAACCAATTTAACCAACAAGGAAAATAACAATATTCAGTTCTACAAGAACAAAAACATTATCTAGAAAGGATATATATTTTTTTAAGAAGGTAATAGGAAAGCCTCTAATTTAAATGGCTAACCTATAAGAAAAAACAGTAAGAAAGCCTCTAATTTAAATGGCTAACCAAGGGAAGGGAGGAGGGGTGGGGGAGAACTTTCTAAGTTAAACGAGTTCTACAAAAAAGGGATACTATAGAATAAACAATTATCTACCACAGTTAACAACACTATTGCTAATAATAATATACTAGAAGAGTTAAATTCTAGAGAGAATTTACACAAAACATTCTATAGAAGCCTGAGCCAGAAAAACGACACCTTGCAGCTGAAGCGGCAAATGAGATCTGGGTAGCTATCGCTAGGCATCATGGAAAAAGGGGTAGCCTCGAGCCAGTAAACAGCTCTCGAGCTATTGAAGATGGCCAAGTTGGAGCCGAGGATCGGCTCCAAACCCAACCAGCAAGAACGAAGGCGAGATAGACAACTTAACATTTTTTATTTTTTTATTTATTTTTTTTATTTTTATTTAACATTTGTTGACCGGGAAAGTCCGACTAGGTTCCACAGATCCTGTTTTCAGCAGAGGCCTGGGGAGAAATGCTCCAGAAGCATGTTTTTAGAATGCCCTTAGTTAACTTAACATCCATAGTTACCCATCTTGGTACCAGTACCCATTGCACAACAGCTCAATAATCAGTTTATGTAGTCAGTGCTCAATAAAAGGTAATAGAGCAAAGGGCTTCTCTGTGCAATGAGGAGTTATCAGCCACAAATCAATTGAACTGACTGACAAAATTACCAAAATGTAAATGTGCGTCTCCAACAATGTAAATTTCTCTCTGCCCACCAAACACAGACCAATAAATACAATAGTAACTGTGGCTGAGAGATAACCAAGGCGTCTTAATATTCCATTCATATGCTGGTCACTGAAATATAAATCCACCTTACGAGTAACGAACCAAAAAGATGTAAAAATCCACCATATAAAAGCGAAAAAGTCTGTTTATTACATAAAACAAATCGGTAAGCGCTTTCACTGTAGCTTCGTCAGACCGTTAACATTCAAAAATATCATCCTGTTTCCTTTTATATAGATCACATGCTTAATTAAACATTTGCAATCAAAGCATTAAAGCTATACACTTCATCTTATGCATGTTCACAACAATTATGAGAGCATGTCATATTCACAAATTCCTTATATTATAGATGTCCCTTGCAAACAACCTAGCAAAACTTCAACGTGATAATTAAAATTCAATACATATAAGTTTTATAAAAAATATATATAAGATATGTATATACCTCAACTGCGACATTTGACAAGCTTAACAAATTAATGTCGCTGTAAAGGCATGCAACATTTTACTAGCAGGACATTAATTCATGCCGTAATCAGTCTTGTGCACATATTGAAAATACATTCAACCATAAAAAACTTTTTAGTATAGATGTAAGATGTTCACTCGTCAACTACTCAAAACTACTTAACGCCAAGATATACAAATAATGAAAACACGTACTTTGTTGCATATTAATAAATAAACTGGGCTATTCTTAATAACCGCTGTCGATTGCTTTAGAGCAAAACTGCAATGTAATAATTAAAATTCAATGAATATAAGTTTTGTAAAAGATATATGAAAGATATGTATTTACTTCAACTGCGATATATGATAAACTAAGCAAATTGATGTCGCTGTAAAGGCATGCAGCATTTTACTAGCAGAACGTTAATTCATGCCGTAATCAATCTTGTGCTCATAATAAAAAATACATTGAACCATAAAAAACTTTTTAGTATAGATATAAGATGTTCATTCGTCAACTGCTCATAACTACTTAACGCCAAAATGTAAAACATATACTTTGTTACATATTAACAAATGAAATGAGCTTTACTTAATAAACGCTGTCGGTTGCTTTAAAGCTATTGATACAGAGGAATACTGCCTGTTTCTAAAAAATTTTTCTAACTTCAACAAATACAGATGCAAATCCTCTCTGATCATATATACTCATTTTTCAATTCTACACACGAAAAACCATATATATATTGCGCAAGTATACTCTATACTACAAACCTGCTTTAGTTATCGAATGTCAGCTGTTGATTTACTACTTGTCTGAAGAACCTCCTTCACATTTGCGTGCTAAGCGTAATAGAACGTTGGATGTACCCATCTACTAGCTCACTATTGTTATTGTGGGATCTCACTTAAAGGAATACAAACTCTCTTCATATAAAATTAAAAACAAATAAATAAACAATGCAGAATTCTTGCTACATTAATAATTTCAACATATTTAGTAAATTACATAGGTGAAAAGGAGAAGATAAATGACGTGCTACTATTCCAGCCAAACATTCATGTGCCTCTGAACGCTCATTAGTTGTACCTACCATTCAAAAATAAATGAATAAAATAAATGACTTGCTGCTGCTACAGCCGAACATTCATTATTTAAATATACCATTCAGAAATTAACCCCTTACTACCCTTTCCACAAGATTGTCATCTTAAAATACAATTAATTGCTTTTCTATAATGTTTCTAATACTAAATTATTGAATTGATGAGTTCAATGTCATAAAAAATTTTTTGTTATAATTTATATATATATGTTTATACATAAACATATTACTTATGAAATCCATTTTATTATACTCATATTCATTTGATGCGCCTAGCCTTCAGTACTGGTTTTATAGAGGCTCTCTCATTTAGGCCCTTACCCTTGTCTGCCCTAAATCTCATCATCCAATTAACCTCTCTCCTTTCTGTAGTGTTACGAATATTACCTTCCCTAACCATTGGGAGAATGTTGTCTATGGCCATAAACGTAAACGTATGTTGTGGACCATGATTACAAACATGTTTAGCTAAAGCATTATTTATATATTGAATTCTGATGGCATAAAGGTGTTCTCTAATCCTGGTCCTAAGTGTCCTGTTGGTCTTGCCAACATAGAATGCCCGGCATACTTGGCATGTAGCCAGATACACCAAATTTTCTGTGCTGCAAGTAGCATTCACTTTAAAGGAGAAGGTTTGTCGTGTATCTGGATGTATGAATATGTTGCCTCTCTCTATATGATTGCAATAATTGCATCTTCCACAGGGGTATGTTCCTATAAATGAATCATTATCCTGTCCCTCTCCACGTTGACATAATAATTTTTTAAGGTTGCTTTTATTCTTATATTGAAAAGTAGGTTTAGTTCCTACTATCTGTGTAATTTCCTTGCTACTAGTCAAAATCCCCCAATGTCTATTAATGATATCTATAATATCCTTTCTGTCATTAGTGTAGTACATTTGTATTCTCACTTGGTTGTTAGGGTTTCATGTAATCTCTTTTTCGTTAGTTTGATTGGAATAATATGGGGCAGCTCTACCCATTCTTAACTTAGGTATATCCATTAAATTACGTTCAATTTCACTCTGTTGATAACCACGTTGTAATAATCTACATCTGAATCTATCTATCTCTTGCTGGAATCCATCATGTGATGCATTAAGCCTAGAGATTCTCATACCCTGTCCTTTCATGATGTTATCAAATATGTGGCGTGGATGCATACTGGTCATATATAGAAGTGCATTTCTATAGCAGTTCTTCATATAGACTCCGGTGTTAACATGATCTTCCAACACTCTCTGTACAAAAACATCCAAAAACTCTATACGGTCAGTTGAGTATTCATATGTAAACTTAAGATGGGGAGTAAAGTTGTTAATAACACTAATGAAGTTATGCAAATCTACATGACTGCCCTCCCAAACAAGGAAGACGTCATCCACAAAGTATCTATAAAATCGCACGTGCGAAAGATACAACGCACTCTTGAATAATACATCTTCCTCCCACATAGCAAGATACATATTGGCGTAGCTGTTGGCACATGATGTGCCCATCGCTACGCCCTCTACCTGTATGAATACATTATCCTGATAAATAAAAATGTTGTTTTCCAATGTAATTTCCATAAATAGATAGCTATAAGATCTATATGTTCATCTGTATAGCTACTGTGTAAGGTCAAATATTTTTTGATGGCTATTACGCCATCTGTATTGGGAATGATGGTAAATAATGATTGGATGTCTAAAGTGACGAATGTCATATCTGCTGTCATATTCACTTGACTGAAATGATCATATAGGTCACCAAGAAATTGTTTGGTGTCCTTTAAATTAAAATCATCCTCTTCTACAATAGGTCTAAGATGCTTCTCAACGTAAAGGGAAAAAGGCTCTGTTGACCATCCACAACCAGAGACAATAGGTCTCATTGGGGGATTAGTACCATGTTTATGAATTTTAGGAATCCCTTTAATACTCGGTAATAAAGGATAATCAACACGTAGAAAGTTAGCTAGATCACTATCTATGATGTGACTGTTCACCAATTCGACAGCGATGTCGACCATCTTTTGTTTAATATTGTCAAGTTGTTGTTTAGTGATGGCTTTATAATATCTACCATCTGATAACATGTTACTCATACTTGTATTATAATGAGAGGAGTCCATGACTACCAATGGACCCCCTTTGTCAGCTGGTCTAAATACTATGTTCCTATCAGATCTAAGTCTACTAAGTGCCTGTCTCTCTTGAAATGACAAGTTGTTAAACCTCCTATATTTATTGGTGCTAGAAGCAAACTGCTCATATACATCATCTTCCACCATTTTATAAAAAGCTTCTACTAAGGGATGATTATGGGGTATAAAATCACTTAATCTCTTCAAAGGTCATTGTGAAATACCCAAACTATCTCCAAAATAATGCCTAAGCATCACATTTCTACTGAATAATTTCAAGTCAGTGAGCACATCAGTAATTCTGCTATTCGCAGTCGGAATGAAGGTTAAGCCTTTATTCAACAAACTTAATTCATGTTCATCAAGTGGTCTGTGGGATATATTCCAGACTATATCTATGTCTATTTGTTCCACATCTTTTTGAGTGTCTGTCCTTGTGTCCTCTCCCCTGAAAACTTGTGCTTCTGCCTCCCTCGGTTTTATAGATGCTTTGTGGATGACGTCTTCCTTGTTTGGGAGGGCAGTCATGTAGATTTGCATAACTTCATTAGTGTTATTAACAACTTTACTCCCCATCTTAAGTTTACATATGAATACTCAACTGACCGTATAGAGTTTTTGGATGTTTTTGTACAGAGAGTGTTGGAAGATCATGTTAACACCGGAGTCTATAGGAAGAACTGCTATAGAAATGCACTTCTATATAGGACCAGTATGCATCCACGCTACATATATGATAACATCATGAAAGGACAGGGTATGAGAATCTCTAGGCTTAATGCATCACATGATGGATTCCAGCAAGAGATAGATAGATTCAGATGTAGATTATTACAACATGGTTATCAACAGAGTGAAATTGAACGTAATTTAATGGATATACCTAAGTTAAGAATGGGTAGAGCTGCCCCATATTATTCCAATCAAACAAACGAAAAAGAGATTACATGAATCCCTAACAATCAAGTGAGAATACAAATGTACTACACTAATGACAGAAAGGATATTATAGATATCATTAATAGACATTGGGGGATTTTGACTAGTAGCAAGGAAATTACACAGATAGTAGGAACTAAACCTACTTTTCAATATAAGAATAAAAGCAACCTTAAAAAATTATTATGTCAACGTGGAGAGGGACAGGATAATGATTCATTTATAGGAACATACCCCTGTGGAAGATGCAATTATTGCAATCATATAGAGAGAGGCAACATATTCATACATCCAGATACACAACAAACCTTCTCCTTTAAAGTGAATGCTACTTGCAGCACAGAAAATTTGGTGTATCTGGCTACATGCCAAGTATGCCGGGCGTTCTATGTTGGCAAGACCAACAGGACACTTAGGACCAGGATTAGAGAACACCTTTATGCCATCAGAATTCAATATATAAATAATGCTTTAGCTAAACATGTTTGTAATCATGGTCCACAACATACGTTTACATTTATGGCCATAGACAACATTCTCCCAATGGTTAGGGAAGGTAATATTCGTAACACTACAGAAAGGAGAGAGGTTAATTGGATGATGAGATTTAGGGCAGACAAGGGTAAGGGCCTAAATGAGAGAGCCTCTATAAAACCAGTACTGAAGGCTAGGCGCATCAAATGAATATGGGTATAATAAAATGGATTTCATAAGTAATATGTTTATGTATAAACATATATATAAATTATAACAAAAATTTTTTTTATGACATTGAACTCATCAATTCAATAATTTAGTATTAGAAACATTATAGAAAAGCAATTAATTGTATTTTAAGATGACAATCTTGTGGAAAGGGTAGTAAGGGGTTAATTTCTGAATGGTATATTTAAATAATGAATGTTCGGCTGTAGCAGCAGCAAGTCATTTATTTTATTCATGTATTTTTGAATGGTAGGTACAACTAATGAGCGTTCAGAGGCACATGAATGTTTGGCTGGAATAGTATCACGTCATTTATCTTCTCCTTTTCACCTATGTAATTTACTAAATATGTTGAAATTATTAATGTAGCAAGAATTCTGCATTGTTTATTTATTTGTTTTTAATTTTATATGAAGAGAGTTTGTATTCCTTTAAGTGAGATCCCACAATAACAATAGTGAGCTAGTAGATGGGTACATCCAACGTTCTATTACGCTTAGCACGCAAATGTGAAGGAGGTTCTTCAGACAAGTAGTAAATCAACAGCTGACATTCGATAACTAAAGCAGGTTTGTAGTATAGAGTATACTTGCGCAATATATATATGTTTTTTCGCGTGTAGAATTGAAAAATGAGTATATATGATCAGAGAGGATTTGCATCTGTATTTGTTGAAGTTAGAAAAATTTTTTAGAAACAGGCAGTATTCCTCTGTATCAATAGCTTTAAAGCAACCGACAGCGTTTATTAAGTAAAGCTCATTTCATTTGTTAATATGTAACAAAGTATATGTTTTACATTTTGGCGTTAAGTAGTTATGAGCAGTTGACGAATGAACATCTTATATCTATACTAAAAAGTTTTTTATGGTTCAATGTATTTTTTATTATGAGCACAAGATTGATTACGGCATGAATTAACGTTCTGCTAGTAAAATGCTGCATGCCTTTACAGCGACATCAATTTGCTTAGTTTATCATATATCGCAGTTGAAGTAAATACATATCTTTCATATATCTTTTACAAAACTCATATTTACTGAATTTTAATTATTACGTTGCAGTTTTGCTTTAAAGCAGTCAACAGCGTTTATTAAGAAAAGCCCAGTTTATTTATTAATATGCAACAAAGTACATGTTTACATTATCTGTATATCTTGGCGTTAAGTTGTTATGAGCAGTTGACGAGTGAACATCTTACATCTATACTAAAAAGTTTTTTATGGTTGAATGTATTTTTAATATGTGCACAAGACTGATTACGGCATGAATTAATGTCCTGCTAGTAAAATGCTGCATGCCTTCACAGCGACACTAATTTGTTAAGTTTATCAAATGTCGCAGTTGAGGTATATACATATCTTTTATATATATTTTTTATAAAACTCATATGTATTGAATTTTAATTATCACGTTGAAGTTTTGCTAGGTTGTTTGCAAGGGACATCTATAATATAATGATTACGCACATTAAGGAACTTGTGAATATGATATGCTCTCATAATTGTTGTGAACATGCACAAGATGAAGTGTATAGCTTTAATGGTTTGATTGCAAATGTTTAATTAAGCATGTGATTTATATAAAAGGAAACAGGATGATATTTTTGTTTGTTAACGGTCTGACGAAGCTACAGTGAAAGCGCTTACCGATTTGTTTTATGTAATAAACAGACTTTTTCGCTTTTATATGGTGGATTTTTACATATTTTTGGTTCGTTACTCATAAGGTGGATTTATATTTCAGTGACCAGCATATGAATGGAATATTAAGACGCCTTGATTATCTCTCAGCCACAGTTACTATTGTATTTATGAGTGACAAAATGACACAGAGGATATAAATGAGAATATGGTATACTAAAATGACAAAATAAATCAACAATGCCTGAGCCTAATCTAGTTACTCAAGTTGCAAACTGCACCACTTCAATACACATACTTATATATTCATGTGATGCTGAATAGTATACAGTATTCTTAACCCAGAACTGGACCCCTTACACAGGATAGTATTTCACTCAAATGAAATCTTCCAGTAAGTCAAGAGTTCATCAAGGGTATTCACCTGTTTTGTACTACTCTGTAGACCATTCCAAGAACACTAAGTTTAGATGACTGCCAAGAAAAACAAAGATTCTAATTATTATCTCCAAAATATGTATATATACTAGTGTAGGATGCATTTATAACTACAGTGTCACTCTTAATTCATAAAATATTATTTTATGCATTATCTTAATGCCTGCTCTTCTTCTGATTCTCTCATTTGAAGCATCAGCTTTCTATATGATCCGAAGGTTTCAACCTAACTGCTTAGTATGTTAGCCAATGCCTTTCTTTGGAGTGAGTCTGCAAGTGGTCTTATTGAAAGGACAGAAGCCACAGTTTAGTGATGCACATGTATGTCCTTTTAAAAAGGAACAGGAACTTGTCTGTATATTGTGTGAAGCTCTAAAATTAACATAAACTTTAATTTATGAAGAGATAAACATGGTGCAGTCATACATTTTACTATTTACAAGCATTTTGCGCTGAACCGTATTTCAGTGACTACATAAAGTGACAGTCATTTCATATTTTGTAAGCTGCTTGGTTTCAAAAGAAATGGGAGAAACTGTACTCTGATTTAGAAGGAATTAGCTTTATTACTGTCAGAACTGACAAGTCATATCATTCAGACAGCATATACATATAATAATGATATTCTGAAACCTACTGGTTTCTACTGGCCACAGTTGATATATATGCCTGTGTGTATTTATACTTTATATATTCTGTATACGTCTATATATTTTTAGCTATATCAGATGTGACTGACATTCTTTCCCACATATACTGCTTTAATAACAACAAGAATGAAGTACTAAATTAAATTATTTATTATGAAATCTGCTGCAAAGCTCTGAGGCTCAGTTAATGATCGAAGCTAGAACACAGGGCAATCATGTGGCATTTTTTATATATGTACATATGCTTGTAAAATTATTAGAGTAAAATAAATATAACAAAGCAATTTAAGCTTCAAAGGGCTATACTTACCTGCTCACACATGCAACAGTGTATAGTGAAAAGAAAGAATGAATCTTTCCAATAGGTTTGTTATGGTATCATTATAATTAATTCACTTAACTGACAAAAGGCATTCTCCTACATGTAAATATGTAGTGTTATTCTGTACATGAAAAAAAGTAAATCAATGTTAATGACTACTAATTGCTCCTGATTTGTAATAAACGTCAAGTGGTATGTGTCAAATATGGTTAGGAGTGTCTGTAGAGATATGCATGTTCAGCGGGACTCTATTAAACAAAAAATAAAACAATTTCAATAGCTTTTTTAAAAGGGCTGAGCAAGCTTTCCACCTCAAGGAAAAATAATTAGCACACCGCAAACTATGCTTATTACTTAACAGTAAGAGTCCTTGCAGTAGAATTCCTTTAGTTGCAAAGGTTGCATGGTTTGTAGATCATCCAGCCAAAAAGGGATAGATCAAAACAACAGAAAGGCACCTGTCTATTGCAGAGCACATCAAAGACAGTGTGAACAGGTGCGTTTCCCCACTGCAGGTTACCCTACATTTTGCCCTGTTAGGTGAACTTTGGAGTTAACTGCGCCCAAGACAAGCCAATTTGACTGGCCAAAAAAAAAACATAATAACTGATGCATTTTTAGAGACTAGGACGTGGACCTCATTATTAAGTTCATATAGTAAACACTGTACAGTTACTTGTAAAGGTATCTCATAACGTGGCATAGAGCCTATTAGGTAGTGTCTTACACTGCAAAAATGCATTTGAACTCCTGGTAACAGTAAACCTAGCTGTGTACATACCTTCATGTTCTATCATTTTTACATTTAAATAAACATGTGTGTGAGTTCACTTTAATTGTGTAAAAATTGAATGGAATTCGTTTTCATCCTTCACTGGAGACAATCGGCCAAATCATATGCCTTCTCTTTGACCCAGTCCTAGACTTTACATTATCCCCAGACAGTTAGGCACAGAACAAAAAAGTGTCAGAAAACAACCAAATGTATAATTCATATGATACCTGTCATTCTATGTGTGGATTAAGACTGAAACAGTGATTCATACGTACCTGACCATAGTCTAAGTTACTGGGATGCCCTGCAACCTTCCCATTAAGATGTTCACTGTTTACAGTTATACTGGTTGTCCACTGATGAGTTGCTCCATTTGAATCCTGACAGGTCCCCCACCTCCTAGTGCATCCTGGGAATTGTAGTTTGAAAATCATTTAACCATGTCTTGGTTCAGTTGGTTAGAACTACAGACCCCAAGTACTCCAAATATTTTGCTGATCACATCATCACTCAGCCCACAGTGGAAGTGGAATGAAAATATACACAGTACGCACCGAATCAATGGAAACATGCTAGATTTCACACTAGGCGCTAGGGAGCTAATGTTCAAGCTATGACGTGCATAAAAAGTGCTAGATTTAGTGTGAAAAATGCTAAATTGGCAACACTGCTAGTGTGAAATACACAGCGACCTGGACATAACTGTATATACTTACCTAGTTCTGTATAATGCATGGCAAAGAGCTATTTGTATTGTTTGCATGTCAACTGATGGTCTCAGCATTGCATGATCTATTTCTCAAAGAGGGAGGATGTAGAACAGGGCATGTGTGCTGTGTCTTTAAGAAGCAAATCAAGGACTGAACGTGTATATATAAATAGCAGGCATGTGCTATACTCAGTGCCATTCTGAAAGTGCAGCCAGAGAGTGAGCATGTGAGAATGAATGCAGTTAGTTGTATATAAGTTACCTAAGTTAAAGTTAATTAGCTACAATAGTGATGGGTTTGTACATAATAAAGCTGCTTGAACAGAACCCAGAAAGACTCGTCTATTACATCCTGACTAGACGAGTGACAGTTTTCAACTACCAGCCCTGGTGGTGTGCACCCCAGTAAAGTTTCAGCAATTGTATCTGTTAGAGATGTCTTTTTGAGGCAGAACTACACTAGTTTAGATGTAACTCATTCATGGCTGAGATTTATTATGGGTTCCAGTCTTAGGTAGGGTTCAGGCCACTATTAGTGATGTTTCAGGGCTACCCCTTCTCCCAAACCTAACCCTACACTTTACTTAAATAAAAACCTTCCCATACTGCCACTGTGCAGATTAATTTGAAGTATGCAAAAGGAGATACTGCCAGCACAGCTAGCTGGAATTTTGTAAATAATTATATGTCATTGTTGAATATCAAAATGATTTATATAAGATGCTTGTGTTTCAAATGTATTACAACTATATGTCATGTGTATATCAAACTGCTCTGTACAGATGTTTGTGTTGAAAAAGTATGACCCACTGGAAGAGAACAGAAATGTACATGCACTATTTTAACTGTTTAAATGTATATGTCGACAGAGGAAGCTGGAGGGTTAACTTAAGTCCAGCAAACTTTAGAAAAATATCTAAAATTAAATTACTTTATATGATGCAATAAAGAGGCTACCTCTCAAGTTTTCAATGCATCTAGACACAGAGTCTGTACTAGGAAGCTTTCTGTATTGTTCTTGGTGTGAACTAATTGCTGCTTTTGAAGCATGAAGGAATGCAATTGTTTTATGAATTCCAGCATCTGCCAAAGATCTGAGGAAAACCCCTTGTCTGTATATTTTACAGGTAGATGCTAAATGCTTCCAGCTTCTAGCAATGGGGTTTTGGCCTAAGAACTAGAAGTCAGATGACTGGAAATGATGTAATTGTGCAAGCTATCCCAGCAGTAATATTTTAGATATTAATTTGAGAAGTCTCTTGGTAAAACAGAACATTCTGCATTTTGTCTTGGACCTGACAACAGCAATAAGAACCATTCACCACATCTAGCTTGCTCTAATAGTAAGTTACTAGGGAACAGTATAATTCTCTTAGATTCAGTCAGGAATATAGTGAAGCTTAGTTTAGATATTTTTCTTTATTTATTTGAGACTGTCCTGCAATGTTGTTTTAAATATTTTCTGTGGTTTTGAACTCTGATGTCACTGTGAATATATATTTAGTATCGTCTTGTTCTTTTAAACCTTTCAATGTGGCTGATATGTGTAGAGGTATCTAAGTTCTGAGAGTGCTTGCATATTTATTTGGTGACACTGTGTGTGCCATTCCTAATAGTCTTGCTCTTGGTAAAACTACCATTTGTATTAATATTAATATTACACAGTAAGATTCGACACCCTTTGTTAAAGGCCGTAAAGTAGCTGGGGTTCCTATTGGAACATTGAATTTCCAATTGTTTGAATCACTAAAGGTCGACCTTTAATGATCGAACAATTGGAAATTCGAATGCTTTAAAATGACCATAAAAAAAAAGAAAAAGTAAAAGATGTAGGCAGGGGGGCAAGCCCCCCCTGCACCCCCCACCCTCCCGCTACTTAAATATACCAACTCCAAGATTGCGCTACAGTGTAGGGAAGGGAAATCTTCCCTTTCCTCACCGTAGTGCATTAAAGTGCGATCTTGGAGTTGGTATATTTAAGTAGCAGGGGGTGCAGGGGTGCTTGCCCCCCTGCTTTAACCCATCAGGGTAAGTTGTCTTTGTTTTTTTTTTTTTTGAATTTCAAAGTTACGGAACTTTTAATCATATGGTGTTGACCATATGGTATTCGAAGTTCCGTAACTTCGATTTTCTAATAGGTAACCAACTAGCTGATAAGGAGTGACTGGTGCCAGTGAAAACTACCTTATAATCTGTGCAGAACAGGGCATAGCTAGTAAACCTGTGCCAGCCTTTCCCAGGTGTGTGTGTGTGTGTGTGTGTGTGTGTGTGTGTGTGTGTGTGTGTGTGTGTGTGTCTGTGTAAATCATACCTCAAAGAATGTGTGTATCAGCTACTTGGGCAGGGACACGAAGCACTGGTTGGACAGAGAGGGTCCTGGAGGTCTTGGCTTGGTCACTCAGCTGAGATCTCAGCTGTGCCAGGGAGTCTTATTGGGGATGTGGAGGAAGAGTGAGAAACCAACCCGGACTGACTGTGGTCTCTGTGTGCTTTTAAGGGAAATTGCACTTGATGCAGAGAGCTACATCTGGAAATAGTGTGTGTGTAATTGTTATCCACTCCATGAACATCCCCCACTGTTGCCAGTGGTGAGGATTGAGGCTCCTTGATTACTGGGGTCTATATTACAATGTCGAACTAAAACAAGTTCGAACGTTGTAATATCGAACCCTAAAGTCCGAAAGTTGGAAATAGCAAAGCCACGGCCCATCGACTTTTTTCCCAGGGAAAAACATCAGTGGGCCATTTTTGGGGCTTTGCTATTTCCTCCACTGTGGAGGAATATCAGAGTTGGTATATTTAAGTAAGGGGGTCTGGGGCAAAGCTCCCCACTTTAGTTTAAGTTTAAGGTTAATTTTTTTTTTTTGTCACGGAACAGCGTTTTTTTTCCCTGGAGAAAAAAAAATCACTGTTCTGTGTTTTCAGTTTTGTTGAGTTTCGGACTTTAGGGTTTGATATTACAACAATCGAACTTTTGTAAGTTCGACGTTGTGATACAGACCCAATTACTGGTCCGGTGGAGGGTCATCACATGAGTGTTATGGTGGGAGTTAGTGTGAAGAGTGGGAGAGGAATTACTTTTCCTTTCTCAATCTTTTGTACTTTTGATGATTAAGGAATTCAGAATTTTGTGTTTTGAAACTTTTTAATGCTGTTTTTTTAAACAAGATATTAAGAACGTTCAATCATATAGAGGACAACTATCTATATCTAATATATATCTACATATCTATCTATCTATCTATCTATCTATCTATCTATCTATCTATCTATCTATCTATCTATCTATCCATCTATCCATCTATCTATCTATCTATCTATCTATCTATCCATCTATCTATCTATCTATCTATCTATCTATCTATCTATCTATCTATCTATCTACCTTTCTCTAGCACAGTTGTGCAAGTATATTTACCATAACAGTGGATGTTTGAATAAATAACTGCTGTAGCAGCCTAATCTATATGCCTAGGATATTACAACCATCCAGTTTCCAATGCCTAAGGGCACCCTCGATGCACCCAGACTATTGGAAGCTTAAGCAAAGCAGGGAGCAACCCAGAAGCCTTGGCATCAATCCCTTCATGGCTATCATGCCAACTAAAGAAGGGAAGCTACAGCCCTGAAACAGGTCAGTGAAAGGTATGTAAAAATGAATCCCCTCACTCTGGCAAATAAAATCATAGCAAAAATAATGGTGGGTGAAGGGAATAGCTACTGTAGTAGTGCTCTATTCAGATATCTAGTGTTTTGCTACATTTACTTACAGAACTGTACTATGTTAATCATTTGATCATTGCATCAGTAGTCTAAGCTATAAGGCTAGTTTGCCAAAGTTTAGAAAGACTGGGAGAAGGATGAGTGTCCAGGAGTCCATGGAGAATGGTCATATCAAAGCCTGTTCCAAACCAGGAAAAGAAGTCAAGTTTGTACAGCTTTAAACAAAAATACTTCTATAGTTCACCCTTTTCCAAAAACCTACTGAACAAGCCAGGGCCATAGCAGAATAAGCCTTGATTCTGCCCAAAATTAATTTGTTATGGTGGGAGCAACACAAGAAAACACCATGGGACAGCCATTTGCAAAAAGTGTCTGCTTTGGCACTGCTTGTCATTTTTTTAGCTTCTTAAGAAATGAATAATTGATCAGAATTTCTGAAAGTTTTAGTTCTGTTAAGATAGTATCTGCATTGTCTGTGGACATTCAGAATATGAAGAATCCTTTCTCCTTCATGTTAAGGCTCTGGAAAGAAGGCAGAAGGATGTATACCTTGGCAGAAAGTAAACTTGGATACCATTTTAGGCATAAAGAATGGATTCGCTGTCAAAAAAACCCTATATTTGTAGAAAATACAATAAGGTTGGTGTACCATAACAGCATGAAATACACTCTTCTTGTAGAAGCCAGTGCAGTTGATAACACTGTTTCACATCAGGCTGATGACCTGATTCAAACTGAGCACGTATTATTGTTTTCCAAAAGCCACCTCCTTTTTAGGTAGACAGGTATATTGGACCCCTTTAAAAAACATACTGACATGGCAGTGCATTGACAGAGGGGGATCCATGGACATACATGCTGAAATAGCTGAAAGATGATTCCTGGTAGAGGAATAATAAAGACCAGAGGATAACGACTCACACAAATATTATAGAAACAGAGAATTACTTGTCTTTAAAGGATATTGGATCTAAATGTGGCACCAACTAGAAAATATTTTCCATTTAGTTATTCATTAGTTAAATCTGACCACAAATTAGTCCCCTTCAAATTGGTACTAACACCAGAACTCACAAAGGGTGCAGACAAACTAAAAAACTTCACCAAAGCAAACTATATCCTCCTAGGCTAGGGGAAGGTATAAATGCATTCCAAGCTCCACCCCAGCTGGAAGTGGTAACTACACTAAAGCTTACACAAAAGCCCTGTACAATCACTTGCATAAGTGTATAGACTTTCATACAAGCCAGAATCAAAGATAGAGCCCCAAGAAAAAAACAAGCTGCCATGGTGGACATCCAACATCAAAAAACTTTCTAACCAATGCAAAAAATTTGCTGACCAAGAAAACAAAGGTGAGGTCCCAATTACGGAAAAGCACCCTCCTCAGCCTCAGCAGGCAAATAAGACATGTCAAATCCTCTAAGGGCATCTTGGAGAAAAACTTAGCAAGTACAGCCAAGGATAACCATAAGGCCTTTTACAGCTATGTACGTAGCCTAAAAGGTAGGACCCAAGCATGTGCTGAACTAGTAACTAATGGTATCATACACACTGACACCATTGGGGTCCTAATGGAGAGATGAAAAGTCAGACGGGGTCCTAATAGAGAGCTGAAAAGTCAGCAAGCAAAGGAGAGTAGTAGTGCTGAAACTGAATTCATTCTCCAGTCTTGGTGAGTACCTTCGCGAGGTGGACCCTGTTTTTCACAAAATCTCACCAAGATAACACTGATATATAGACTGTATTTATATAGCATATATCAGGAACAGAAGTAAGTCAAAAACAAAAAAAGATAGCTGGGTGCACAACACCCAGGATAAAAAAGTGCCCAGTCCTGGTAGGCACACTGGTGCCAGGACTGGAAAAAATGACAGTGTAAAATCCTCAAAATACAGAAACATTCCTACAATGAGGCCAGGTCAGGCCCAGGGTGAGGATGGCCCCCCTTTTGTAGAAGAAAGTAGCAGTCCACAAAAATCACAAAAAATGATTGGCCAAAGAAGAGCCATAAAGATGATTGAGTGGACTATTGAAGATAAGAAAGAAATTATGTAGTGTTACTATTAGGTAAAAAACCCAGAATTTCCAGACACAAGATGTACAAAATGATTAAGAGAGAAATTGCAGGAAAGAAAAATACTTCCACAGGAAAAACTGTCAGAAGCTTCAAATAAAAATTTGTTTTCATTAATACAACAGATTTTTGAAAAACAGTCTATAGATCAAGAAACTTTGATATGTTTGGAAAAAGAAACATCTGAGGAAATGTGAAAATATAAACAACAAAACCTAGAGATATTTGAAAAATATAAAAAAGAAATATGGACATGGGAAAGAAAGAGAGATTTGATATGGTGCAATATTTATGCAAAGGAAAAAGACAAGTTAAGTAATATAGAGAAGGCAGCCCCAAAGATATTTGAAGAGAAACACAGGCAACGGCATCCAGATATGGACAATTTCACAATAAAAAAATAATATCACACAGATGGATTGTGGAAAAGAAGATTAGTAAACCAGAAGTTAAAGAAAGAGAAGTTGAAGTTATGGAGTGCCTGCGAAGTGAGGAATTTAATGTAGAAGGTCTAACACAGACTACATCACCGCATGATGAAGTGAGTCCCCAGAATAAGGAGAACCAGGAAGGTCAGGAGACGTGAAGAAGAAATATGAGCATGGGAAAGGAAAAGAAAATTAATTTGGTGTAATATTTATGCAAAGGAGAAAGCAAAACTAACCAATACAAAAAAAGCAGCACCAAGGATATTTGAAAAGAAATACAGGCAAAGGAATCCAGATATGGAAAACTTTACAATAAAAAAATAAGAAGACTAAGAGGAAAAGTAGAAAAAGAGATTAGTAATGGATTAGTAATGGAGAAGTCAAAGAAATAGAAATCAAGGTTATGAAGAACCTGCAAAAAGAAGGATTCGGTGTAGAAAATCCAATACAGAAAGCATCACAACAGGATAAAGCAATGGATATCTAAATTAAAGGGAAACCAGTGGAACAGGAAGCAATTGGTCAGGTGCCATATCAAGATATTTTGGAGCCTTCTACAGAAAACCAGTATAAACATTCACTTGAAGCTAGACAGCAAGGAAAGAAACAGAAAACTGTGGAAACTCTGATGCAGTTAATGCTGAGGAGTAATAGGGCAGTGAATTCCCATATGACAGAGCAACAGATAGCACAGGATGAAAGTGAAGAGAAGGTGCCACAGGAAGATGCTATAGAACTTTTTATAGAATGCCCGCGGGAAACTGAAAATAAGGGATGTGCCCTCAGTTTGGAAGAAAATGAGCTACGAGAAAAGTTGCTTGATTTAATAGACATGGATTGATATATTAAGATCAATGAGAGAAATAGACTGCAGAAGGTCAATAAAACCCAAAAAGTAAGAACTCTAACAAAGCAAAGGAATGCAGTAATTAGGACTGTCCATAGAGATCCATGCGGTATAGCAGTATAGCAGAAGTAAACAGGATATTACTGTGCAGCTAAATTAATAACTGATAAAATTCTACCACAAGAACACAGGGTAGTGAGGGAAAGGAAGGAGAAAAATCAAATACCATCATGGAAGTATCTAATAGAGAAAACTATAAGGCAGTTAAGACAAGTGTCACTGTTAGAAGATTATAGAAGAGGGAATAGATCAACAAAAATACTAAGAAAGATAGATGTGATTAAACCAATGCACAGTATTAGAACAGACCAGGATCTATCATGCACTATAGCAAATAACAAACAAAAATTTCAGCAAAAACTTAGAAGATAAACAGATAAATATAAGGGAGAAGTACAAAACAAGCGATTTATTGATGACCCAAAAAAGTTTTATAGAGAATTGGTTAATAAGGTAAAAGGAATTGAAAGACCACCAAAAAAAGAGGATGTAGATACATTTTGGAGAGGTACCTATGAAGATCCTGTGGAACATAACAAAGAAGCTAAATGGATAGAAGAAGTAAAAGAAAAAATAAGAAGTTTAAAGGTACAGGATACGAAATGGGTTGAAGTAACAGCCAGAGAGAGTGAAACAAAGTTAAGAAAAGCATCTAACTGGAAAACACCAGACCCACATGCAGTGCTTAACATTTGGTTAAAACTATTAACATCTTTGCATGAGGATTTAGCCATGCGTAAGAACTACTTACATGCACACCCTGGATAGACACCAACCTGGTTAATAACAGGCAAAACAATGTTCTTACTTAAGAGTGAACCTGCAAGTTACCCTAAAATTATAGACCAATAACTTGCCTTCCAACGACGTATAAACTATACACGGGAATTGACGCAGACAGAGTTTACAGTCATTTAGAAGAAAACTCAATTATGGCAGTAGAACAAAAGGGCAATAAAAGAAAGTCATATGGAACAAAGGATCATTTGTTGTTAAATAAAGTTATAATGGAGAACTGTAAAAAGGGGAAGAATCTAAGTATGGCATGGATTGAGTACAAAAAAGCATTTGACAGTATTCCACATTCATGGATAAAAGAGTGCTTAAAATGTGTAAGATACACCCTACACTGACTGACTACATTACAGTGACCATGAAACAATGGCAGACCACTTTGCAATTAAGCCATGATAAAGGACAGATTATTATCCCAGGGATAAAAATTCAAAGGGGGATATTCCAGGGTGACTCTCTGTCACCATTGCTATTCTGCCTTGCCATTAATCCATTAAGCTGTTTACTTAACAGCTTAGGCCATGACAACAATTTGTCTCCTAGAAAACAACAAAGTCTAATGACTTCTCATCTTCTCGTTGCCAATGATTTAAAACTGTATAGCTCATCAGATGAGGAACTGAAAGCACAGTTGCAGGTTGTCAAAACTTTTTCAGATGATATTTGAATATCATTTGGTATTGATAACTGTGCAAAAGTAACCTTTAAAGCAGGAAAACCTCAGTACCAGGAAAACATCAGTTTGGGACAAGAATGTGATATAAAAGAACTTGAGCAAGAGGGAGTGTATAAATACTTGGGAATTGACGAAGGATCAGCAATAAAACACGAACAAATGCAAATAAAACTCAGTAAAGAATACTTTAGAAGACTTAAATTAATCCTGAAAACAGCATTGACATCCAAAAACAAAATCCAAACTATAAACCAATTTGATCTTCCTGTCCTAACTTACAGTTTTGGAGTGACTGACTGGCCCCAAAATATGTTGGATAGATTAGACATTAAAACAAGAAGGATGCTTCATGCTCACCTAATGATTTATAAAAATCAGTGTATACCAAGATTATATATTCCCCCTTCTGAAGGAGGGATGGGCCTCCTTGAATTTGGTTACATGTATAGATCTGCAATCGTGGGACTCCACGTATATCTACTGACCTCACAAGATCCAAATGTAGAGAAAGTTTTGAAACATGAGGAGAATAAATCTAAGATGTCTTCTCAGTTTAATCTAGCAGAAGCATATCAGCGTCAAGCAGGAATGGAAATCAAACCAGAAGTAGATAAAATCAGGCAGCAACTGAATTTGCCAAAAAACAAAAGAAAGAATATAATGTGAAGGACCAGATGAGAAGGCAAGAAATGTGGAAAAAGCATAAATATTGTTGCAAGTATAGAAAACTTCTGGAAGAACCTCATGTTGATCAGGAATGAACGCAAGAATGGTTAAAGAGAGGCAAATTGAAACCAAGAGATAAAAGGTTAATATTGGCAGCCCAAGATAGTGGGCTACGTACACACTGGTTTACAAAGTCCACTGAACATGTGGGAGAAACAGACAAATGTAGGTTTTGTAAAACTGAATTGGAAACAATCACACACCTTGTTGCTGGTTTCTGCACACTAATGGCAGAAGGACTATATACTGAAAGGCATAATAATGTGGCGAGACTGTTACACCGGGGACTGTGCAAACATTATGGTATTGAAGTGGCTGAAAAACACTGGAAACGAGCCACAAAGCATCATAGAAAATGATGAAGTTTATATCACATGGGATCACCCATTACCAACAGTTCAAAAGACAGATGCTAGAAAACCAGATATAGTGGTCCAAGAAAAGAAGACAAAAACAGCACTGATCACTGAAATCTCCACACCCAGTGACTACAGAGTCATGCGTACAGAGTGGTGCAAAGTCATAAAATACCAGGATCTGCATTCAGAAACAAGAGCAATGTGGAAGAAAGATACCAAGATAGTTCTAATAGTAGTAGGAGCAATGGGTCTTATAAAAAGAATCTACAATCATATTTAGATATGCTACCAATCCATGTAAACCCATACAAATTGCAGAAGGAGTCATTACTGGAAACATCGCAGGTGCTACGAACAGCACTTTTGTTTGACATCAAAGATTGAAACAATACTAATTTCATGAACTTTAATCATACTTTGTCTTAGGAATGGGGTACATTCCCATCACGGTATTAGAAACCCAAAAGATTTGGAGAAATTAAAAACGCAGAAACCCCACAGAAATAGCAAACCTGTTAGTGGATAGGTTTGGTGACAATTTAACTCCCTTATCCCTTCCAAACAAACAGGAGTAGAATGGGAAGGAAAAAGAGATAAAGAGGGGAAGTTAGAGAGTAAATGTGAGAGTAAGGGTTAATCAAGAATAGCACCAAAAAAAAAAAAGAGTTTGTACTATGCAGCACAACATAACATTCAGAGCACAGTATATTCAAGGGAGGGAGAATGTTAGTGCTCACTCACTTTCTCATTTTCAGTGGGATATGTTCGAGCACAGTATATTCAAGGGAGGGAGCATGTTAGTGCTCACTCACTGTCTCATTTTCAGTGGGATGTGTTCGCGCACAGTATATTCAAGTGAGGGAGCATGTTAGTGCTCACTTCTTCTTCTTTCGGCTGCTCCCGTTAGGGGTCACCACAGCTGATCAACTGTTTCCATTTCTTCCTGTTCTCTGCATCTTGCTCTGTCACACCAACCACCTGCATGTCCTCTCTCACTACATCCATAAACCTTATCTTAGGCCTCCCTCTTTTCCTGCTACCTGGCAGCTTCATCCTTAGCATCTTTTTCCCAATATACTCTGCATCCCTCCTCAGCACATGTCCAAACCAACATAATCTTGCCTCTCTGGCTTTGTCTCCAAACCTTCCAACCTGGGCTGACCCTCTAATATACTTATTCCTAATTCTGTCAATCCTCGTCCCACCCAGTGCAAATCTTAACATCTTCAACTCTGCCACGTCAAGCTCTGACTCCTGCCTTTTTGTCAATGCCACTGTCTCCAACCCATATAACATAGCTGGACTCACTACCCTCTTGAAGACTTTCCCTTTCACTCTTACTGGTACTCGTCTGTCATAAATCACGCCTGACACTCTTCTCCACCCACTCCATCCTGCCCGTACTCTCTTCTTCACCTCTCTTCCACACTCACCATTACTCTGAACTGTTGATCCCAAGTACTTAATGTCACCCACCTTCGCCACCTCTACTCCCTGCATCCTCACCATTCCTCTATCCTCCCTCTCATTCACACACATATATTCTGTCTTAGTCCTGCTGACCTTCATTCCTCTTCTCTCTAGAGCATATCACCACCTCTCCAGGGCCTCCTCCACCTGTTCTCTACTCTCACTACAGTTCACAATGTCATCTGCAAACATCATAGTCCATGTGGACTCCTGTCTGATCTTGTTTGTCATCCTGTCCATCACCATTGCAAATAAGAAAGGGCTCAGAGCTGATCCTTGATGTAATCCCACCTCCACCTTAAACGCATCCGTCACTCCCACCGCAGACCTCACCGTTGTCACACTACCCTCGTACATATCCTGTACCACTCTTACATACTTCTCTAACACTCCCGACGTCCTCATACAATACCACAACTCCTCTCTGGGCATCCTGTCATATGCAACTCCTTCTGATCTTCTCTGTACTTTTCCATCAAAACTATCAGAGCAAACATCGCATCTGTAGTGCTCTTTCCTGGCATGAAACCATACCGCTGATCACTAATCATCACCTCCCTTTTTAACCTAGCTTCCACTACTCTTTCCCATAACTTCATGCTGTGACTGATCAGTTTAATCCATCTGTAGTTACTACAACTCTGCACATCACCCTTATTCTTAAAAATCGGTACCAAAACACTTTTTCTCCATTACTCAGGCATCCTCTCACTTTCCAAGATTTCATTAAACAATCTAGTTAAAAACTCCACTGCCATTTCACCTAAACACCTTCATGCTTCCATAGGTATGTCATCTGGACCAACAGCCTTTCCGTTCTTCATCCTCTTCATAGCTATCCTTACTTCCTCCTTGCTAATCCATTGTATTTCATGATTCACTATCCCTACATCATCCAACCTTCTCTCCCTCTCATTCTCTTCACTCATCAACCCCTCAAAGTACTCTTTCCATCTGCTCAACACACTCCCCTCGCTTGTGAGTACATTTCCCTCTTTATCCTTTATCACCCTTACCTGCTGCACATCTTTACCAGCTCGGTCCCTCTGTCTAGCCAATCGGTACAGGTCCTTTTCTCCCTCCTTGGTGTCCAACCTTTTATACAACTCTTCATACGCCTTATCCTTAGTCTTCACCACCTCTCTCTTTGCCATGCACCTCATCTCCTTATACTCTTGTCTACTTTCTTCATCTCTTTGACAATCCCACTTCTTCTTCGCCAACTTCTTTCTCTGTATACTCTCCTGTACTTCTTCATTCCACCACCAGGTCTCCTTGTCCTCCTTCCTCTGTCCAGATGTCACACCAAGCACCTTTCTAGCCATCTCTCTTACTAGCTCTGCTGTAGTTACCCAGCTATTCGGTAAGTCTTTACTGCCACCCAGTGCCTGTCTTAACTCTTCCCTGAACATCACCTCACAATTACCCTTTTTCAATTTCCACCATTTGATCCTTGGTGCTGCCCTCACACTCATCCTCCTCTTCTTGATCACCAATGTCATCCTACAAACCACCATCCTATGCTGCCTAACTACACTTTCCCCTGTCACCACTTTACAGTCTCCAATCTCCTTCAGACTGGCCCTCCTACATAAGATATAATCCACCTGTGTGCATCTTCCTCCACTCTTGTATGTCACCCTATGCTCCTCCCTCTTGTTAAAATATGTATTCATCACAGCCATGTCCTCACTCACTTTCTCATTTTCAGTGGGATATGTTCGAGCACAGTATATTCAAGGGAGGGAGAATGTTAGTGCTCACTCACTTTCTCATTTTCAGTGGGATATGTTCAGACCACTGGTTCCAGAAGCAGTCCAGACACCTTGCAGGATTCCATGACACCTTTGGAATTTGTTCAAAAGTGGATATGGGACATGATGGTGAAAGCATTGCATACGAGTACATGAACATGTTATAAGAGATATATTGCCCATTTTGGAAACAAGGAATGATGCTGATAGGTGGCAAGTAGAATGGCCAATACCAGTACCACAGCGATTAAGTTATATTTTTGGTTGAAAAAAAAGAAGAAGGGCTTGTCAAGGTGCAGTACAGGTGTGCATATGGCAGCAATTAGCTTGTGCAAATAGCATAAGGGTAGTAGGACACTGAGCAAGTATTAGCAGTTTAAAAGATGCTCCAAGGTTCAGCGAGAATGGAAGTCAAGAGAGCAGATGAGCATCAGCCCATTCAGCTGAACATTTTCACACCATTATAGTGAATTCTGAAAGAAGTATGTAGTTTAGAGTATGAACTGTGGCTGTTTTGGGCAGCATACTTAATAGCATTTAGTGGGGCATTCCGGATATCTGAGATAATGCAGCACAATAAGTGTGAAAACCCTCCATGGATGCTAGAAACAAAATATATTAAGCTAGGGCTGACAGGGTATGAGTACATGTGAGGAAGAGAAAGACAGTCCATTTAGGTAAAAGAGTATGTCTGAGGTTCAAGCCCCCAAAGGATACAGGGTGGGATACAGTTAGATGGATTATGAATTAAAAGATGATGATTCAGAGTAGTGGCAATTGACTTTTTTGTGTTACAGAGATTGCACTCCCTTATCTAATTACCAGTTCAAGGCAGTCCTGCAAAAAGCCATAGGAGGCTGGGTTTTGACAATAGCAAATAAACAGCATATTCCTTCAGAACAGGGGCTGCTTCACATGTCAACATAAAAGGGTATCAGGAATTGAATTAATGTGCTTAGGTCAGTGGAGATCGCAAGCATAGAGAACCGATGTCAGATCATGACATACTAATGACTAATCAGTATTCTCTTTTGTAGGTGCCATAAAGCAGTCGGTGGAGGTATGGATTCTAGGGCAATCTTTCTTGCACCACATGGCCAGAGAATTGGGTGAAACAGGGAGAAACCTGGGTTTCAAAGAAAAAATATAAGATCGCTGGTTGACAAAGAGAAAAATGCAGTGCAGACTCCTGCTAGCAGCTTTGACAGGGTATTCTGAGTCATTACTTGAGCTGAGTGTAATTGCAGTGCATGAGGGGAATGATGTTACAAGTAGCCCACTGCTGTACCTCAAAAATAGAATTTGTCAACAGTTCGGGCAGTTCAGACAGAAATGGCCAAAAATAAAGTTTGTGTGGTCAGATATAATTCCAAGACCCATCCGGTGAGGAGCAAATAATGTCAAAGCAGTAGAAGGGGTTATTAAGTTGACCAACAGATTCATTAGGCAAAAGGTAACTGAGAAAAGAGGTTGGAAAGTACACCACACTGATATTAATAACATTAAAAAAGGAATCAGAAAGTTGGCAGATGTGCCTAGAGGAAAGATGGCTTGTATAACAAGCTAGCTTCCCATGGTGGAAGAGCAGACTTAAAAGGCAAAATTGCAAAGGAGTGTTGTTTGCCTGGGGAGGGGCGCAGTCTCAGACAACCTGGCCCTTCTCTGGGTGGGCCACTGTATGCTGTAGTGGGTAGGCTGGGGGCCACAGCCTGGAGTCCCGCAAGTGGCAGATCCCCTTCAGCTACTGGTATCTGGCTGAATGGTGACAGGGGACTGTTGATGTTTGGTTGCAACCCCTTCAGTCATTAGTGTTGGTTGAGCATTTACAGAGATTGCAGGTGGTATTTTATGGTCTGGTTGATTTGACTTCTTTCCAAGTTCTGCCCTTTGCGCACATCTGAATTTTCTTGGTTGGCATTGATTTGGTCTGATTGGCACTGACCTGCTATGGTACTGATTTGATACTTAATTCAATCTGATTAGCATAATAAATAAATGGCTGCAGCCATTTCTTCCAAGAAAGTGTGTGCTGTGATTTGTTAAATTTTATTAGTGCTTATTTTCATCCAAAGGCAATAAAACACGGTATTATAATACACAGTTGTTGTAACTAACAATGCATGAATGCATCTCAACCTCTTAGAGCAAGAATTCTGGGCAAAGCCAAACACAATGGAGGAACAAAGGTACCAAAATCATGGCTGATTTTAAATATTACTCTTATAAATGTAGACAGCTGATAGAAACAAAAAGACAAAATGCATCATAAGGAGAGTGCAAACTGCTTTTAATCCAAATCAGACTTATAAAATCCGTGAACTAAGTAAAAACACCAGTACAAGTTGTAAAGGTATACAAGTTAAGCACTTTTGTCCGGGAATCTCCCAAACTTCATCAGAACAATGAATTTCCTACACAAACATGTTTTTAAATTAGCATCAGCCAATCTGAATGACCCCCTATACTCATATCCTATAACAAATTTACATATAAATCAAACATTAAAAGGCTAAATATTAATAAAAAGAAATAGAAGTTATGTCTTACCATAACGTTCCATGTTAGTTGTCTTCTTCTCGCCTTCTTCTTGCTGGATGGGTTCGGAGCCGACCTCGGCTCCGACTCGGCCACTCTAAAAGCTCGAGAGTTGGTTCCACCGGCTCGAGGCTCCCCTTATATCCCACAATGCTAGGCGAGAGTTACCTCAGATCTCGTTTGTAAGCTAACCCCAGCTTATAATAGTAACAGAATAACTCTAAAACAGAGTCCACCTCTAACAACAGGAAGAAAGAAGGGTGACCTATATCCTGATCCAGGAAATATGCACAACAGCATATGCCTAAGAAAGAGGTGGTAGAAAGAGAGGTCACGATCACAACTCCTCTAGGTCTGTCCAGGCCAGGGGGAAGGAGGGTGGGACGCAAGAAGAAGGCGAGAAGACAACTAACATGGAACGTTATGGTAAGACATAACTTCTATATGTTAAGTTGTCTATCTCGCCTTCATTCTTGCTGGATGGGACCGCGTCCCTAGCACCTTGTCCCGGGTGGCCTAACGGAACAGACTCCTGAGAACAGTGGAACCAAAATTAGCTCTATGCCTAGAAGCTAAATCCAACTTATAATGAGAAATAAAAGTGTGAGGAGTAGCCCAAGTAGCCGCTGCACAAATGGTGTCAATAGGCAGTCTGTCTTGGAAGGCTAAAGAAGTAGCCAAAGCTCTGGTGGAATGGGCTTTAGGTTTATTAGGCAATTTTGTTGTCTAATTTCATATACCAGGGAAATCAAAGATGTTAGCCATCTGGATAATGATACCTTTGAAACTGAAAGTCCCTTTCTGCTTTCCGCATAGGAGACAAACAGCTGATCAGATTTTCTGAATTGTTTTGTTCTATCCAAGTAGTACCTCAATTGACGATGAACATCCAGGCAGTGTAATTTTTGTTCAGACCTATTGGAATACTCTGGAAAAAAGACAGGAGGTCAATGCTTTGGTTTAGATTTGATGTCGAGACCACCTTAGGCAAAAGGACGGGTTAGTTCGTAAGGATACTCTGTCCTTATGAAACAACAGATACGGAGGGCGACAACTGAGTGCTTGAAGCTCTGAAACTCTTCTAGCTGATGTAATAGCTACCAGAAAAAGAGTTTTCCATGATAACAATTTTAAGGAACAGGAAGCTGCAGGTTCGAAGGGGAAGAATCAAAGAAGCAAGAACTAAATTTAGGTCCCAAGGAGAAGGAGGATTTCTTATAGGAGGTCTGAGAAGAAAAACTCCTTTCAAAAAGGCTTTGCAGAGTTTGTGGGACATTAGGGCAGATTCAGAAATACCCACATGAAAATTAGAAATAGCTGCCAATTGAACTTTAAGTGTAGAGGGAGATGAACCTGTATGGAAGAGTTCAGCTAGAAAATCAAGGACTAGTTGGATGGAAGCGGTGAAAGGATCTATGTCCTTTCCTTGAGCCCAATATGAAAAGCGTTTCCACTTACTCAAATAAATCTTTCGAGTGGAAGATTTATGGGAAGCTATCAATATATCTCTAACAGAGTGAGACAATTGAGGAAGCCTGGCTAAGGTTGGAACTGGAGGAACCAAGCAGTGAGGTTCAGAGAGGGGAGGGAGCGATGAAACTGACCCGACTGATGGATCAAAAGATCTGGAACTAGGTCCAGATTCCACGGTCGCTCCAAGAGAAAATGATGTAGAAAGGGGAACCACACTTGTCGAGGCCAGTAAGGAGCAATGAGGATCAATGAGGCCTTCTGAGCGATAGCTTTCTGTATTACTTGAGAGATCAGTGGGAAAGGAGGAAATGCATAGAGAAGTCCCCGAGGCCAAACTTGGACTAGAGCGTCTCTGCTGGGTTGGCCTGGTAAAGGGAATAGAGTGAAATATTCTCTGCACTTGCTGTTTTGGGGAGTAGCAAAAAGATCGCAGCAAGGCTGACCCCACTTGAGAAAAATTTCTCTCACTAAAGAGTCTTTCAGAGACCACTCGTGAGGCATGAGTATAGCTCTGCTCAACTTGTCCGCAATATGATTGGACTTCCCGGGGATGTGCGTTGCTATCAGAAACCGCTGAGAAGAAATCGCCCATTGCCACAGTCTGAGTGCTTCTCGACACAGGGGTATGATCTGGTTCCGCCTTGTTTGTTGATGTACCACACTACAGACATATTGTCTGTCTGGATTGCAATTGTTCCCAAGGGAAGAGAGTCTTGAAGGGCTTGCAACGCTAAAAGCACTGCTCTCATCTCCAGAACATTTATGTGCAAGTGGCATTCGTTTGGTTGCCATGTGCCCTGGACTGTCCTGCCCTGATAATGCCCCCCCCCACCCGATCAGGGAGGCATCCATTGTCAGAGTAGCAACCGGAGGAGGTGGAACAAAGGGTCTTCCGACAGGAGCTGGGGAAGACATCCACCACATGAGATGCTTTTGCGCTTGCGTGATCACAATGGTGTGAGACATTGGAAGTTCCTGGTATGACCATTGAGTAAAAGCATCCACTGAAGGATCCGCATGTATCTGGCTAATGGAAGCAGAGGTATGGCGCTGCCATAATTCCCAACACCTTTAGAACTAACCTGGCTTTGATTCTGTTGTTGTTGAGAAGGAGTGATACCAATTTGTGAATGTCTGATATTCTCTGGTGTGTTAGCCTTGCAGACATGTTTATTGTATCTAGATTTGCGCCTATGTAGGTAATAGTACGACAAGGCGACAAAACAGACTTTTCGCAATTTATTGAAATACCCAGCTTTTGACAAACGCGAAAAGTGTAATCTCTGGCCATCAGAAGGAGATGCTTGGTGGGAGCTGTGAGGAGCCAGTCGTCCAAATATGGAAACACCTGGAATCCTTGTCGTCTCAGGTGAGAAGCTACCACTGCCATGCATTTGGTAAACACCGGGGCAGTGGTGAGACCAAAGGGCAGGGCCCTGAACTGAAAATGACTGGTTCCCAGCCTGAAGCGGAGGAATCTTCTGGAGCGTCTGTTCATTTTATGTGGTAGTACGCATCCCGAAGGTCTATAGAGCACATCCAGTTTCCTTTGCCCAAAGGGGAAGGATGGATTGCAGCGTGACCATCCGAAATCTTGTTTTCTTGACTGATTTGTTCAAGACACTGAGATCCAAAATTGGTCTCCAGTCCCTGTTTTCTTTGGAACTAAAAAGAACCTTGAGTAGATTCCGGATCCTTGTTGGTCTGCTGGCACTGGCTGAATTGCTCTTTTGCAAGCAGTTTTGAAATTTCCAAAGCTGCTAGATCCCTTTGAGCGGGTGGAACATCTGGAAGGGATTTTTTGACTGATTTGGAAGCGAAGAAAGGGGATAGAATAGCCTTGAAATGATGGACTGTACCCATTGGTCTTGAGTCAGGGATAGCCAGGCTTCTGGGTACAGTGACAATCTTCCCCGACTGCCTCGAAGATGGGCAGTCAGGCAACACCTCAGGGATGCTGAAAGGGCTTGTCAGGGAAGGCTTCCCGATTGCCCTGGTTCTGCGGACCCCCCCTGCCCCTAGGGCGACGTCTACCATTGTTATTCCCACCTCTGCCTCTGGTAGGAAAACGACTCTGTGCGTCAGGCGAAGTCCCTTGAGATTGTTTACGGAACCACATCTTTCCACCCTTCTGGCCTTTGGGGTAAGGCCTGGAAGGAGTTGAAAAACGGACTCCGACGGCAGAAAGGGTCTTGCCATCAGTCTCGCACCTAGTCAGGGTTTCTTTCACTTGAGGACCAAAGAGAGATGATCCATCAAAAGGGAGTTCGTGAAAGACGTCTTGAAAGGGTCCAAAATTGCATAGCCGCATCCAGGCGTGCCTACGTAAGGCCACACCTGTCCCTGCGGCTCTGCTCGCTCCATCAGCCGCGTAAGAAAGGAGGCGCATGGAGGAGTTGGATATGGAATTAAGGGTAGCCAGCTGCGTGTTCATCTTGTCTTGAAAACCCGCAGCTGTAGGATCCTTTAACATTTCACTCGCTTCCTTGATCAAGTCCCTTTGAAGCCGAGTAAAATGGCACAGGTAGTTCAGCGAACGCATGGTAAATGTCGCTGAGGAGAACATCCGCTTCCCGTACCTATCCATGGACCTAGATTCCTTGTTAGGTGGATGGACAGGTACTGAAGGATCAGCTAGTTCCTTCTTTGTGGCAGCAGCTACCACCATAGCATCCACAGAAACTCCTTTTGTTAAAAATTGTTTGTCTGCTGGAGCTGTTATGAACTTAGAGGATCTCCTGGGAGTGGGGTCCACTGAATCAGGAGCCGTCCATGCCTTCTTAGCAACCACCTGCATGAGGGGGTCGAAGGGGGGGGACACCCAGGAGGTGGAAGGACAAGAGCCAAATGCCTCAAGATACACAGATTCGTCCTCCGAAGGGTTGAGGGCTGGCCAATTTCCCCTCTGTTTCAGGATCTCCAGAATGTCTTCTAACCTACACTAACTAAGAAAAGTATTAAATTAAAGGGGTTTTTAAAGTCTAATTTTCACAAGAAAATAGTACTCACCAGGAACCGGTAGAAACAACCAACCTCGAAGCTGTAGCGGCAAACGAGATCTGAGGTAACTCTCGCCTAGCATTGTGGGATATAAGGGGAGCCTCGAGCCGGTGGAACCAACTCTCGAGCTTTTAGAGTGGCCGAGTTGGAGCCGAGGTCGGCTCCGAACCCATCCAGCAAGAATGAAGGCGAGATAGACAACTTAACATCATCCATTTTAAATTCAATTTCTTGTTTAAAAACACATGAACTGTATATTAAACATTATAAGTTCACTCCAACTAGTTCAAACCCCTTCTTAGCAAAGAACAGAATTACAGAATAGATAAAAAATGTGTATCATCATCTTCTTTCGGCTGTTCCCATTAGGGGTCGCCACAGCGGATCATCTGTTTCCATTTCTTCCTGTCCTCTGCATCTTGCTCTGTCACACCAACCACCTGCATGTCCTCTCACACCACATCCATAAACTTTATCTTAGGCCTTCTTCTTTTCCTGTTACCTGGTAGCTTCATCCTTATCATCTTTTTCCCAATATACTCAGCATCCCTCCTCAGCACATGTCCAAACCAACATAATCTTGCCTCTCTGGCTTTGTCTCCAAACCTTCCAACCTGGGCTGACCCCCTAATATACTTATTCCTAATTCTGTTCACCCTCGTCACACTCAGTGCAAATCTTAACATCTTTAACTCTGCCACATCCAGCTCAAGCTCCTGCCTTTTTGTCAATGCCACTGTCTCCAACCCATATAACATAGCTGGTCTCACTACCCTCTTGTAGACCTTCCCTTTCACTCTTACAGGTACTCGTCTGTCACAAATCACTCCTGACACTCTTCTCCACCCACTCCATCCTGTCTGTACTCTCTTCTTCACCTCTCTTCCACACTCACCGTTACTCTGAACTGTTGACCCCAAGTATTTAAACTCATCCACCTTCGCCACCTCTACTCCTTGCATCCTCACCATTCCTCTATCCTCCCTCTCACTCACACACATATATTCTGTCTTAGTCCTGCTAACCTTCATTCCTCTTCTCTCTAGAGCATATCTCTATCTCTCCAGGGTCTCCTCCACCTGTTTCCTACTCTCACTACAGATCACAATGTCATCTGCAAACATCATAGTCCACGGGGACTCCTGTCTGATCTCGTCTGTCATCCTGTCCATCACCATTGCAAATAAGAAAGGGCTCAGAGCTGATCCTTGATGTAACCCCAACTCGACCTTAAATGCATCCGTCACTCCCACAGCAGACTTCACCGCTGTCACACTACACTCGTAAATATCCTGTACCACTCTTACATACTTCTCTGACACTCCTGACTTCCTCATACAATACCACAACTCCTCTCTAGGCACCCTGTCATATGCTTTCTCTAAGTCTACAAAAACACAATGCAACTCCTTCTGACATTCTCTGTACTTCTCCATCAACACTCTCAGAGCAAACATCGCATCTGTATTGCTCTTTCCCGGCATGAAACCATAATATATAAAAAAATCAATATTTTGTGTCAGTAATTTAATGAAATTTATTTTGTACTAACAAAAACTATCTCTTGTTTAAAAATAAACCAAAAACCATTATAACTTAACTGCCCTAATCTTTAGTACACTGTTAATATAATTCCCTCCACTCCACCACAGTACCTCAGATCAAGTTTGGCCAAATAAATTAATCTGTAGCAACTACATTCAAGGCTAAACAATAGCGTACAAAAAAATAGAATCAGAAGGCAGTCTGTTAGGACTGCTCACAGACAGGGTGTAAGAGAAAACTACCTGGTCAGCAGAAGCCAATCTGTGTCAATTTGGAAGAGGCCAAGAGGGAGGGATATTGAAATGGATGAAAAATCAGACAACATGGATTTATCATTATGGTAAGTACATAACTTTTTGTATCCACTGTTGTCTATTCTTGCCTGATTCAAAACATGAGACAGATTCATAAGATGCTTTTCCTGGGTGGTATCAAGGAAGAGCATTCCTAAGAACGGTGGAACCAAAAGAAAAATGTGATCTGGACTGTGCATCCAGTTTGTAATACGACACAAAAGTGTGAACTGTTGACCAAGTTGTTGCAGCACAAATATCATCAATAGGGAATGTACTAGTAAAGGCTGTTGATGTAGTCATTTCCCATGTGAGCCTTAGATTTAGACTACAGGGATAAGCCCTTTTTATTACAGACAAACAAAATGCAGTCTGATAACGAAATGGAAAGAGTAACCTTAGCAACTGCTTTGCCTAATTTAGGTCTTGATAAAGCAATAAACAATTGATCAGACGTTCTGAATTGTTTGGTCCTATAACTAAGTTGGTGGTGAACATCCAGCCTATGTAAAATATATTCACCTTTGTTTGATTTAAGTTTGTTGAACTTGTGCTGTCTTTGCAGCCTGTTTTTCCTTTGTTTGTGTTTGGTATATTCCTGCCCCCTGCTGTTCTTAGATCGTTAGTACTGTCCTCCAACCTTTCTCTGTCTGCTTGAGATTTCTCTTCCTGTGTTATAGTGTCTTCAACCTAGGTTAGTTTGGGGTGCAGAAATTATCAGTTTTTACCTCCATAACCTGTTGTTTCTTGTGAATTTCTAATCTGTATTAAAAAGAATTACTGGAACAATCAAGCAGTGTTTTGTTCAGTAAGCTATCTGTTGTCTCCTTCATTCAGCAACTAGATATGCCATCCACACAGACTGGGCCTTAAGATGGGTAACATTAGATATGCCATCCACACAGACTGGGCCTTAAGATGGGTAACATTAGATATGCCATCCACACAGACTGGGTCTTAGGATGAGTAACGTTAGATATGCCATCCACACAGACTGGACCTTAGGATGGGTAACATTAGATATGCCATCCACACAGATTGGGTTTTAGGATGGGTAACATTTGCATAAATCGACACTGATGCCAGAAAAATAAAAACTGGTTAGCCTTGTAAGCCCTTCTACAATCTTCACTGTAGTAAAAACTGGTTAGCCTTGTAAGCCCTTCTACAATCTTCACTGAAGTAAAAACTGATTGGCCTTGTAAGCTCTTCTACAATCTTCACTGTAGTAAAAAATGATTAGCCTTGTAAGCCCTTCTACAATCTTCACTGAAGTTAAGAACTGAAAAGCATCTTCATGATCTTCTACACTAAGCCAAGCTAGATTCCCTTGCGGGCCCCTTTGCCTTCTGCTGGAAACTGTGAGTATAAAGACTATCTGATGGGAAAGGATTATCAGTTAGAGAAACATTAACCCAAGTGTACCGACATGTTATGTGACTGCTATTCAGCTATATTCCTTGCTAAAGTGTCAGATTATATTGTGAAGTTAGTAGTCTGTCTGCAACCAAGAATATTCCCTGATATTGCAATATTGTGATCTCTTGTGCCTTTCTATTTGCAAGTTTTAAAAGTTCACTTGAAAATACTGACCTGTCTGCATGCAAGTATTATATAGCAGCATTGCTTGTGTTAATTCTAGAAGCTTCCAGAACATCCCCTGCAGAGTCAGAGCATGTTTACAAATAAATGACTGTGAAGATTCTACAAGCCATTTTTTATCTGTTTAGCCTGAATAACATAGCTGCACATTATGTTCCACCAAAACCCCTGTGAACTTGGCAGAAATGGACACACCACAGAAAGGGGATGAATCACTAACTATTGCAGCAAAAACACTGATTGCAGGTAGCAGGGAAAACCTCCAGACACAAGGTGAAGCCATCCGTGAAACGTATGGAAGCTTATGCTCAAAGGGAAGAAATGACTGATGGTTTGTTAGAGCTATGCAATAAAACTGATCACTGCATATCAATCACTGATGAAGGCGACAATAATGCACCGCAACTCAGTGATGCACTCACAGTACTCAAAAGGGCTTATGGGAATTACAAAAGACTTGCTGAAAATATTCTTCCTTCTTGTCAAGTACCTGCATGGAAGAAGTATTGCAAGAACTGACATACTTTACCCTTATTGATCAACAGAGACAACTCATATTCTTACAAGCACCATCTAGGCTAGATGTCAGAATTTCACAACTGCAGGAAACTGCATCCCACCCTTCTACTTCTTCAGAAGATCCAAGGAATTATCCAAATCAGTGAGATCCCCTTTCCAGAGATCATCCTTAAAGAGTCAATTGATTAGGACCCCTGCTGAGGCAGAGGCAGCTAAGGCCCAAGCTTTCTGCATTAAGATGGAAGCAGTTCTTAAGGCAGAAGCTGCTCACAGGAAGCAGAAGCAGAGGTGCAGTGAGAAGTCCTCCAGAAGGAAAGAATGGAATCAGCAGCCATAGCAAAATTAAGTATCCTGGAGCAAGCAGCCTAGGAGGAAGGGCAAGAAGTGTCTATCCCATTTTAACAGCTTTAGAAGATTCTAAACAAATCTAGTAAGGCTAGACTTTCACTGTGTGAGTCCTTAAACCCTTTGTATTAAAGACAACATGGGATATATGCAAATGACCCTTTAAGGGACATCAGGTATTTCAGCTATATGATAATTCTGAATGTCCATCCCATGTTGCCTCTAATACAACAGGTTTAAGGAATCACACAGTGGAAAGTCTAGCCTTGGTAGATTTTTCTTTTGGTTTTTACTGATTGTTTTTTCGGTGTGACCTTTTTACTCATTGTTTCAGCTTCAGAAGATCCTGCAAAGTGGACTTTATAGTTTGTCCTAGATCACAGCACTAGGAATGCAAATGTGTCATCGATTATAGACACTGCATACAGTTCTCCAGTGCAACAGAGAGAGAATGTCATAACTTCCAATGGTAAAGTTCAGATGAGGGAATTATCCAGCCAGTGCACTTCTCAGCTTCCTGAAGGTCATAAAGGCACCATAAAACTTCCTAGGATGACTCCTCCACTTCCCTCAAAGCAGCCTTTACTGCCAACACATCTTTCAAGAACTCCAGATTCAAAACTCTTGTTTGGATTGAATCCAGCCACTGCATCATTTGCTCTCTCAGTCCAGCAGTACATGCCAGCAACTGTCTCCAATACTGAAGTACCAGGATAACCTGCTGACATAAAAGGTGATAAGACTGATATGACTGACTTTGCCAAACACCTGGTTCGCCATGAGCTTCTTAACAATGGACTCAACAAGGTTTGATGACCGGCCAGAAAATTACAGAAGCTGGAGAGCTACATTCAAAGCAGTAATCAAGAACCTGGACATTGAGCCTATGGGAGAGCTTGATCTGTTAATCAAGTAGCTTGAATTTCAATTTTCAGAACAGGCTCAGAGGCTCAAATCTCCCAATATTGAATTGCCGGCAATAGGACTTAACCATGTTTGGGAGCAACTCGAGTAAGTCTATGGCAGCCCTGAAGCCATTGAACTCACCTTGTTTAAGAAACTTCATGACTTCCCAAGATTGTCTGGCAAAGATAAGCACAAGCTTCAAGAACAAAGCAACCTTCTCCTTGAACTGGAAAGAGCAAAGCTAGATCCACACCTTCCAGGACTCAGCTACTTGGATACTAATAATGGCATGAATCCAGTTGTGTCAAAATTGCCTTATCATCTTCAAGACAAGTGGTCTATGGTGGGTTCAGAGTACAAACTACTGCATCAGATCAGTTTCCCACCTTTCTCCTTTTTCTGTGGTTTTATCAGGAAGGTAACTAGAGCCAAGAACGACCCAAGTTTCCTCATTTTTAGAGTCAAGTAACTCTACCACAATGTCTGCAATGTGTGAAACCCCAAACAACAAGTGCAAGGATCTCAGAAGGAAAGTCTCTGTCTGGAAAACTGGAATTTCACTCAGTACATCAACTGTCAGTAACAAACAGAGAGCTGCTGCTCCCAACCTCCTGTGTCATAGGATCATAGGAGGTTACTAGGCTATTGTGCCTGAGGCCCTTATAAGCCTAGCCAAGAGTTTAGCCCATGTTTAGACAAATCAGCACTCGATGCCCCTGTCCAGCAGGGACACAGGTGGAATCCCAGGGGTATATTTTCTGTTTCCCATCCAGTTATCCAGGTTGTGCTTAAAAAGGGGTAAATAAGTACTCTGCTTGATGTGAAGATGGAGTCTCTGGGACATAAATCTGTCCCGCCAACAAGTCTTGTTGATGTTGCAGACCAGGTTGAGGCAATGAGTGCATGTTAATCGAGTGGAGCTTGACTTGCGGATATGCAGCAGTCCCATCAAGGTGGGGTCCATGATTGCCTTGTATGCCAGACAGAGGTCACCTCTGAGGACTCTGTATGAAACTGAGTAGAGGGATAGGGTTTTTAGCCTATCTGTGTATGGTAGATGTTTGAGGCCTTGATTCTCCTGGTGAGGAACCTCTGTGGTCTCGCCAGCTGCTGCATGTGCTTTGCGTTGTACTTGATAATGGGCCTTATAAGGGAAGAATACAGGGATGTTATGACCTCCTTGATCCTGAATGTCCCATTCACAACAAGCTGCATCCTTTAAGGAAGTGTCATGCATTAAAGGAGAAACCCTTTGAAGAATGTAAGGCAGTCTTGAAAGACCATGATATCTGCTACAGGTGCTCTGCATCTTCTGAACACTTCACTAGAGACTGTAAAGCTGTTGTTAAGTGTCTTGAATGTAACAGCGACACTCACATGACAGCATACCACCCAGATTCATTCAAATAGGTGCTTCGACCCACTAGTGTGTCTAAACACACATTTGAGTCATGCATGGCACAGTGCTGAGCAGCAGACTACTCCTGTGTTCTCCAAGTGCACTGAGGTATGTGGATGTGACACAATCTCTGCCACCACCCAGCTAAAATTTATCAGCTACTCAAATGCCCTTATAAAAGGGTGTCCAATTATACTGTGCAATATTATTATCCAAATGGTAAGTGAAACCAGTCAAGACTTATTTGGAGTGACTTGGTACAGTATCACTATATACATGCAATATACTCTAGAGCTTAAATTACCTCTACACAAAACAGCCACAGTTGAAAGGTTATAAAATATTTAATAATAAATAATAAAAACACAAGACAATACTTCTTACTACACAGTGCTGGTCAAGAGTTCAGAGATCACAGAGAAATACTTAAAATAATACAGTAGAAAAGTTCTGACATCACATTAAAGCAAACTAGTCTAATCTTCCTATTTCCTAGCTATATCTAAGAGAAAACACAGTTCTAAAATCCTACTTACATATAGACACAGGCAGAGTGATGAGTTGGATGTTCTCAAGACAAATGTTCAAATGCTGTCATTCTTTCTGTCCTTAAATTAACAACACAGTACCACTGATTCATTTCAGATTACATCATTTCTTTCTGGTTCCCAGGCTAACAGACTCTCAGAGGTTAATAGCCCTTTTGATCTTGCAGCTGGTCATAAACCAGAGCAATAAAAGAAATTATACATGCAAATTCTAGCCAATAACTCTGGCCTCAAAACAATAGACAGAATGCCTTTATCTAGACATCTCAGCTCTTTTTGGCATCAAATAATTGACTTGTCAGCTTTGTTACAGAACAGTCCATTGTTGTTGCATTTTTCCAGTTCCACATTTAACACCATTTTTCCCCATTTAAGAGAACAACCCTGTGGCTTATATTAATATTTACAAATGACAGAATTATCTGCAAAATTATATCTGGCTAGGCTGGTAGCCTTCACCTATCTTCACAGTGGAGATGGACTTTGTGACACATCTTGTGCTAAGATATGTCTTGTCAAGGTTTTGCATGCAGGACAACCAGAAAAGGTAACAAGATTTTTTTTCTATTTCAGATGACCAAAGCAACTGATCTCTAGCAAGCCCAGAATTCCCTGACCTCTTTAACATTAAAGGTGAATCCCACTCTTAAACATTGCGAACATGTGCCAGTCAAGTGAAGACTTCAGGACAAACAGCATATGGTTTCATGATCGTGCCTATCTATGGGAATACACAGTTTTCTCTTCCCATTCTTACTGAATGTGACCAGTCATATGGTTTCATGATAGTGCCTATCTATGGGAATACAAAGTTTTCTCTTCCCATGCTTACTGAATGTGACCAGGCATATGGTTTCATGATAGTGCCTATCTATATGAATACACAGTTTTCTCTTCCCATGCTTACTGAATGTGACCAGGCATATGGTTTCATGATAGTGCCTATCTATGTGAATACACAGTTTTCTCTTCCCATGCTTACTGAATGTGACCAGGCATATGGTTTCATGATAGTGCCTATCTATGTGAATACACAGTTTTCTCTTCCCATGCTTACTGAATGTGACCAGGCATATGGTTTCATGATAGTGCCTATCTATGTGAATACACAGTTTCTCTTCCCATGCTTACTGAATGTGACCAGGCATATGGTTTCATGATAGTGCCTATCTATGTGAATACACAGTTTTCTCTTCCCATGCTTACTGAATGTGACCAGGCATATGGTTTCATGATAGTGCCTATCTATGGGAATACACAGTTTTCTCTTCCCATGCTTACTGAATGTGACCAGGCATATGGTTTCATGATAGTGCCTATCTATGGGAATACACAGTTTTCTCTTCCCATGCTTACTGAATGTGACCAGGCATATGGTTTCATGATCGTGCCTATCTATGTGAATACACAGTTTTCTCTTCCCATGCTTACTGAATGTGACCAGGCATATGGTTTCATGATAGTGCCTATCTATGTGAATGCACAGTTTTCTCTTCCCATGCTTACTGAATGTGACCAGGCATATGGTTTCATGATAGTGCCTATCTATGTGAATACACAGTTTTCTCTTCCCATGCGTACTGAATGTGACCAGGCATATGGTTTCATGATAGTGCCTATCTACGGGAATACACAGTTTTCTCTTCCCATGTTTACTGAATGTGACCAGGCATATGGTTTCATGATAGTGCCTATCTACGGGAATACACAGTTTTCTCTTCCCATGCTTACTGAATGTGACCAGGCATATGGTTTCATGATAGTGCGTATCTACGGGAATACACAGTTTTCTCTTCCCATGCTTACTGAATGTGACCAGGCATATGGTTTCATGATAGTGCCTATCTCTGGGAATACACAGTTTTCTCTTCCCATGCTTACTGAATGTGACCAGGCATATGGTTTCATGATAGTGCCTATCTATGGGAATACACAGTTTTCTCTTCCCATGCTTACTGAATGTGACCAGGCATATGGTTTCATGATAGTGCCTATCTATGGGAATACACAGTTTTCTCTTCCCATGCTTACTGAATGTGACCAGGCATATGGTTTCATGATAGTGCCTATCTATGGGAATACACAGTTTTCTCTTCCCATGCTTACTGAATGTGACCAGGCATATGGTTTCATGATAGTGCCTATCTATGGGAATACACAGTTTTCTCTTCCCATGCTTACTGAATGTGACCAGGCATATGGTTTCATGATAGTGCCTATCTATGGGAATACACAGTTTTCTCTTCCCATGCTTACTGAATGTGACCAGGCATATGGTTTCATGATAGTGCCTATCTATGAGAATACACAGTTTTCTCTTCCCATGCTTACTGAATGTGACCAGGCATATGGTTTCATGATAGTGCCTATCTATGGGAATACACAGTTTTCTCTTCCCATGCTTACTGAATGTGACCAGGCATATGGTTTCATGATCGTGCCTATCTATGGGAATACACAGTTTTCTCTTCCCATGCTTACTGAATGTGACCAGGCATATGGTTTCATAATAGTGCCTATCTATGTGAATGCACAGTTTTCTCTTCCCATGTTTACTGAATGTGAAAAGGCATATGGTTTCATGATAGTGCCTATCTATGTGAATACACAGTTTTCTCTTCCCATGCTTACTGAATGTGACCAGGCATATGGTTTCATGATAGTGCCTATCTATGGGAATACACAGTTTTCTCTTCCCATGCTTACTGAATGTGACCAGGCATATGGTTTCATGATAGTGCCTATCTATGGGAATACACAGTTTTCTCTTCCCATGCTTACTGAATGTGACCAGGCATATGGTTTCATGATAGTGCCTATCTATGGGAATACACAGTTTTCTTTTCCCATGCTTACTGAATGTGACCAGGCATATGGTTTCATGATAGTGCCTATCTATGGGAATACACAGTTTTCTTTTCCCATGCTTACTGAATGTGACCAGGCATATGGTTTCATGATAGTGCCTATCTATGGGAATACACAGTTTTCTCTTCCCATGCTTACTGAATGTGACCAGGCATATGGTTTCATGATAGTGCCTATCTATGGGAATACACAGTTTTCTCTTCCCATGCTTACTGAATGTGACCAGGCATATGGTTTCATGATAGTGCCTATCTATGGGAATACACAGTTTTCTCTTCCCATGCTTACTGAATGTGACCAGGCATATGGTTTCATGATAGTGCCTATCTATGGGAATACACAGTTTTCTCTTCCCATGCTTACTGAATGTGACCAGGCATATGGTTTCATGATAGTGCCTATCTATGGGAATACACAGTTTTCTCTTCCCATGCTTACTGAATGTGACCAGGCATATGGTTTCATGATAGTGCCTATCTATGGGAATACACAGTTTTCTCTTCCCATGCTTACTGAATGTGACCAGGCATATGGTTTCATGATAGTGCCTATCTATGGGAATACACAGTTTTCTCTTCCCATGCTTACTGAATGTGACCAGGAATATGGTTTCATGATAGTGTCTATCTATGGGAATACACAGTTTTCTCTTCCCATGCTTACTGAATGTGACCAGGCATATGGTTTCATGATAGTGCCTGTCTATGGGAATACACAGTTTTCTCTTCCCATGCTTACTGAATGTGACCAGGCATATGGTTTCATGATAGTGCCTATCTATGGGAATACACAGTTTTCTCTTCCCATGCTTACTGAATGTGACCAGGCATATGGTTTCATGATAGTGCCTATCTATGTGAATACACAGTTTTCTCTTCCCATGCTTACTGAATGTGACCAGGCATATGGTTTCATGATAGTGCCTATCTATGGGAATACACAGTTTTCTCTTCCCATGCTTACTGAATGTGACCAGGCATATGGTTTCATGATAGTGCCTATCTATGGGAATACACAGTTTTCTCTTCCCATGCTTACTGAATGTGACCAGGCATATGGTTTCATGATAGTGCCTATCTATGGGAATACACAGTTTTCTCTTCCCATGCTTACTGAATGTGACCAGGCATATGGTTTCATGATAGTGCCTATCTATGTGAATACACAGTTTTCTCTTCCCATGCTTACTGAATGTGACCAGGCATATGGTTTCATGAATAGTGCCTATCTATGGGAATACACAGTTTTCACTTCCCATGCTTATTGAATGTGACCAGGCATATGGTTTCATGATAGTGCCTATCTATGTGAATACACAGTTTTCTCTTCCCTTGCTAACTGAATGTGACCAGGCATATGGTTTCATGACAGTGCCTATCTATGTGAATACACAGTTTTCTCTTCCCATGCTTACTGAATGTGACCAGGCATATGGTTTCATGATAGTGCCTATCTATGTGAATACACAGTTTTCTCTTCCCATGCTTACTGAATGTGACCAGGCATATGGTTTCATGATAGTGCCTATCTATGTGAATGCACAGTTTTCTCTTCCCATGCTTACTGAATGTGACCAGGCATATGGTTTCATGATAGTGCCTATCTATGGGAATACACAGTTTTCTCTTCCCATGCTTACTGAATGTGACCAGGCATATGGTTTCATGATAGTGCCTATCTATGGGAATACACAGTTTTCTTTTCCCATGCTTACTGAATGTGACCAGGCATATGGTTTCATGATAGTGCCTATCTATGTGAATACACAGTTTTCTCTTCCCATGCTTACTGAATGTGACCAGGCATATGGTTTCATGATAGTGCCTATCTATGGGAATACACAGTTTTCTTTTCCCATGCTTACTGAATGTGACCAGGCATATGGTTTCATGATAGTGCCTATCTATGTGAATACACAGTTTTCTCTTCCCATGCTTACTGAATGTGACCAGGCATATGGTTTCATGATAGTGCCTATCTATATGAATACACAGTTTTCTTTTCCCATGCTTACTGAATGTGACCAGCTGCCAGACAGCGGGGAAGAGATTCCCACTGCAGAAGCTGCACATCACCAATCCCATCTCAAGTGCATAGCCAACTGCATTCCATCTCTTGTCAAGAGTGCCAAAATCTTAATCCTTTTGGGCAGAGACATCTCTAGAGTTCACAAGGTACACCATCAGTGCAATGGACCTAATGGCACTCCTTATGCTGAGAGACTCAATTTGGGCTGGGATGTAATTGCTGATGTCTGCTTAACAAAACACAAAGACTCTACTATGTGAATTCCTGTAAGATGAACTTTTTAGAAAACAGACATGTTTCCCATGCAAAATGGTTTACTTGTCACTACCACATGAGGCATGAGCCTGATCCAAGCTAAAGGCTGTGCTGCAATGCAAAAGAGGACATCTGTTGTAAGACCATACCTTACAATGACCTCGCTGACACAATCTTAAAGACTACCTGTGATAACTATAAGGTAGCTCTCCTCTATTGGAGACAAGGAATTCACTAAGTTGATGAACAATGGATTTGTTAAGGACAGTTCCAGTAGTTGGACAGCTCCTCTACCCTTCTGCAATCCAAGAGCTATTCTTCTAAACAACAGAGAACAAGCTATGAATAGGTTTATCTCACTCAAGAAGACACTGAAAAACAAACCTGACATGAAAGAGCACTTTGTGACATTCATGCAGAAGACAATAATCATGCAAAACCTGCTCCACCACTGAAGAAAGGTGAAGAATGTTGGTATCTCCTATCCTTTGGAGTCTACCACCCACAGAAGCCAAGACAGGTAAGAGCTGTCTTTGATTCAAGTGCACAGTTCAAAGGTATCTCTCTAAAGAATGTTCTTCTTACAGATCCTAATTTGGTCAACAACATCATTGGAATGCTGGTGCAGTTCAGGAAGGAACCTGTATTCAGCAGATGATTCATTGCTTCATTGTTCAAGAAGATCAAAGAAGTCATCTCCAATTTTTCTATGGCATTGCAACAATGATCTCAATGACAACATCATAAAGTACCACATGAGGGCTTATGTCTTTGGTAACAGCCCATCTCCAGCAGTAGTGACATATGGACTAAGAAGAACAGCTAAGGAAG
Organism: Protopterus annectens; assembly: GCF_019279795.1. Taxonomy (NCBI): domain Eukaryota; kingdom Metazoa; phylum Chordata; order Ceratodontiformes; family Protopteridae; genus Protopterus; species Protopterus annectens. The sequence continues at coordinate 508,991,520 of NC_056742.1, forward strand.
GTTAAATCAAGTTTGGTTCTGACACCTGACAATTCATAGAAAGAGACTTTTATGTTGAGGATGGCCTCAAGTCCTTGCCAAGAGCCAATGAAGCCACTGATTTGTTGAAAAGAACCCAATAGCCTTTGTCACAGTTTAATTTAAAACTTCACAAGATTGTATCTAACAACAGTAAGGTCATTAAGGCTTTTGGTCCTAAAGACCATGCAATGGACTTGAAGAATCTGGAGCTATCCAAAGACTCGTTGCCGACACAAAGAAGTCTTGGTCTACACTGGTATGTGAACTCAGACACGTTCACCTTCCAGGCCTCAACTACAGAAAAGCCATTCATCAAGCAAGGGATTCTCTCAATTATAAATAGCTTATATGACCCTTTAGGCTTTGTGACACTGGTCACCATACAAGGAAGATTTATACTTACACTACTTACTAAAAGTGTTATGGAATGGGATACCCCATTGCCAACAGATTTACAGCCAAGGTGATTGAAGTGGAAAAAATCCCTTAAGGCCTTGGAACAGCTTCACATTCCATGCTGTTACTCTTCTGTCACCCTCACTGATAGTAGAAGAAAGGGGATTCATATTTTCTCTAACGCATCCATAGATGCTATCACAGCAGTTGACTACCTTAAGGTAATCAAATTTTAATCATCCAAGCATGGTCTTTGTGTTAGGAAGGGCCAAGCTTGCTACAAAGGCTGCACATACCATCCCTAAACTTGAGCTGTGTGGGCCAACTTTAGCTACAGATATTTCAGACTTCTTGCAAACTGAAATGGATATTGATGTTGATGCCACTGAATTCAACATAAACAGTAAGGTCATTTTGGGATACATACATAACACCACCAGAAAATTCTATGTGTATGTAGCCAACAGAATGGAACATATAAGAAAGTCAAGGAAACCTGAACAGTGGCATTATGTTTTGTCTTAGTTGAATCCTGCAGATCTTGCCACCTGGTCAATACCAGCTGTCAAGCTTGCAGATTCCCATTGGTTTGTGGAATCAAAGTTTCTGTTGTGTCAGTCTTCTCTAACATTTAACAGTGATTCCATGTTTGAAGCCATTGAGCCAAACAGAGATTCTGAAATTAACCAACAAGTTACCTGAAACATTCTTTTTTTCTGGATGAATTTCTTTATTAAGAGCAATGGGGAAAATCATAAAGGAGATCTGAGAGCCAATTATGGACTAGACATTCTTCACTGACTGTCCTTGCAAGGGGATCATCACAAAGTAACTGTTACACCTGTTGTTTAGGTAGGTTGCAAAGACGTTGTCCCCAGCAATGGAAAATCAGGTTGTCACTGTTGGACTGAGGGATTGAGGGACCGTTTTTGAGGCATTAAGATAGTTCTGCTCAATTTGACTGCTAATACACTGAACATCCCTGGTATAGACATTGCTATCAGAAAGTGATGTAAAGACTTTGCCCACTGCCAGACTCTCATGGCCTCTCAATAACAGGGACAGGACTGTGTTCCTCCCTGTTTGTTTATGTACCAGACTACTGCCATGTACTCTGTAAGGAGATCACACCCTTGGGGAGGACATGCTGAAATGCCTTCAATGCTAGGAGGGCTGCCCTCATGTCCAAGATAGTGATGTGAAGTTTGACCTCTATATGTGACCATGTACCTTGGACAATCCTCTTTTCAAAATGCCCCCCCCCCAGTCACAGGTAGATCCATTTGGAATGGGCACCCTTCTGTCACTGAAGGAGGTTTTAACCACCATGAGATGCATTGTCTGCAGATTTGAGTGATGAAAATTTTTGTATGTAGTGGATGAATGCTTTGAGACCATTGCACAGCAAGAGTTCACTGAAGTACTCTCATGTAAAATTTGGCTAGCAGGACCATTAAAATTGTAGAGGCCATCAGACCTAAAAGACAAAGATTCAACCTTGCTGAAGGAGTTCAGGTGGCATCTGTTAAATTATGTCTGCTGTGTCAGGGTTAGGGGGCTTTAGGGTAGGTTGATTGTAATCCCAAGATCTTGCATTAAGTGGAGCAGATGGTCCAGATAATGTAACAGCAGATTCCCCCAGGTAGCAGATAGGAGCCAATTGTCAAGATAAAGAAAAACTTGGATCCTTAGCAGGCATAGATTCTCTGCCATTATCTTGGTAATCACTGTAAGGACTGTGGGGAAGACTGAAAGGCAGGACTCTGAATTGATAGTGACTGGCTCCCTACTGGAAATGGAAAAATCTCCTTGATCACTTCACATGATAGGATGCGTCCTGAAGAACTGTGGACCACATCCAATCATCCTTCCTCAGTAGAAGCAAAATGGACTGAATCATGACCATCCAGAATATTGCCTCTTTTACAAATTGATTTAGGTTACTCACATCCAAAATGGGTCTGAGGTCCTCTGTTTTCTTGGATAATAAAAAGAACCTCAAATACATTCCAGACTCTAATTTATCTTTGGGGACTGGATGAATGACTCTTTTTCTTAGCACCTTTAAAACTTCTGCTGCTGTAAGTTCCCATTAAATGGTTGGAACATTGGGAACTTTCTTCTTTTGTATTCTAGAAAGGGATAAGGGGATTTAAAAAGCCCCTGGAAATTATGTTTAACACTCAAAAATCTGTTGTTATATTTTGCCAGGCTTGCAAGTGCATGAATAAACACCTCCTGAGTGCCTTCAGAGTGCAGCAGTTGGGCAACCCTTCAAGAGCACTGATAGGGCTTCTTAGTGAAAGGACAGCAAATGCTCTGGTTGTGTGGTTCACCTCTGCCTCTAGAGTGACATCCATTGTAGTTATGTCCTCCTTTGCCATGGAAAGTTCTATCCCCAAGGCTGTCATGATAAAAACTTTGTGATTGGTGGAACCACATCCTCTCTCCAACCTAGAAAAAGTTCTTTGTGGGGTAGAAAAATCAGATTCTCACTGCAAAAAAAGTTTTTCCATCTTGCTGACTCCTGGTTAATGTGTCTTTTATCTTAGGTGCAAAGAGAGTGAAGCCATCAAAGGGGGAATTAACAAAGGACATCCTAAAGCCTTCCACGAAATCACAAAGGCAGATTTAGGTATGCCAATGCATGGTGATGCTGGTGCTTGTCACCCTAGCAGTTCCATCAGCTACACTGGAGAGCAGTTTCAAGGCTATGTTGGAAGTAGACTGAACAGTAGACCATTGGGAGTCCGCTGTCTTCTGAACAGCCACAGGCAGATTACCCAAGAGAGACTTGAAAAGCTCTTTGGTCAGGTCTCTCTGGAATCTAGTAACATGAGCAAAATGATTTAGTGCTCTGAGTGCAAATGTCACTGAAGCATATGTCCATTTCCAAAACTTGTCCATAGCCTTAGACCCCTGTTAGGGGCATGGACTGAGGGAAAATTCCTTTTTTAGTGCCTGTGCTACCACCATAGTTCTCAGCTGTGGACCTTTGCTCCAATGCCTCTTATCTTTTGAGGCTGCCAATATCCTGTTGGGTCTTTTGGGAATGGGTTCCACCACATCAGGGTCCTTCCATGCCCATTGAGCCATGAGGTCAATAAGGGGATCAACAGCTGGTACAACACAGGATGATGCTGAGCTAGAACCAAAGGTTTCCAATAATACAGACTCATCAGGTGAAGAGTTCTCAGTGTACCATACCCATCTCTGTTTGATTAATTCAAGAATCTCACAAAAAGTGACATCTTCTAAGGGAAATCTAGGGGAGCCTTCACCTTCATCCAAATCCATGTTTTCAGTGAAAGAATGTGCTTCTGTTTGCATGTCTGTTCTTATGAACTAGTCCCAGTGGGAGATCAGAAGGTTCCAGATCAGACTGGGAGCTAATATAGCACATGGTCTCAAAAAGCTGTGGCACCACATGCCACTGTCTGGCAGAATTATGGGAAGTAGAAGCAGAATCCTGTCTGGGTTTGGATGGAACCAAACTGGATGGAGGCATCTTCTCCTTCAGCATCACCAGGATCCTCTCAAAAACCTCAAAGGCTGAAGCTGTAATTGGCTCCAGATGCCTACTCCTCTTATCTGAAGATGGAACAGACACCTCAGTGCTGATGGGCCTCAGTCCTGAAGCCGATTTCAGATCTGAGTTATCGAATGCAGAGGTCCTGAGGGGGAGGGATGGTTGTAACATCTTCAGTGTTGACCCATTCCCTTGAACCCTAACACTGAGGCTTTCGCTCCTAGTCTCTTACAGGTCCAAACATATCAGAGTTAAAAGAGAAAGGGATGATCTTAGAGTTGAATTAGCTTTGACTGTCAGCTCCAACAGAGGTGCCCAGGTCAGAACCAGGGTAGTTAGGTCCGAAGGGTAGACTGGAAACAGAGAAATAAGAGGAAAGGTAACTGGAATAATACTTAGTATGTTCCCAGGGGACACCATTGAAAGAACCCCAAGCTGGACTTCCATTCTGAGAAATGTTGGCATCATCCTGTTGATGTCTTGTTTGGTTAGGCTTCTGGATGACCTGGTAGAAGAAGCAACCAAAGGTGGTCTCTATTATCTGTACTCCTAAAGTATAGGGAACTATAACCTTGGCCTCACTGGATCTAGAGAAAAACGTGACCAAGGAGAAGATGGATGAACCCAAGAGACTGTTGGTTACAACCTTGTAGGAGTTTTTGGTTCTGGCCCAATCATCACCATCCAATCCAGAGAATGTTTCCTTGATTTTTCAGATCCTGCTTTATCTGTCTTTTCTGTCTCACTATTGCCTTCTCTTTCTCTTTTCCTTTTGGCTTGTCTTTGGCTCTGTTTTTGTCCTGTCTCCTAGCTGGAGAAACAGCAGCAGAGGAGGTAGATCCAGTAGAAATAGAAGACCGTGTCTGTGGAGGGAAGGGACCCTTAACTATGATCTTCTCTCTCCTAGTCTGCAGTGCCTGAGAACTAAAAAGAGACTCAGGGTTGGCATTTGGTATCAAGATGGGCAGCACCCAGATAATACACACACAATGAATGGGGATCCACAGTCAGTACACTTCTTGAATCCCTGACTATCTGACATGACTATGTTATTTCACTTAACAACTATAACCAATCAGCAGGAAAATAGCACACTGCAACTATAAATAAAAATCTTAGAATGAGTTACTACTATTTCCTACAAGAAAAAAATACACACTACGTTATTAAGATTACAGCCATAAACAACATTCAAAAATGCAAATATATACTGATAAATACTACTCTTCTAATAACTACTTAAGCCTTATCTAAAATACTAATCCTAAATACTTCACACAAAGAATTATTTTGCTAATTCTAATAACTAAAGCTGAGAGACAAGTCTCTCAGTAGGAGAAGGTAAGAAGGAGTTATAAATACAAAAGTTATGTACTCACCATAATAATACATCTGTGTTGTCTCTTTTCATCCTTCCTCAACCAATGGATCTCAGATTCAACCTTAGTCTGACTTCAGCCACTTCTGTAGACTTTGCCTCCATAGGTCAAGCTCCTCCCCTTACCCATAATCCCTTCTTTAGCCTGGATTACCTCAGATTGAGTTTGTCCTCTATTCAGCTTATTGTCCTGCACCACAACAAAATAGTCAGCAACAAGACAGTCTAACTACAAATCAGATTCCAGTTATACTAGAAGGAAAGGAAGAGAAAGGTTGCAGCTCATCAGAAAGGCAGGCAGGACAACACTCCTCAGGATAAACTAGGAGTCCGGATGTAAATTGTCCAAGCAGGAAGGGAGCTGGGGGGTGGGAGGTTGAGGAAGGATGAAGAGACAACACAGATGCATTGTTATAGTGAGTACATAACTTTTGTATCTGATTTTGTCTTTTTCATCCATTCTGCAACTGATGGGGCAGAGTCCCCACCTAGAGAAACCCTAGGAGGTCCTCAAGGAAGGATATTCCAGAGTACAGCTGAGCCAAATACTGCCATATCCCTAGACAAAATGTCCAGTTTGCAAAGAGCAATAAAGGTATGACTATTAGACCAAGTTGCAGCTGCACAAATGTCATCTATGGAGGCTCTGGACTGAAAGCCAGATAATGCAGCCACAGATCTGTGGAATGAGCTTTAGCAGGTTTAGGTAGTATCAGATCTTTCTTTATATAAACAAAGGAAATGCAGTCAGTAAGCCATCTTGCCAAAGTGACTTTTGAGACAACTTGCCCAATTTAGATTTGGAAAAAGAAACAAAAAACTAGTCAGATTTTCTGAAATTTTTAGATCTGAGAGATAGAATCTAAGCTGCCTATGAAAATCCAGCAGGTGAAGTATGTATTCTCCTTTGTTGGAAAATTGTGGAAGAAAACAAGGAGGTTGATGGACTGATTGATAGCTGTTTCTGAAGCCACCTTAGGCAGAAAGGAAGGATTAGTATGGAGGGACACCCTGTCCTTATGTAAGACTAGGTATGGTGACTGGGAAGAGAGGGCCTAGAGTTCTGTTACCCACCTGGCTGAAGTGATCACAATCAGAAAAATGGTTTTCCAAGGCAAAAAAATTAGGCCCACCTTAGCAGATGGTTCATGACTGTGTTAGAGCTTGAAGAATTATTGTTAAATCCCACTAAGGAGTAGGATCCTTAACTGGTGTTCTCAGGGAAAAAGGTACTTTTGAGAAAGGGCTCACATACTCTTGATGATTCCAAGCAAGAATGTTTTTCTTCTATGTGAAAATTAGAGATAGTGGCAAGTTGAACCTTTATTGTAGAATAACTATCTCCTCTATTGAAAACAGAAGCAAAAAAAAATCAAGGATAGGTAGAACAGGTGCTGAAAAGGGGTCTAGTTGTCTTTGAAGAGACCAAAGGGAAATTCTTTTCCAATTGGTCTTATAAATCTTTCTAGCAGAATCCTTCTGAGAGGATGTGAGGATGTGTTGAACTATGGAAGAAAGTGGGGAAATCATGGGGTTAACTTGAGGGTCCAAATATCTGGATGAGTTATCCCTGAGGGATAAGACTGAAGATCTGGAGATGGATCCAACACCCAGGCAAAGTATAATAGATGAAGCCACAGGAAGAGAAACCATACTTGTTGAGGCCAGTACAGGGCAATGAGGTTTAATGTGCTCTTCCACTGAGACGCTTTCTGAAGAAACTTGGGAATTAGAGGAGTGGGAGGAAAGGCATAAAGGAGACCAGGAAAAATCATGAATCAGAGAGTCTCTCGGTGACTTCCCCTCTGGGGGGATGTAGCAAGGTACCTGCTGCACTTAGAATTGTGGGGGAAAGTGAAGAAGTCACAGCACGGTTGGCCCTATTGACAAAAAATCATTTCCACCACTAAAGAGTTGAGACACCAAAGAGTTGAGACCACTTGTAAGGAAGTAAGATGGACCTGCTCAGGTTGTCTGCTAGCACGCTGGACTTCCCTGGGATATGCATTGCCAAAAGAAGAGATCACCCATTGCCACACTCTCAATGCTTCTCAGCACAAGGGGTAGGATTTGGTTCCACCTGTATACTGATGTACCAGACCATTGACATGCTGTCTGTTTGAATAGCAATCATATCTGGAGGGAGAGCAACAGCTGCAACGCTAATAAAACTGTCCTCATTTCAAGGACACTGATGTGAAGATTGACCCTCAAATTAGACCAACTACCTTGGACCATTCTTCCCAAGTAATGCCCCCCCCCCCCACCCTAGGTGGAAGGTGTCTGTAGTCACTGTGGCTTTGGGTCCCAGAAGGATAAAAGGGCAGCTCTGAGAAACTTCTTTTGCTGTGATCCACTAGGTTATGTGTTCTCTGCAAATCCTTGTGATCCAAATCAGTGTAGTTAGGGGATGTTGTCTTATTGACCATTGCACTGCAAGTGTCCAATGCAGTGCCCTCAGGTGATACCTTGCTAAGAGTATTAGAGTTACAGAAGCTGCCACACATCCAAGAAGCTGCAACACTACCCTTGCTGGAGGAGGAGGAAGAGGGAGAATGTGAGGTGCTTGCTCTGCAAAATGTTTAATTCTGCCTGTGGTAAGCTCACTATCTGTGCCACCATATCCAGACAAGCATCAATGAATTCCAGGACTTGAGTAGGGGAGAGCTGAGACTTCGTGTAGTTCGTTGTGATGCCCCGTTGAAGACATAGTTAGAGCAAGTAGTCCCTGGCTTGGATCAGTAGACACTTAGTGAGGGTAGAGAGGAGCCAGTCATTTAGATAAGGAAACACCCAGAATCCTAGCAATGTCAAGTGAGCTGTGACCACTGCCATGTACTTAGTGAACACCCTGGGGGCAGTGATGAGACCAAAGGGCAGGGCTCTGAATTGCTAGTGAGTGACTCCCACCGGAAATGTAGGTAACTTCTGGATCACCTGTCTATTTTGATGTAATAGTATGCATCCTGGAAATCTACTGAGCACATCCAATTATCCTTGCGCAACAATGGCAGAATGGATTGAACCATGACCATTCAGAATTTTGAGTGTTTGAAAAACTGATTCAAGTTGCTGAGATACAAGATCAGTCTTAGGTCCCCATTTTTATTTAGCACTAGAATCTTGAGAATATTCTAAAAGGTTACCCAACTGCTTCACTCCGGAGGCAGTCAGGAGGTGTTTATCCCTGCACCTGAAAGTGTGGATAACCATAACAAAAGATACTTGGGTGCAGAGGATAATATCCAAAGGTTATTATGTACCCTTTTCCCTTCAGCCTTCTAACTGTCCCAGAAGAATTCTTGACATTCCACCCAGTCAGAGGAAAGTAGCAGCTACAGAAATAGAAAATCTGCTGGCAAAGAGTCACCCCAACTTTCAGGAGTGCTTAAAAGGCTTCCCAGAGAAAGGACCCCCAAAGCCCTGGTGTTGCAGGTTTCCTCTGCTGCATAGGAGATGTCTGCCATTAGAGTTCCCCTCTGCTGTGAGGATCTGTTCCCACAGGAGTCCTGAGAAGAACCTTGTGACTTGTGGAACCAGATCTTCCTACCCCCTCTCTGGTTCCATGAAAAAGTCCTTTGAAGCGTAGAGAAGTGTATCCTTATGGCAGATAATGTTTTCCCATCCTGTTCACTCCTGGAGATATTTTTTTTCACATTAGGGATGAATAAGTTGGATCCATCAAAGGGAGCATTGATGAATGATGACTTCAAGGGCATCACAAAATCAAAAAGGTGCATCCAAGTGTGTCTTCTCATGGCAATTCCTTAAAGATCTTGAAGCTTCCTCTGAGACATGAGGAAACAGCCTCATAGAGGCATTTAAAAGAGAGTGAAGGGTGGCCAGTTGCGAAGAAAAAAGACATTATGTACTTACCATAATGTTCCATGTGAGTTATTCATCTAGCCTTCATTCTTTACTGATGGGTTCGGAGCTGATCTCTCGACTCTGAGTCGGCACCTACTACAAAGCTCGAGGATTTCAAGTAGCTTGAGGCCAAGTCTCTATCCTATGATGCACTTTGAGTTACCTCAGATCTTGTTTGCTGCGTATAATAATACCATATGTCATTCTATAACTTCATAAGAGAGAGAGAGAGATAGTGTAGAAAGGTTGAATGACCAGGAAGGATCTAGCATCTAGGTCTTCTGAGAGCCCAGGAGGGGGTAGGAGGGAGGGACATAAAAGTGAAGGCGAGATGAACAACTCACATGGAACGTTATGGTAAGTACATAACTTCTTTATGTGAAGTTGTTCTATCTTGCCATTCTACCTCAGATGGCTCACAAGAGTATATTTCTCAGGACCGTGGATCCAAAGGAGGCCCTGTTCTTAAAGGCCCTGTCAAATTTGTAATGAGTGATAAAGGTATGAGGTTTTGACCAAGTGGCTGCTGTGCAAATGTTATCAATAGGAAGTCTGGCAGAAAAAGCAGAGGATGTAGAAACTGCTCTGGTTGAGTGAGCTTTAATTTTATGCTGTAAGGGCAAATTGGCAGCTGAATAAGCAAAGGTGATACAATCAGATAACCATTTAGACAGAGTTGTTTTAGCCACTGGAAAACCCTTACTGGAATCTAAAATGAAACAAACAGCTGGTCTGATTTCCTGAAAACTTTTGTTCTATCCAAATAAAATCTGAGCATCAAGTTTGTGCAGCATGTACTCTAGGTTGTTGGAATGGTTGGGGAAGAAAACTGTCAAATCAATAATTTGGTTGAGATTAGTTTCAGTGCAAACTCTGGGAAAGAAAGAGGGCTTCATTCAAAGTGAGACTCTGTCAGCATGGAAAATCAGATAAGGAGGTTTGATGGACAAGACTTGAAGCTCTGACACTCTGTGAGCAGAAACAATAGCCACTAAAAAGATGGTTTTCCATGACAAAAATTTGAGGTCACATGAGGAAGATGGTTCAAATGGTGGAAGAATTATGCGGGAAAGCAAAAAAATTAGATTCCATGGAGAATAGGGAGATTTCACAGGTGGTCTGATATGAAAGGTCCCTTTGAGAAAGGCTTTGGATAATTTGTGTGACATAATATTCAACCCTTAAAATCCAAGATGAAAGTTAAAAATGGCAGGAAGTTGAACACAGCCTGTTGCTGCTGCAGCTCCTTTATTAAATATCATGATTAAGAATTCTAGAATAGAGGCCATAGGGGCTTGGTAAGGATTAATATTGTTTTTAGAGGCCCATATAGAGAATTTTTTCCATTTTCTGAGGTATAGCTTCCTCATAGAGGATTTATGAGAGGATAGGAGAATTTGCTTTGTCTCACTGGAAAGGTTCTGGAACCTGGCTATGATGGGAATTGGAGCAGCCATGCTGTCAGCTTCAGAGACTGCAGAGAGGGATGAAGTTTCCCCAACAAGTAAGTCAGAAGGTCCGGAACTGGGCTCAGAATCCAGGGGTCCTCCAAAATATGAAGTCGAAGGAAGGGGAATCAAATCTGATGAGGCCAATGAGGAGCTATTGGAATAATGGTCCTTCCCAGGGCTTTTGCCTTCTGTAATACCTTGGGCATCAATGGGATTGGTGGGAATGCATAAAGGAGACCCGGGGGCCAATCATGAATGAGTGCGTCCCTTGGGGCTTCTCCTGGAGGAGGAATCAGGGCAAAGTAGCTTCTGCATTTCATGTTCATGTGACTGGCAAAAAGGTTGCAATAAGGCTGGCCCCACCTGCGAAATATCCTGTCTGCTATTTCTGTCTTGAGGGACCACTCATGGGGCAACAAAAATGCTCTGCTCAGCTTGTCTGCTATCATGTTGGATTTCCCCGGGATGTGCATTGCTAACAGAAAGCACTGGGTGGAAATAGCTCACTGCTATACTCTGAGGGCCTCGTGACAAAGGGGGTATGATCTGGTTCCTCCTTGTTTGTTCAAATACCAGACCACTGACATGTTGTCTATCTGAATCACAATCATACCCAGAGGAAGAGAGTCCTGGAAGTACTGCAACATGAAAAGTATTGCTCTCATCTCTAGGACATTGATAGGCAGATGTGTCTCTTGATCGGTCCATGTGCCTTGGGCTGTCTTTCCCTGAAAATGCCCCCCCACCCTATCAGGGGAGCATCTGTGGCCACTGTGGCTGCTGGAGGGGGTAACACAAATGGGCGTCCTATCGTAACATGAAGTGATGTCAACCACCACTGAAGATCGTTTTTTCAGGAATTTGCGATCATTATCATGTGAGACATGGGGAGCTCTTGGTAAGACCATTGAGTGAACAACAGCCATTGCAGTATCTGCATGTGCATATGACCCAGTGGTGTGGCCATAATTGCTGCTGCTGCCATCATTCCTAACAATTTCAGAACTTCTGATGCTGGTGCTTTGTTTTTGGATATTAGAATGCGGACATGCTGATGGAGAAGTAAGACTCTTTCTACTGGAAGTCTTAGCATGGTGGTGGTGGTGTCCAGTTCTGCTCTAATAAAGACAATATGTTGTGATGGTGACAAGGCAGATTTTTTTTGAGTTTATTGTAATGCACAGCTGATTGCAGAGTAACAGAGCAGACTCCCTGGCCTGAATGAGTTGATGCCTGGTGGTGGCGGTAAAGAGCCAATCATCTAGATACAGAAACACCTGGAATCCTAAACATCTCAGGTGAGCTGTGACCACTTCCATGCATTTGGTGAACACTCTGGGGGCTGTAGTGAGACCAAAGGTCACGGCTCGAAACTGGTAATGTTTGGCTCCCAGCTGGAAGCGCAGATGATCCCTGAATGGCCTGGCCATTTTTATGTGGTAGTACACATCCTGGAGCTCTATCGAGTACATCCAATTGTCTTTCCCTAAGAAGGGAAGTATTGACTGAAGCGTGACCATCTGAAACTTCTCTTTCTTTACAGATTTGTTTAGTCTGATGAGGTCCAATATAGGTCTCCAGTCCCCTGTTTTTTTTGGAACTAAAACGAATCTTGAGTAAGTTCTGGATCCTGTCTGGTCTGCTGGGACTGGTTGTATGACTCTTTTTCTTAGCAACATCTGGACCTCTACTGTTGCTTGTTCCCTGTAACTGGGTGGAACGTCCAGGATTTTCCTTGTCTTTGGAGGGGGTGTGGCGAATGGGATGAAGTATCCTCTGGAAATGATACTTTGTACCCAGTTATCATTTGTTACTTTGAGCCAGGCATCTGGGTACAAAGATAAGCAACCCCTGATTGCCTCCAGAGCAAGACAGTCAGCCTCCTTTCAGGAGCGCTGGTAGGGCTTCCCAAAGAATTGAGCTCTGTTGACTGGTTTTGCGGATCCGCTCTGTCGCGAGGGTGGCATCTTCCATTATTGCCCCCCTCCTCTGCCCCTGGAGGGGGGTTCACCACATGGGTCCTGGAAGGCTCCTTGGGCTTTTTGGAACCACATTTTCCCTCCCCTTTGACCCTTGGGGTAGGGTCTGGTAGGGGTGGAAAACCGGACTCCGACGGCAGACAGAGTCTTTCCGTCCTGCTCACACCTGGTTAAAGTTTCCTAAACTTTGGGCCCGAAAAGGGATGAGCCATTAAAAGGGGTATTCATGAAGGATGACTTGAAAGGCTCTGTGAAGGAACGCAAGATCATCCAGGAGTGTCTCCTAAGAGCAACTCTTGTACCTGCTGCCCTACTCATTCCATCAGCTGCATATGAAATGAGGCACATGGATGAGTTCACTATGGAATTGAGGGTAGCAAGCTGGGAGGCAACTTTGTCTGTAGCTCCTGCAGCTAATGTACCCTGAAGAGTATCTCCCAGCTCTTTAAGGAGATCTCTTTGTAGTCTCATAAAATGGGTTAAATAGCTAAGCAAACAAAGTGCAAAAGTCGCTGAACTAAACATGCACTTCCCATATCTATTCATGATCCTGGAGTCTCTGTTAGGAGGATGGATAGACGATGAAGTTTCAGACATTTCCTTTTTGGTGGCTGCTACCACCACCACCATGGCATCAACTGGCACACCTTTGGCCAAGAAGGATTTATCTAGGGGGTAGATATGAACTTATTAAGCCTCCTATGGACAAGCTACATGGTGTCCTTAGACTCCCACACCCTTCGTGAGACCAGCTGCATAAGCTCATCAAAGAGTGGAGACACCCAAGAGGTGGAGGGCTGAGACCCAAAAGCCTTCAGGAAGACAGACTCATCCTCAGTAGGGTTGGTGGACTGCTAGCCACCTCTCTGCCTAAGGATTTCCAGTATCTCTGCAAATGAGATATCCTTAGAGGGGGACTGTGGGGACCTTTCTGATTCATCTAAGTCAGTATCAGATGTTAATGACTCCTGAGGGGAGTCCAAATGTTTCCTCTTACACACTCTCTTCCTGGGAACCTCTTAAGTGGGAGCTTCTGGGGAGGTCTTGGAAGGGCATGGGCCACCCAATGGGGCTTCCTGAGGCTCTGGGTCTCTGTGCTTAGCTAGGATCTGTGAGGCAGAAGCAGACACGGGCGCTTTAGGGTATGAAAAAGACGGACCTGAAGTTGAGGATGTCTTGGGAGACATAACTATCCTCGTGGCTTCGAAGGCACCCCTGCTCCAGTGCAAAGGGACCGACAGATCTGAGGAAACCATCGATACTCCCAGCACCGGGACAGTGGGCTCCAAGCCCAATGTAGGAGCCGAGCTCATCTGAGACGAAGCCCCAAGAGGCAAAGTCAGAACCGACAAGTCAGTTCGACTATCCTCTCCGGATCTGACCAGAGAGTGTCGGCTTCTAGAGTCCTCGATCGGCGCTGAGGAAGTCAGAGTGAAAGGAGCCGAAGACAATGGAGCAGGCTTCAGCTCTGAAGGCTCCACAGTCAGCAAGTCCATCTCCTCTGGCTCCAAAGGACCAGTATGGCTCGGAGGAGGAGGAGACATAGGTGGCATAAGGGTCTTCAGCTCCAAAGCCACCTGGGTTGGAGCCAATAACAATTTTGCAAAAGCCAGTGCCTGAAGAAGCTTCTGCACCACCCGATCCACATACAAATCTGAGAAGCTAACAGAAGACCTAGATGAACAGACCGATGGTACCGAATGAAGAAGTGGAGATTTGGGAATTTCCAGTTCCAAACCCGAGACCTGTGGAGTCGATGTCACAGACTCTTTTGACTCTTTTGACTTTTTCAAATCCACAGAAGTCTTGGAGGACTTTGAGGACCTACTAGATCCATCCTGGTCACTCAAAGCCTCCTTGAAAGAAGGTTTAACAAACCCCTGTCAATGAGCTTCCTTTTTCTCTCTTGGAGGGCTTGAGAGGAAAAAGAATAGCATATGGAACATGTTTCTTGTAAGTGCAAGGCACTCAAGCAGTAGACACTATTCACATGGCAGTCAGTAACAGACATCTTCTGCCCACATTTAGGGCATTTTTTAAACCCTGACTTAGGGTGTTTGTCCTTGTCATCAGTCATGACAAAAATGGACACACCCAGCAACAGCAAATATAAATTAGCCTTCTAATAAAAAAAAACAGGCTAACTATAAGCACAGACGCACACAAGCCTTTTAAACTAAGACTAACTATAACTACTAATAAGCCTTCTAATAAAAAACAGGCTAAATATATGCACACAGGCCTAAAATTAAGGCTAACAAGCATACACACAAAAATTAACTAAATAGGTAATCTTAACAAGCAAGTTAACTGTAAGAATTATGAGATACTCTGCTAAGGAAAAAAGTGACAAAAGGTCACTGAATAAAACACTTGCTAGTCACTAAGTAATAACACAATACTATGCTAATAACAAATGTGACAAAAAGGTCACTGAATAAACAATTTTTAGTCAGAAATTTTAAATAGGCCTATGAAGAAAAATGAGGCCAATTATATAGCTAAGAAAGCACACATGGAAGGGAACACTGCAGATAAAGCTTTAAGAGCTTATCTAACCTAAATAGCTAACTATTCTAATGATAAACTGACAATAATTTTTGGAAATAGAAAAGTATTAAAGTTTTTACTGGCCCAAGCTAGCAAGAACCTCCAATCAGTTGTAGTGGCAAACTAGATCTGGAGTAACTCAAGGTGCATTAAGGGATAAGGACTTGGCCTTGAGCTTCTTGAAATCCTCAAGCTTTGTAGTAGGTGCCGACACAGAGCCAAGGGATCAGCTCCAAACCCATCATTGACGAATGAACATCTAGATAGAACAACTTCACATCAGTCTTTTTGTCCTCTGCATAGACCTGAGAGGGCATTGGGAAACTCCTTGATTAAGTCCCTTTGAAATCTCATTACATGTGCCAAATAGTTCAGTGACCTGAGGGCGAATGTCACTGAAGCATAAACACTATTCCCAAATCTGTCCATGCCCTTGGGCTCTCTGTTTGAGGGACTGACAGAAGAACTCACCATAGCATCTACTAGGGGTCCCTTGCTCCAATGGGAACAGTTCTTTGGCACCTTATCAGGTCTTTTTTGGATTGGATCTGTGACATCCAGATCTTTCCATGCCTGGTGGGAGATGAGTTCCACCATCGCATCGGGTGGAGGGACTATTCAGGATGTAGACGAGCTGGCTCCGAAAGCCTCAAGAAACACTGAGCCCTTTGGGGGAGGGGGGTCAGACGACCAGTCACCTTTATGTCTCAAAAGTTCAAGTATTTCACCAAAAGACACATCCTCAAGGGACAACCTGTGGGGACCCCTCCCCTTCATCAAAGTCAGTGTCTTCTGTCAAAGATTCCTGTAGGGAATCCAAGTGCCTCCTTTTCCATGTACACCTCCAAGTGGGATCATCCGTGGGATGCACCAGACAGGACTCAAAAGTGTGAGCAGAATCCTGGATGAGGACAATCTCCAGGCTTGACCAGGCCTCTGTCCTGACAGGATGAGATAAAGAGAATCAGCATCCAAAGCAGACAGTTGTGGAGGGGAGACCCAAGGACAGCAAGATGTCTTGTCCACAGGGTGCAAACATGCTGTCACCACTACTTCAAAGGCAAAAGCTATAGGACAACCAAGAACTGCACTGGTAGGAGCTGAGGCCATCTGCCCATAATGGCTCAGAGCATCCTCATGATCCTGCCCGACTCAGAAATTACAGTCAAGCTGACCAGTGTAGAGGCCCCAACAGGGATTGTCTCTAACAGCATCGGAGTTGAACCTAATTCTCCAGATCTGGCACTGATGTTATGATTCTGAGATCCCTCCAGCTCTGACAGAGTTGGTGCCGACTGAACCAAAGATGTAGCCAGAGTCAACGAAGGCCAAGTCTTCAAATCAAACACAGAAAAACTTGGAATTCTCATGTCTGAGGGCTCCAAAACTGCAGGTCAGATCATAGTAGGAGTCAAGAGTTGTGTTTGTGCTGGTGGAAGGCTCATGGATTCGATGGGAGATGGATATGGAATGACTCCTAACTGAATCTGGGTCCCGAGAAATGTCCTCATCACCCTGTTCACATCTGCTTCCATTAGACTCCCAATTGACCTGAGGGATATGGAGGTCGAAGGTGGTCTGGAAAGCTTTTGTGGAGTCGCTTGCAAAAAAGTTGAATGGAACCTTGAGCGGATAGGCTCCAGAGAAAACCTTGGTAAAAGGTGGACCAGAGATTTGAACTTGGATCTAGTTGGATCTAAGAAGCCAGATGGATCTGAAAGTTTTTTAAGTTTTTCTGGCAGAGCCAAGCCTGAAACAGGTGAGGAAGAATGATCAGGGGATTGCTTTCTTCAGTCCTTGGCTTTTAGAAAAGAATCCCCTTTAGCCTTCTCCAAAGATTTTTTAGAAGAGGGTGGAGCTCCAGCAGATGATGAAAAAGTAGAAGCCAGCAGGCCTTTTAAAACAAGTTTGTTGTGGTATTCATTTAGCATGCAGTGATTAAATCCCACACAAATCTCATATTCTACACTTAGATGAGCAACTCCAAAGCAATAGATACACTTGAGGTTGGCATCCACTTTAGGAATAACATTTCTTCAACCCTATATCTTTTAATGAGCAGCAACAGCCAACAAAAAGAAGAGGGTGGAGCTCCAGCAGATAAAGAAGAAGAAAAGGAAGTAGAAGGGACCAGGCCTTTTAAAACAAGTTTGTTGCAGTGCTTGATGAGCACTTAGTGATTAAAACCCACACAAATCTCACATTCTACACTTAGATGAGCAGCCCCAAGGCAATAGACACACATAGAACAAAGTCAGACAAAGTACCAACTATAGTACTCAGAAAGGAACACTAAGTATCCACAAATGGGTAGAGAGAAAAGGAGTATACACTAGAAGGAACAACAAAGCAGAGCAAGAGGCCCATATAGAGTGTCAAGACCCAACCAAAAACAATTTTTTCTATAAGTAGACAAACTTTTCTCTCTCTCTGTCTCTTTTTTTTTACAGAAAAAAAGAGGTTAAAAAGGGGACGAGGTATAGAAATAAAAGTAACCTAACAAGATAAAAAAAAATAAATAAATACCACTTATCTTTCCCTTTTCACTCGAACTACATGACCACGTCTGTATTGCTGAAACAGCAAACAAGATCTCAAGTAATCCTTGCTAAAAAGGGAATTGTGGGTAAGGGGATGATCTCAAGCTATGGATCCAAAGTATGGAAGTGGTTGAAGCTGGATCTGAGGTTGGATCTGTGACCCCATTGATTTTGGGACAGACAAAAAAGACAATAAATGCTTAAATGACATACAACTGAGTATCAATTTGTGGCATAAGTTTGTAGAAAATAGTCACCTGTCCAAGGTTATTTAACTCAGAAGTCAGTTCATCAAGTACAAGTTTTCCATAACTTTTCTGATGCAAGTTAGAAGACTAACGTGAATGTAAGTTGAGATAAGAGATCAGCTATCCTTATTTTTGCAAAAAACTTTAATTGTTGCTTTCTTCAAATCAGTTGGTGTGATATCTTCCATATAACACAAATTAGAAATATGTTCTAAATGCTGTGCTATGTAATCCATAAGGGTCTTAAGGTCCCCATTATTGATCTTATCATGTCCAGTTGCTTAATCAACTTTACAGCCATAGCCGGCTTTAGGCACCATCAAACCCTGAGGTCGCTGGGGGCCCACTGGTCCTGGGGGGACCCCCAACCACAGCAAGTTATCTTATCTTGATATTTTGTAGCATGTCTGTTAAACCAACAAAAGTTAGTACAGCAATATTGTATGCTTAATAAATGGGGGGGTTAATAATAACTCTTATTTTTATCTCCTTCAAAAGTCAAAGATCTTTTGTTATATTAACAGTGCTTTGTCAAGCAACAGACTTCACAATTCCATTAAATGTTTTACCACTGACATAATGCTGGTGGACATCCTCCCACTAAAACTAACAACATAGTTTAGCTGTAGGTACCTACAATACCTGTGGCTGCAGGTGGGCCCCTTAATCATCCCTGACTTTGTGGGGGCCCCACAAAAGGTGCTGTTGGTTGGAGAAAAATGAGGAAAAATTTAATTAATTTTTGCTTGTATTGTTTAATCTGAACTGGGCTGTGATATGACCCTGTTAGGATAAAGCTAATAATAAACATGAATAAGGTTAGAATAAGAGAGAGAGAGAGAGAGAGAGAGCGGCAGCCCAAGTGACTGATTTCAGTGCACACCATAGAGTTTCAGAAGAACTAATGCTTCTGATCTTCAGGGATGGTTTCTCCTTCAGGAAGTTTAATAAATGCTGCCAGAACACCAGATACTGTAACGCTGAATGTCTTTGCTAAAGAATTCTGCTCAGTGCCAAAAATAATAGCAGAATAAAGGCTCAAAATGACAATCACGTTTTAAATATTGCTCTAATTCACTTAAAAAGTTACTAGAATAGCACATTTTGCATCAACATACATGGACAATAAGAAGTATAAATAAAGAAGTAAAAAACTATGATATCTGGATTTACTGACTGTCTGTAATCTTAAATGATTTGCCTGCAAATAAAACTTTTTATTTTTATTTATTTATTTATTTATTTATTTATTTATTTATTTATTTATTTATTTATTTTATGAAGAACAGAGCAAAATTATGAGACAAAATCAAGGCATATCTGTGAAATCAGGAACAGTGACAGGTATTCATTTACTCCTCAATGAGATAAAGTGACTTACTCCTGCTGTTTGATAACTGCTAAACAGCAGTCACTGATCTGGTGTGTCAGTACTGTATTGTTATTTGCTGAAATAAGTACAAAACTAGTATTGTTGTGACTTTTGTATGAGTGTGTGTGCATAAAAAAATGATCACTGATTTGTATCAGTGCACACATCCAGTAATGGCAGAACACATATTTTTCTGCTGGGTATCAGTAAAAAATGCAGATAACAAGTAATTATATTTTAAAAGTAAGGCATAAAATATATCACAGAACATTCAGACAGTTAGATCTTCTAGGAATCTGGTGGCTCCCACTCTCCAGACTATATAAATGGATACAGAGGGGGTCCCTTATTCATCCTTGACTGTGCGGGGGGCCCCACAAAAGCTGTTTCTGGATGGGCAAAAATAAGGAGATAAAAATTATTTAATTTTCTGATTATGCTCTTTAACCTGAACAGGGCAGTGATATGATCTTGTTAGGATAAAACTGATAATGGCCTCTGCTATCAACTGCACCCACTTTCCTTACAATCACACATCAGGTATATATACAGGTGGCTGCTTTTGGGAGTTAGGGTTGAGGAGTGAGGAGGCATGCTATGTATATGTATTGCAGAAATCACTTGAAATACATGACTGTGGCCATTTGAACCTTAGCTTTCATCCCAATCTAACACTAGAGAGATGCATAGGCAGTGACTGTCATTTTGGAGGGATTAGAGAGGCAGACAGTATTCCAAGACATGATCTGTGTATCCTCACAACAAACTGGCTTGTTAGTTTATTGTGAGCTATGATTTTGTCAGCTTTGAACATTAAGCCTTGGGCAAATTTTATGTCTTCATTGAAAGAAAAAAGTAAGACTGCAATTCTTTTTCTTACTCATGAATTTTGTTTAGGTTACTGTTGGGTTAAAAGTTTGGGAAATGCTTTAAAATACATTTTAGAGCATCTATAACCCCTATGGCTTCTGGGAGAGTGGCTTAATTGAGTTATTTCCTAAATGGTTATCACTGTGCTGTCTTGGCCAGGAAAGGTATGTTGAAAGGATGCAAAGAAAATTAAAGCTGAACAGCAACACTGCATTTCTTTCTTTAATCATCATCTTTGTTCAAGCCATCATTGGATGAAAAAGTTGTGCAAAAAGAAAAAAAAAGACCTAAAAGCACTTCAGAGCATATATAAAGTCATGGCTTCTTGAAAAAGCTGAAGATGAAAGTAAAATATGAGAAATGGAAGAAAAAAGTAACTTGCATGGTGTGGGGAACCCAAGATGGGGAGAAACAAAGGGGAACACTGGAGGATGTATGCATGTTTTGGGGGGAGGGGCTGAAACAGAAGGCAGTACCCTAGGGCACCATTTCACCTAAGTCCAGTAGTATACAGAGTTTTTGTAATGTATCCTTGTTACATCTAAATGACAATAACTGTGAATGTCTCTTTGTGAGGAGGAACAACATAATGTGGTACATAAGCTTGCTGTAATGTAAGAGCATTGTAGCTACAGGCCAGTCTGTGTGTACTACTCCTAAAATTTTGCAACATGAGCGAAAATAAGAAGTTATGTACCTACCATAACGTTCCATGTTAGTTGTCTTCTTCTCGCCTTCTTTCTTGCTGGACGGGTTCGGAGCCGATCCTCGGCTCCGACTCGGCCAATACTAAAAGCTCGAGAGCTAATTCCACCGGCTCGAGGCTCCCCTATATCCCACAATGCTAGGCGGTAACTACTCAGATCTCGTTTGATAGCTGTACCAAGCAATCCTAGTCTCCATAGAATGGAGTAGGGAAACCCACCTTAAAAAAATCTGCGTAAAGGAAGGCAGACCTCAGTAAGGATAGAAGAGGTGGAAGAACGTGTGGGAATGACAACTTTCAGAAGAAAAACACAAAATGAATTCCAGTCGGTCTGTCCAGGCTTGGGGGAAGGAGGGTGGGACGCAAGAAAGAAGGCGAGAAGAAGACAACTAACATGGAACGTTATGGTACGTACATAACTTCTTAATGGTAAGTTGTCAATCTTGCCTTCATTCTTGCTGGATGGGACCGCGTCCCTAGCACCTTATCCCGGGTGGCCTATCTGAACAGACTCTTGAGAACAGTGGAACCAAAACTGGCACGACTTCTGGAAACCATGTCCAATTTGTAATGTGAAATGAATGTATGAGGAGAAGCCCAGGTGGCTGCTGCACAAATTGAATCTATTGGCAGCTTATCCTGAAAAGCTACGGATGTAGCTAATGCCCTAGTTGAATGAGCTCTAGGTCTTGAGGGTAGTTTTTGATGTCTGATCTCATAGATGAAGGTTATTGTAGAGGTGAGCCATCTAGAGAGGGATACTTTAGTAACTGGAAGGCCCAATTTACCTTCCGCATATGACAGAAACAATTGATCAGATTTCCTGAATTGTTTAGTCCTGTCTAAGTAATATCTAAGTTGGCGATGAACATCCAAAAAATGTAGCTTTTGTTCCGACCTGTTTGAATAGTTAGGGGAAAAAGACGGGAAGATCAATAATTTGGTTTAGGTTTATTTGAGAAGAAATTTTAGGCAAAAAGGATGGATTAGTACGGAGGGATACCCTATCTTTGTGAAAAACTAAGTAAGGAGGACGACTGCACAGAGCATGGAGTTCGGATACCCTTTTTGCTGAAGTTATAGCTACCAGAAAAAGTGTCTTCCAAGAAAGCAACTTCAGAGAACATGAAGCCGGTTCAAGGGGATGAATTAAAGATGCCAGAACCAAGTTCAAATCCCATTGAGGCGGGGATCTTTGATTGGAGGTTTAAGAAGAAATATACCCCTTAAAAAGGCTTTACAAAGTTTGTGAGCCATGATGCTAGACTCTGAAACACCAACATGAAAATTTGATATGGCAGCCAATTGAACTCTAATGGTTGATGCAGAAGATCCTAAATGAAAGAGTTCTGCTAGAAAGTCTAAAATAGACTGGATAGGTGCAGTAAAGGGATCTATGTTTTTTGATGTTGCCCAAAAGGAAAAACGTTTCCATTTGCTACTATAAATCTTCCGGGTAGAAGATTTATGAGAGGCTATCAAGATATCTCGGACCGAGCGAGATATTGAGGGAAGCCTGGCTAAGGTTGGAATCGGAGAAACCACGCTGTGAGGTTTAGAGAAGGCAGAGATTGGTGCAGCTGACCCGATTGGTGGGTTATCAGATCTGGTACTGGGTCCAGATGCCAAGGCTGCTCCAAAAGGTAACGATGAAGAAAGGGAAACCATATCTGTCGAGGCCAGTAAGGGGCGATGAGGATCATAGTCACTCTCAAGGCAATGGCTTTCTGAATTAGTTGAGATATCAGTGGAAAGGGGGGAAAGGCATATAGAAGTCCCCGGGGCCAATCGTGGACTAGAGTGTCTCTTGTGGGATGGCCTGGTAATGGGAAGAGAGTGAAGAAGTTGTGACACTTGCTGTTTTGGGGAGTAGCAAAAAGATCGCAGCAAGGCTGGCCCCATCTTAGGAATACTTCTTCTAGAACTGATTTCTTTAGAGACCACTCATGGGGCATGAGAATTGCTCTGCTCAATTTGTCTGCAATAACGTTGGATTTCCCGGGAATGTGCATTGCTATCAGAAAACGCTGAGAAGAGATCGCCCATTGCCAAAGTCTGAGTGCCTCTGGACATAAAGGGTATGATCTGGTTCTGCCTTGTTTGTTGATGTACCACACTACGGACATGTTGTCCGTTTGAATTGCAATAGTCCCAGTGGGAAGAGAGTTGTGAAGGGCTTGCAATGCTAAAAGCACTGCTCTCATCTCTAAGACGTTTATGTGCAAGTGGCACTCGAAAGGTTGCCATGTGCCCTGGACTGTCCTGCCCTGATAATGCCCCCCCCCACCCAATCAGGGAGGCGTCTGTTGTCAACATGGGAAGAGTGAAGGGTCTTCATCGGAGAAGTTGAGGTGATGAGATCCACCAATACAGTTGATTCTTGCATGCTTGAGTTATTAATATGGTATGGGACATCGGGAGCTGTTGAAAGGACCATTGAGTAAACAGCATCCATTGGAGGATCCTCATGTGAAAGCGAGCTAAGGGGAGAAGGGGAATAGCTGCTGCCATGAGTCCTAGTACCTTCAAAACCAGTCTGGCTTTGACTTTGTTGCATTGTAAGAGAAGGGAAACTTGGTTCCGAATGTCTGACACCCTCTGCTCTGTGAGTCTGGCTGAAAGATTGAGTGTGTCTAAGGTGGCGCCTATAAAGACAATAGATTGACAAGGCGACAAAGCAGATTTTTCGAAGTTTATTGAAATGCCTAGAGCTTGGCATAGATTGAATGGTGAAGTCCCTGGATAGGAGAAGCTGATGTCTGGTGGTGGCGGTAAGGAGCCAGTCATCTAAATATGGAAACACCTGGAATCCTTGACGTCTCAAGTGAGCCGCGACCACTGCCATGCATTTGGTGAACACACGGGGGGCTGTAGTGAGACCAAAGGGCAGGGCCCTGAACTGGTAGTGACTGGCTCCCAGCCTGAAGTGGAGATATCTCCTGGAGTGTGTGTTCATTTTGATGTGGTAGTACACGTCTTGAAGATCTATCGAGCACATCCAATTGTCCTGACCCAAGAAGGGTAGAATGGACTGTAGCGTGACCATCCGGAACTTTATTTTCTTGACAAACTTGTTTAAGTAGCTGAGATCCAGTATGGGTCTCCAGTCCCCTGTTTTCTTTGGTACCAAAAAGAATTTGGAGTAGATTCCGGATCCTTGCTGGTCTGCCGGGACTGATTGGATAGCTCTTTTTGATAGCAGCTTTGAAATTTCTAATGCTGCTAGTTCCCTTAGACCGGGTGGAACATCTGGAAGGGATCTTTTTGGTTGGGTTGGGATGTGAATAAAGGGAATTTTGTAACCCTCAGATATGATCGACTGTACCCATTTGTCTTGAGTAAGGGAAAGCCAGGCTTTTGGGTACAGTGATAACCTTCCCCCGACTGCCTCCGAAGGTGGACAGCCGGGCAGCCCCTCAGGGGTGCTGAAAGGGTTTGTCAGAGAACATTTCTCTGCTACCCTGGTTTTGCGGACCTCCTCTGCCTCTAGG
The DNA here is from genome assembly GCF_019279795.1 of Protopterus annectens. Lineage (NCBI taxonomy): Eukaryota > Metazoa > Chordata > Ceratodontiformes > Protopteridae > Protopterus > Protopterus annectens. The sequence goes on from NC_056742.1 coordinate 509,015,918, forward strand.
GCGGCGTCTATTATTATTCCCCCCTCTGCCTCTAGAGGGGAATCAGCCTTGTGCGTCAGATGAGACTCCCTGGGATTGTTTGCGGAACAACATCTTTCCTCCCCTTTGACCTTTGGGATAGGGTCTAGAAGGGGTAGAAAAACAGACTCCTACAGCAGAGAGAGTCTTACTTTCTACTTCGCACCTGGTCAATGTATCCTTCACCTGTGGACCAAACAAGGATGATCCATCAAAGGGAGAATTGGTGAAGGACGCCTTGAAAGGGTCCGCAAAGTTGCATAGCCGCATCCAGGCGTGACGTCGTAAGGCAACACCTGTGCCTGTGGCTCTACTCGCTCCATCTGCTGCATATGAGACCAGCTGCATGGAGGAGTTGACGATGGAATTTAGGGTTGCCAGCTGGGAGTTCATTGTATCTTTGAACCCCTCAGCTGTAGGATCCTTTATCAGTTCACCCATATCCTTGAGTAAATCTCTCTGGAGACGAGTGAAGTGGCATAAGTAGTTCAGTGACCGCATTGAAAAGGTCACTGATGAAAACATCCGCTTGCCGTACCTGTCCATGGTCCTAGATTCCTTATTAGGAGGATGGACAGGAACCGAAGGATCAGCTAATTCCTTCTTTGTGGCTGCAGCCACCACCATGGCATCAACAGGGACACCTTTGGATAAAAAATCTTTGTCTCTGGGGTCAGTAATAAATTTGGATGGTCTCCTTGGGGTGGGTTCCACTGAGTCAGGAGCCGTCCAAGCCCTCCTTGCCACCACTTCCATAAGGGGGTCAAAGGGAGGGGACACCCAGGAGGTAGAAGGGCGAGAGCCAAATGCCTCAAGATACACTGACTCATCCTCCGAAGGGTTAAGGGCTGGCCAGTTCCCCCTCTGTTTCAGGATTTCAAGGATGTCAGCAAAGGAGACATCCACAGAGGGGGATCGCGGGGAACCTTCGGATTCCTCTAAGTCAGTGTCAGAGGTGATAGACTCAGGGGAGTCAATGTGCTTCCTCTTGCACTGCCTCTTCCTAGGGGGATCTCCTGCAGGGTCAGGAGAGGCCTCGGAAGAGGAGGAAATTCCCAATGGGGAAACTTGAGGAGTTGGCTCTCTGCGGTCTGAGACAAGGAGGTGAGTAGAAATCACTGCAGGCACTGTAGATGGAGGGGCTGAAGGAGCTGACTGTGGGGCAGAACCTGGTTCTAGCACGCTCCGCATGACCTCGAAGGCACCCCTGTCAGGCAAGGCCCGAGGCCCCCGCTCCAAAGAGACAAGGACCTCCCCAGGCACCGACAGAGACGGCTCTGAAGCCGATGTCGGAGCCGAACTCACCAACGCCGAAGCCCCGAGAGGGAGAGTGGGGTCGGACAAGGGTCTGATGCCACTCGCCCCCTCGGAGCCGATGAGGGAAGCTCGGCACCGAGATCCCTCCAAAGAGGAGATCGGAGCAGACGACGGAGCCGAAATGGAAGGTATCGGATCCGACGCACCGACAGTCATGGCTCCGACAAGCCTTGGCTCCGAACTCGAAGGAGTCGGAGGAGGAATGTATTGGGGAACGCAAATAGCCACTGACTGGTGAGTCGGGCTATGCAGCATTTGGGCCAGTGCCTCGGACTTGAGAAGTCTACTCACTACCCTTTGCAAATCATGGTCGGATAATCTGGAAGACCGAGAGGAATGAGTTTTGTGACTTCATTCCGAAAGGAGAGGGGATCCTGGCGCCGAATGCACGGATCCGATAGAGGGGGATCTGGACCTCTTTCTCGATTGTGGCTCCGATAAAGGTATCGGAGCCGACAAGTTCAGCCTCGGCTCCAGCCGGAGCCGAGGTAACAGTATGGGGCTTAGAAACATCGGCTCCAGCCGGAGCCGATGTCGAAGCCGACTTAGATTTCTCAGCAGTCGACTCTGGAGCAGGAGCCGACTGTTTAGAAGTTTTTGAAGGCTTCCCCGACACAGACTGAGTCGGGGGGCCTTCAGGCTTTAATAAGCCCCGCAAGATGAGCTTATTCTTGCGTTCTTGCAGGACTCTAGGGCTAAACCCATGACAAAAGGCACAAGAGTCCTGCAGGTGCAAAGGCCCCAGGCAATACACACAAGAAGTGTGACGTCTGTCAGAGACATTTTCTGACAGCACGAGTCACACTTCTTGAAGCCTGAGACCTTGTCTTTATACATAGTAAAATAAGAGAGCCTAACACACACAAACACACTACAGACACTCTCTTTAGAAAATATTAAAATAAATTTTAAGGTTAAACCACTAACACACACACACAAGCCCTTGCAAAAAAAACTAATTTAGTAAAGGACTAGGGGAAGGGAAGGGGCCGAAGGCCTAGAACAAGGAAAAAAAGGGAAAAGGGGTTCGACAAACAGGGGTCGATTTGTCTAAATTTTTAAATTAAACTGAAAAGTTATGCATTAAAAATAAAAAAGGGGTTTTTAGAAGTACCTAAAGGTAAAACTGTAACTAACCTGCCTGAGCCGGTAGAAAACGCACCTCGTCAGCTATAGCGGCAAACGAGATCTGAGTAGTTACCGCCTAGCATTGTGGGATATAGGGGAGCCTCGAGCCAGTGGAATTAGCTCTCGAGCTTTTAGTATTGGCCAAGTCGGAGCCGAGGATCGGCTCCGAACCCATCCAGCAAGAATGAAGGCGAGATTGACAACTTAACATGGATGGCTAAGAAGTCTGGCAGTGACAAGGTGATACTTACACAGGAAGTGCTCAGGGGGGCCCCAGCTTGACATTTACTGGGGGCCCCCAAAATGCTAACACCGGCCTTGTTTACAGAACTTAGTAGTAGTCCTGCTACAACTTATAAACAGTTTTGTACTGAGTTCTTAGCAAAATTAGAGAAGGTTGTCAGTATGTATATTCCTACAGAAAAACCCTTTCAGGTGTTTGCAACATGAACAATCTAGAAGCATAAACAAACCTAAAATGAAGACATAAAATTTGCCCAAGGCTTAATGTGAAAAAATTCTTTCTCAGACTTAGCCCAGATCATAAAACACACCAGCAGACACACACATCCTACAAAAAGGCCTCACTGAAATGGACAACTGGTGCCGTAGTCACGGCCTTAAACTAAATGCCAAAAAATGTATAGTCATCCCTTTTGGAAAAAACAAAGTACCCACAAATTATCACATAGACAGCAACCCACTGAGTACGGAAAAAGTAATCAGAGACCTAGGGACCCAAGTAGACAGTGACCTCTCATTTGACACCCACGTTGCCAAAGTGGTTAGAAAAACATTCTACCTCGCACACCTCATCATGAAGGGATTCACATCCAGATCCAAGGATGTCATTGTACCCCTATATTCCTCCCTCATCAGACCCATGATTGAGTACAATGCCCCATTTGGTATGTACCTCACCCGGCATTTGCAACAGCTGGAGAGACCACAAAAGTACCTCACCAAAAGGATCAAGGGCCTCCAACATATGTCTTATTCTGCCAGACTAAAGAAACTTCAGCTCTATTCAGTAGCATACCGCCTGCTCAGAGGTGATCTCTGCCTGACGTACAAGGCCATGTCCAATCAGGATCTGATGGACATGCTCCACCTCAAAAATCCAAATCCATCAGGACCACAAGAGCTAAAGACTTAAACCTCGGCACAAGTATGAATAGGACATGCTGGAGGGATAGATTCATAACCCAGAGGCTTCCCATGCTTTGGAACAGGATCCCAGTTCGTATTAGGCAGAGCCCCTCACTGACTCTCTTCAAGAGAAATCTTGATGAGTGGATGGGAGATCATAAGTTTACCCCAGGGGTCACATCTGTGTCACTGCTAGACAGGGGCACAGTAAACTAATTCTATTATATAAGGGGACCTTCATTGTGTCACTACTAGACAGAGGCACAGTATTCTAGATTTATTCTGTACATTTTTTGTACCATTTCATGGGGTGGCAAAAGCCACATCACTATGGCTAGGCTTACAAATGCCCCAGGGCAGATAGCCTAGTACTATACTATGAAACTATGAAACTCTAAAACAACTATGGCTATCAGAATATTTATTTGTTAGGTTTAGCTCCATTTCTTCCCTTCCCTTTATTACAGCTGTTCTACTGCTTTCAGACACTGTATACCTAACCTTACAAATAAGTGGCTTCCAATACCAGCAAGGCCTTTATACCTACTCAAGAGTCTGATCTTTAATTACTAAACTGTAGCTATTGCTCTCCCCTACGCAAACCCAACAGATTAATGGTGCATGAATCCTCATATTCACTCAGAAGCAGCTTCTTCTTAAAGTTAAAGGCCCAATTCTACACTTACCACTTGTGAAAAAATTCTTTCTCAGACTTGGCCCAGATCATAAAACACTCAGCCTAGCTCAATAGCAGATATAGATGATTTGCCAACTTTCAAAAACAGTTAAAGTCATCACATTTGTGTGAAGTATACAAATATAAATGCTTCAGAGATGTAGGTTAAACCCTATTGCATTTGTATGCTGGTTTAGCATTTTACAAATCATGTTATTCTGCATAACACATGGCTCTCCATGGGTTCAGTTGTTTCTGTTTAGCTGAATGTAACAGTAAATGTATGCATTCCCTGATATCCATCTCCAGTTCTTCACTTCCATGATTCCCATGCCAATCAGTCCCTATGCGATCTCAAAGTTTTAGTGAATTCAAAGTTATGTACTCACTATAACTAGGCATCTGTGTTGTCCATTTTCATTCTTCCTCAACCAATGGGTTTGGATCTGATCCTCGTATATGGCTTGGCTGCATACTACAGACTTTGGATCCACCTCTTGAGCTCCCCCTCTACCCGTAATGCACTATTCCATCCTGATTACCTCAGATCGAGTTTGTTGACATATAACCCTGTAGCTAAACAGAGACATGCATAGCTGACAAAGAAAGGAAGGGCTCAAACCTGCAACTGCGGGTTCCAAATACAATCCATTAGGTCTCTTCAGAAAAAGGTGGATGGGGATGGATGGGAGGGAAGTTGAGGAAGAATGAAAATGGACACCACAGATGCTTGGTTATGGTGAGCACATGACTTTTAAATCTGATGATGTCCTTTTCATTCTTCCTCAACCCATGAGACAGAGTCCCCAGCTACGTTGATCTTGGGTGGCCCACATGGAAGGCTATTCCTGAGTACTGCCAAACCAAAGGTGGCTCTGTTTATAGAAATTATATCCAATTTGTAACGAATAACAAAAGTATGAGCATTGGGCCATGTGGCTGCAGTGCATATACCATCAATAAATGTTTTTGACCAAAAAGCAGATGAAGCAGCCATGGATCTGGTCGAATGAGCCCTGGGAGGTTTGGGTAAGGTAATGCCTTGCTGAGAATAGATCCATGAAATATAATCTGTAATCCTTTTAGCTACAGTGACTTTAGAAACTAGGCAACCTAGGTTTTTTGGTGAAAAGTCAAAAAGCTGTTCTGATTTTCTAATTTGTTTAATGTTGTGAAGATAAAAATGTAATTGTTTGTGTACATTAATGAGATGAAGCATGCACTCTCTTTTATTTGAAACATTTGGAAAGAAGACTGATAAATGAATGAACTGATTAATATTATTTTCAGAAACTACTTTGGGTAAAAAAGAAGAGTTTGTCTGTAAGGTAACCCTATCTTTATGAAAAATTATGTAAGGAGCTTTTGAGGAAAGAGCCTGGAGTTCAGATATTTTCTTTGCAGACGTAATGGTGACTAAGAAAATTGTTTTCTATGAAAGGAATTTTAAATCACTTTTAGATGAAGGTTCAAAAGGTTTTTGAGTTAGACCTTGTAGCACAATTGTTAGATCCCAGTGTGGTGATGAATCCTTTACTGGTAGTCTTAGAAGGAAAATACCATTCAGAAAGGCTTTGCATAATTTAGACAAAGCCAATGTGTTATTTCTGCCTCCTATGTGAAAATTAGAAATTGTTGCCAATTGAAGTTTAATTGTAGAGAAACTTGCTCCTTATTTAGAAAGGATTGCTAAAAATTGAGTACCACAGAAACTGGAGCAGAGAAAGGGTCAAGCTCATTATTCAAAGCCCAAAGGGAGAATCTTTTCCACTTGCTCTTGTATACTTTTTAGTAGATTCTTTCTGAGAAACCAAAATAATAGTACATACAGGGGAAGAAAGCCTTGGCTATCTAACCATTACTGGAAGTGGAGAAACCATGCAGTTAGTTTGAGGGTCTTTATGTTCAGATGTTGTATCCCTGATGCGTGAGCTAGGATATCTGAAGTTGTCTCCAGTATCCATGGAGGATAATGACGATAAGACCATAGGAAGGGGAACCATAGTTGCTGAGACCAGAAAGGGGCAATAAGGATTACTCAGCTCATCAGACAACTTGCCTTCTGACAGAATTTGGGAATCAAAGGAAGGGGGTCAAGCATAAAAAAGACCTGAGAGCCAAATGTGGACTAGAGTATCTCTCTGTGACTTCTCCTGAGGGGGAATAAAGCAAATCATTTCCACCACAAATTGATTGAGAGACCCCTCGTGAGGCATCAGTATGGACCTGCTTAGTTTGTCCACTAGTATATTGTTTTTTCTGGAATGTGCATCACAATTAGAAAGCGGTCTGAAGAGATCACCCTTTCCCATACTCTCATGGCCTCTTTGTAGAGGGGATAAAATCAAGTTCCTCCTTGTTTGTTAATGTATCAGACTACAGACATGTTGTCGGTCTAAACTGCAATAGTCCCTAGGGGGAGAGCATCTTGAAATGCGTACAACACAAGTAGGACTGCTCTCATTTCTAGCACACTGATATGCAGGTTGGTCTCTTGGGAATTCACAAGCCTTGGACCATTCTTCCCAAAAAACGCCCCCCCCCCCCACCCTAGTTGAGAAGTGTCCATGGTCACTGTGGCCCTTGGAGTGGTAGAAGAAATGGCCAGCCTAGGTGAATATAATCCATTTGGATCCACCAGTGTATGTGTCATTTGCAAGTTGGAGTAAGCTTGACTGTAAAGGATAAGGGTTGATGAAGAATGGACCAATGATCAGCTAGAGTCCACTGAAGAAAGTACAGTTGTGTACACTTGCCATAAATGTAGATATTCGAGTGTATTCACTGTTGCAGTCATCACACTTGGGTTATCTGCCTGCAGGTAGCCTTCAGTCAGCCCAAATACCAGAGACTTATTATTTCTGTGTCAGTTGCTGTCACTCCAGGACTGACGTCAGGTCGTCAGGGGTATAAAAACAGGCAGCTGATGCCATTACATCAGTTTTTCTTGCCCCAAATGTCAGGATCCCCCCAATAGGGAGCTAAGCTATGGTGGAAAAATCAAGACCAGTAAAAAGTAAATACCAATACCCCTGCAAGGGGTGAGTAATATACACATAGAGGAGAGGGAGAGAGAGAGAGAGAGAGAGAGAGAAGGGGGCTGGAGGAAGGGAAACCAGGGCTGCAACAGTGAATACACTCGAACATCTACATTTATGGTAGGTGTACACAACTGTAGTATGTTCTTTGTGTTTCACTGTTGCAGTCATCACACCTGGGTTGATTTCCAAAGCTGAAGAAAGGGTGGAAGCAGTCAAGAAGAGTTTGGGCTGGCTAGTATGCTCTGCAGGACTGCAGTTGAAAAACCCGCCCTGGATTTGGAAAATACAGGCAGGTGGTATGCTTGGTGAATGTGAGTACAGAACTCCTGGTAGCAGCCTCCAGAATGTCCCTGGTAGGGACTCCCCTGAGGAATGCTTTAGAGGTAGAAGTTGCCCTAGTGGAATGTGTTCTGACCCCCTGAGGGGTTGGTTTCCCATGGTGTTTGTAGAAGAAATGGATACAGTGTGCTATCCATTTGGAAATTTTCTCTGTTTTGAAATGGCCTTGCCCTCTGCCCCTGGTGCAAAACTGAGTAATAACTGGTCAGATTTCCTGAAGGGCTTAGTCCTATCCAGGTAGAATCTGAGCTGTCTGTGCATGTCCAAGGGGTGCAGGATCCTTTCTCCTTTATTTTGAGGATTAGGGAAGAGGGTTGGCAAATGGATAGCTTGGTTGAGAGCCACACTGGACACCACTTTGGCATAAAGGAAGGATTAGTCCTAAAGGAGACCCTGTCAGCATGAAAAATAATCTAAGGTTCCATGGCCATAAGTGCTTGTAGCTCCGACAATCTTCTAGCTGAAGTGATTGTCAGGTGCAATGCTGTTTTCCAAGAGAGGGATTTTAACTCTGCTTACACTGCAGGCTCAAAAGGGGGTAGTGTGAGCTTTTCCAGTACAAAGTTAAGGTCCCAAGCAGGGGTGGGTACTCTCCTTGGTGGCCTTAAGTTGTTTTCCCCTCTCAAGAACTGTTTGATGAGAGGGTGAGAGAAGAGGGGTGGTTCAGAGTTGTAATGAGCAGAGATGGCAGAGGCATGGATCTTAATGGAGAAGGATAGGCCTCTGTGGAGTAGATCTGATAAGTAATCCAGGATTAGAGGTAGGGAGAGTAGATTTGTGTCCTCTCCTTTAGATTGAATCCAGTAGCAATACCTTTTCCACTTATCAGCAGACGATTTCCTTGTACTGGGTCTTCTGGCTTCAAGAATGACATCCAGCACCTGCTTGATTAGGCTGGTCACTGGAGGAGAATTCAAGGAATAAGCCAGGCTGCAAGATTCAGGGTTTGCAGTTGTGGATGCAAGATCTGTTCCCCCCTGCTGAGTGAGCAGGTTTGGGCTCTGGGGTAGGTGCCAGGGTGGCACCGGTGACATACTGCGCAGTAGTGGGTACCAGTGCTGATGTGGCTAGTCTGGGGCAATCAGGATTGTCCTTGGTCTGTCCTGTCTTATCTTGAGCAATATTCTTGAGAGAGAGGGGCAGAGGGGGAAATGCATAGATTGAGAGGTTTACCCACTGGAAGGATAGGGCATCCACTTTCCAGGCCCTGCTGTGAGGTGTCCCAGTGCAGAATTTGCTGAGCTGGTAATTGCAGGGGGAGGCAAAGAGATCCACCTCTGGTTTCCCCCATTTCTGAATCAGAAGGCTGAAGGTGCTAGGCTCTAATTGCCACTTGTGTGGGTCTAGGGAATTTCTGCTTAAGTCGTCTGCCAGTGAGATTTGTTTGCCTGGCAGGAATTGAGCTGGCAGATGGACCTGCATGTCCAAGGCCATGTTCCACAGAGCCATGGCTAGCCTGCAAAGTGGGTAAGAGTGGGTTCTCCACACTTGTTGATGTACCACATAACTGTGGTGTTGTCTGTTTTTATTAGCAGGGCTCTTGGTGAAAGTAGGGATCTGAAAGCTGTTAGAGCATGCTGAACAGCTAGCATCTCTTTTTGATTGATGTGCAGATGAATTTGACTTGGGCTCCAGTGGCCCTGAATGCATTTGTCGTCCAGGTGTGCCCCTAGTCCATGGTTAGGGCCTAGGTGACGTGGGGTTGAGTAAAGGGAAGTCCCTTGTTGTGGTTGCATGCTGCTGCCCACCAAATAAACTCTGTCCTTAGACAAGGTATGATAGAAATGACAGTTTCCAGGTCCTGAAAATGTTGGCACCAAAGACTTTTTAAGCACCATTGAAGTTTCCTCATAAGCAGTCTGGCATATGGAAATAGTAGGATGCATGAGGCCATGAACCCTAGGGCCTTCAGGATTTTCCTTGCAGATAGCTGGGTTCTGGTGGCCATTTGAGTGAAGTAGTCTGTCAGATAGGCCTGTTTTTCTGGAGTAAGGAATGCCATCTGGGATGCTGTGTCCAAGCTTTTACCCAGGAATACAATCTTTTGACTGGGGACTAGTTTTGATTTCTTTTCATTGATGGTGTACCCCAGGGAGATTAGAAGTTTTTTTTACAAATGTCAGGTGCTGCAACCACATTTCCTGACTGTCTGCCTGAATCAGGCAGTCATCCAAGTATGGGTAAATTTGAATTTTTCTCTGTCTGCAGTAGGCAATGGCTGGAGCCAGGCATTTTGTGAATACTCTGGGAGCAGTGGATAAGTCAAAGGGAAGTGTAGAGAACTGATAATGCATAGATCCTGCCCTGAAGCATAGATATTTCCTGCATCAGTCCCTGATAGGGATGTGCAGATAGGCTTCTTTTAAGTCTAGGGTGGCTAACCAGGCATCTTTGGCCAGCATAGGAAGACGCTGCTCCAGGGTGAGCATTTTGAATTTTGGTACCACCAGGAAGGTGCTTAGAATGGAAAGATCTAGGATTGGGCACCAAGTGCCCTCTTTTCTGGGTACCAGGAAAAGTCTGGAATAGAACCTTTGACCTATCTGTTCTGCAGGAACAGGTTGAATTACCCTTATGGAGAGCAGGGACTGAACTTGGTTTTGTGCCTCTGCCCACTGGTTTGGAGGAAGGCCTGGGAACCCTTTTGAGGTTGGCAGTGAGTGGAAGTAAATCTGTACCCTGGGATACAATGTTGAGGATCCATTGGTCTTTGGTGATGGAAGTCCAGTTCTTTGCATGATGGGCAAGTTTTACTCCTAGGGGCACAAGCAATTGGGCAGAGGTGGGGAATGGAGTTGAGAAGTCATTGTGAATTCTTTCCATAAGGGGGTGGCTTAGCACTCCCAGTTTTGGAAGTGGAGGCACTCCATTGCTTAGATCTCTGCATACCCTAAGACTGTAGTCTGGGGGGGGGGGTCTGTTTCTCCTGGGTCTAGTTTGAGATGGCCTTGAGGGGGCTGGAAAGGACCAATGTTTCAAGAGGCAAAGACTACTGAATCTAGGAAGCTGCACTTGTAAGAAATCTTTGACTGTCTGCATAGATTTAGCTTTTTTTTCCATCTTTTTAGGAACCTCTTCTGCTTTGGTGCCAAATTGTCCTTGTTCAAAGGAGCGTTTAGTAATTTTGATTTGACGTGGTCTGGCAAGGTTTGCTCCTTAAGCCAAGCATGCCTTCTTAGTAGAGAACCAGTGACTGCTGCCCTGCAAGATGCTTCTAGGGCATCAAAGCCACATTGCAAAGTATGCTTGCTGACTTGGCTTGCAGAATGCATAAGCTCTTGTAATTCTTTATTTTCTGCACAGTCTGTAAAGGTAGCTATTTTTTGCTTAATAAGTTCCATAATACGTTGTTGGTACTTCAGCATGTGAAACTGGCAATTCAAAGTCCTATGGTGAGAGTTGCAGAGGTGTATACTTTCTTACCACATCTGTCTAAAGCTCTGGAATCCCTCTCTGAGGGGGTGGGATTCTTAGCTGTAGTTGCTTTGATACCTTTAGGCCCCTGGGAGATGACGTCTGGGTCAGCAGTAGGATTTTTGAAAAGGAATTTGTGAGAGTCAGGAACTCTGTAGTACTTGTCTGGTTTTCTAGGAGCAGGGGGTAAAGTATCAGGAGTTAAACTGGATTCCATACAGACATCATCCACAACATCCAGGACTGGGGGTATTGCTAAAGGCCTACGTTGTGGCAAATCTAGAAATTCTCTGAGTCTCTTTTTGGACTGAGGATAGTCTTGGCATTCCCAGTGGAAATGGTCTCTTAAAGTATGTAAGGTTTCAACAAAAGAAAAATCCTCTGGAGGAGAAGCAGAGGGAATGCATTCCTCTGCATCTGAATCCTCATAAGCAGATAAAGACATGTCTTCATAATCAGATACCTCAGAGTCATTGGACTCTTGGTCTGTTAAGGCTGCTGGGGACAGGTCTCTTTTTCTCTTAGCAGGGGAAGGCTGACTTCCCCTAATCAGCATAATCAGGCCTTCTGCCATTTTAAGCATTTGATGTTGTGGCAAGGAAGCAGGTGCTTGAGTTTGGGTCATCGTTTTTTTAGGCGTAGCGTGTACTCTTGGCCTTAGAAACTCATTAGTTATGGACAGAACTGAAGATGCGAAGGAAGTCATTGGTTTGTGTTGAATATCGGTAGTGCGAAGAACTTCTTCAGAAGCCGGTGACTGCTCAGTGGCTCAAGACCTATCCAAGGTAGAGACATCCGCAGGTTCCTTAGTCGAAGAAGAGTCTCATGGCATACCGGACTCCAAACGGGTCTTGGTAGAGGCCTGCAAATCCATTGACGTGGGCATCAGGGGCTGCAAAAGTGCCTCACTGAGTACCGGCGAGCTGGCGACTAGCTTAACAGAAGCATCGTCGGCAGTTTTGGATCTGTGCGGTCTGTCTCTGTCTTTATCCTTATGTTTTTTCAGAAGATCAGTAGTCGAATGGCTTACTGAAGCCATTTCAGAATATGGAGATCGCGAACGAAAATATTTAGTGTGAATAAGGGCCCAACGATGAATAGTTTGAGCATTGAACAAGGCACAAAACTGACAGCGAGGTGCGTCATGGTCTGGGCCTAAACAGGTGATGCAGTAAGAATGGAAATCTCGGTGTGGTATTTGCTTTCCACAGGCAAGACAATTGTTAACTTTTTCTGACATCGGTTAGACAAGAAAAAAGGATCCCCAATGGGGTACTTAGCTTTAGAAGACTTCAGGATAATTCAATTCAGAAATGAAAACTCAGGTAGCGGCTGATCGGCACTCATGCGAACTGCTTCTGCTTTGGGCTCCTTGGCAAGAAAGACTGATGTAATGGTGTCGGATGCCTGTTTTTATACCCCTGATGACCTGACGTCAGTCCTGAAGTGACAGCAACCGATGCAGAAATACTAAGTCTCTGGTATTCGGGCTGCCTGAGGGCTACCTGCAGGCAGATAACCCAAGTGTGATGACAGAAACAGTGAAACACGAAGAACATCATGCATAAAGAAATGTGCCAAGAGAAGTAATACAATGGCTGCTGCCATGGAACCTAGTGCTTGAAGTACTGGTCTTGCTGAAGGAGATGGATGGGAAAGAAGTAGATGAACCTGACTTCTGATAGTGTAACTTTGATGCGGTGGTAGTGATGCTACTTGTGTTGTCATATCCAGAAGTGTACAGATGAAGTCCAGGCTCTGGACTGGTGTTAAGTTTGACTTGGAATAGCTTATTGTTATATCCAATGACTTGCAAGTCTGGAGCAAATAATCCCTGGATTGTAAAAGTAGATGCTTGGAGGGAGCAGTGAGGAGCCAGTCATCTAGGTATGGAAACATTCAGAATCCTTTTAGTCTCAAGTGAACTGACATCACTGCCATACATTTGGTAAACACCCCGGGGGCTGTGGTGAGTTCAAAGGGCAGGGCTCTGAATTGGTAATGACTAGCTCCCAGCCAAAAGTGTGTGTGTCTTTGGGAGCATCTGTCTGTTTTGATATGACAGTATGCATCCTGAAGATCTAACTAGCATATCCGCTCATCTTTGTGAAGAAAATATAGGATGGACTGCATAATGACCATTTGGAACTTTGACTTCTTCATGTACTGATTCAAATTGCTGAGATGCAAAATCGATCTTAGGTCCCCTGTTTTCTTGGGCTCTAAAAAGAAGCATGACTAAGTACCAAATCCTATCTGGTTTGGTGGGACATTTTGTATGACTCTTGTTTTCTAGCAGCTTTTGGATTTCTTGTGCTGCTGCCTTCATTTGACTGGGTGGAACTTTGGGAAGCTTCTTTCATTTGGAGGTAGGAAGTAGAAAAAAATGTATGCAATAACCTCTAAATATTATTCTTAGCACCCATGAATCTTATGTTATATTTGCCCAGGCATCTGGGTGCAAGAACACTCATCCCCTGACTGCCTCCAGAGCTGGACAGTTGGGCAGCACTTCAGGAGGGTTGGAAGGGTCTGTCCAGAAAAGAATCCTAGAACCCCTGATTTTGCTGGCCTCCTCTGCCTGTAGGGCGATGTCTTCCATTAGAATTTCCTCCTCTGCTTCTGGAAGAATTATCATTGCATGCATCTTGGAAAGGTTCCAGGGATGTTAGGAACCACATTTTCTTACCACCTCTCAGATTCCATAGCAAAGGTTCATTGAGGGGTAGAAAATTTGATTACCACTGCAGACAGACTCTTTCCATCCTGTTCACTGTGAGTAAATGTTTCTTTTACTGAAGTTCTAAACAAGGAAGAGCCATCAAATGGAGTGTTGATAAACAACATCTTAAAAGGCTCTGCAAAGTCATATAGCCACATCCAGGCATGCCTCCTTAGGGCAGTACTTGAACCAGCTGCTTATGAGGGCCTTCAGATGTGAGAGATCAACCTCATCAAAGCATCTGAGATGGATAAGAGAGCAGCCAGTTGTGAGGACGTTCTTTTGAAATTCTCTGCAGACATGGACTCTGAGAGGGTATTTGATAACTCTTTGGTCAAAACTCTCCAAAGTGTAGTAAAGTGTGCAAGGTAGTTTAGTGACTTCAGGGCAAAGGTTGCCAAGACAAAGACCCACTTTCCAAATCTGTCCAATACTCTAGACTCCAAGTTTGTCGAATTGACAGCATTGCTCTGTTTTGCTAGCTCTTTCTTGGTGGCTGCTGCCACCACCATAGCATCAACTGGGACTCCTTTGCATCAGTGGGGTTTGTCTTTTGGATGAGCTAAGAATTTATTGGGTCTCTTTGGAATGGGTTCAATGGTATCCAGTTTCTTTAAAGCCTGGAGGGGAAACTAAGTTGATGAGTTCATCCACCGGGGGAGATAACCCAAGACGTAGATGGGCAAAAACCAAAAGCTTTCAAAATACCAAGTCTTCAGGAGAGGGATTTTCAGAAGACCAGCCACCTTTTTGTCTAAGGATCTCTAAAATGTCTCCAAAGGAGATGATGTCACCCAATGGCGATCTGGGGGACACTTCTTCATCAAGATCAGTAGCCTCTGTGAGAGACTCCATTGGGGAGTCTGTTTGCCTCTGCTTGGACATTCTTTTCCAATGTACTTTTTCTGGCAGATGTTCAGGGTAGGTAGCAGAAGAGAGGTAGAGTTTCTGTACCAGAATGGATTAGATGCTTGTTAGAACTGGCTGTCCCTGTCAAATGCATCTGATTGCCTCAGAGCTCATAAATGACAAGGGAACAGAGAAAGGATCTGAAAAAATAGAAGTCTGTTCTCTGGATAGAGAAAATGCCTCTTCCACAACATCAAAGGCAAATTGACCCAGGGAGAACCTGAACCAGCCAAGCCAGAGATGAGGCTCCCAGCAAGGCTAGGTCCCAACCAACCCCAGATCCATGCCTTGAGGAAGAAACCAGACCCAAACTGTATAAAGCAGAGGCTTTGAGGGGTAGAGATGGATCCGACAATATTGGAGTATATCCCAGCCCCACAGACCGAGTGCTGATACTTTGACTCCAAGACTCATTCTGATCCAATGGTATCAGAGTGGAACCAGTCAGGGGAAAGTGGCGGAGATGAAAAAGAAATCTTCTTTAGATCTGATTCCAGACCTCAGATCCTGGGACTCCAAAACAGCTAGATGGATCAGAGAAGGAGAGAGAACAGTGCATGATGAAGTAGGAAGACTCGCAGATCCAATATGGGGAGGAGACAGTATGACCCCCATGTGGATCTAAGCTCTGAGAAAATTTCTCATCATCCTATCCACATCCACTTACGATAAACTTCTGGAGGATGTAGTGGATGGAGGTCTGGAATGTCTCTTCAGTGTTTGTAATGGAGGGGATCACAGAGTAGGAGATATAGGATTGATTGTATACTCTAGTGTTTGACCACTCTGTGAAGTGCCAAGTTTTGGATCTGAGGACCTAGGATCCAAAGATGGCACCGTAGGGGTCACAGACATGACTATCAGAGCTGTAGACTTTGGTTTTGGATCTGAATGTCAGGTCTTAGGATCCGATATGCTGGATCCAAGATTTTACGGCTTTTGTAAGGTGGCTCTAACAAAGTCCTGGGGGACTTCAGTAGGGGCATTTTCTTGAATCTGACACAGTGGATTTAGACTTTTTTATTGGGGGGTTGAGCCCCTGAAGATGTAGTAGAAGCAGGGAGAAGACACTTTAATATCAGTTTATTATGACAGTCAGCCAAAACCCTAAGATTAGAAGTGGAACAAACTGAGCAGTTTGTATCCGGATGACTGGCTCTGAGGCAATAAATGCACTCCTTATGGACATCCAAATTCATAATCTTATGCCCACAAGTAGTGCATTTTTTGAAGCCCATCAGTTTATCTGACATGCTTTCAAGGTCAATGTAAACAAGACCAAAAGGCAACTCACTATTTGCAAGTATGAAAAGATTTTAAATAATGCAGTGAAAGGAGTTTTTTTTTTTTTTTTGGAAAAGGAGAAAAAGGGAAAATTACCAACAATAGTAATGTGAAAGAAATACCTTAATTTAAAAGGTAAGTAGAATACAGTTAGGAAAGGAGAAAGGAGTACTATAAGAAACAACAGTATCCCTAGCACCAGTGAAAAACTGAGAGGGAAGAGGAACGTATATTATAGAACAAAAACTAACTTTTTAAAGATAAACTCACTATTAATAGTTAATAATTACTTGAGAGAGGAACTTTATATATTTATTTATTTTATTTATTTACGTTTGTTGACCGGGAGAGTTCGACTGGACACAGGTCCGTTTTCAGCGGAGGCCCGGGGAGAAAAGTTCCACAATATTATTTGCATTATACAGTTAAAAAAACATAGCATTTAAATATAGACATTAGTCCAGTTAAGGACGCAAGACAAGAAGAAAACAGATGTAAAACAGCTGTAGAGCATAGTAGAATTTTTAAATTTGGCGACATATACTAAACATGGTTAAAATGTAGTTGAGATTCATCAGTGAACAATTGATACAAACTGTTTTTGAGTTACATAACAGCCATTAGCAGTTGTTGCTACAAGAAGTTAATATTATGTGGTAGGTAGCTGGGAACATGAGTAGCCAAGCTTGCTAAGAGTAGGTTGTTGATAGGGGGCTGAGAGAGGTAGTGGGTGGAGGGAGTGAATGGTATTAGAGGGGGGGGGTTGCAAGGGCATATCTGGCAAGTTTTGAAGTGTGATCTGTGCACAATGGTAGCAAATGAGATTTGAGGGAATCGGGGTGGAATAGTGCATTGTGGGTAGAGGACAGAGCTGAAGACCTGGATCCAAAGTCTGTAATATGCGGCCAAGTCAGATCTGAGGATCAGATCCAAACCCATGGGTTGAGGAAGAATGAGAAGGACAACATCAGATCTTAACTTTTTGCTTTTGCACGTTTAATCCATGCATTCTAGATGGAAGATTTTACAGTGCTAATAATAATAGCAATTCTGTTTTTGTACCATATTATCCCCACTTGTAATATCTTGTACCTGGTTGTCTGCATTTTAAAAAATTGTGTTTTATTGTCTTATATGATTCTGTCTTCTGCTTGTAAGGCTTTACCTCCAACTGACTGTGTATTTTACTGTCTTATGTGGTGCTATACAGCCAAGGCTGTTTGTGAAAAAAATACTGCACCAGTCTATGAATCCAGTCAACAAACTAACAAACAAATAAGCATAAACATATAACTAAATACTTAAATAAATACACAAACAAACAAGCAAAGAAACTTTTTTACACATTTTCCAGCTCTTGTAGGTTTTCATAGGTTCATAGGTTCATAGGTTGGTACTAGGCTATCAGCCCTAGGGCCTATACAAGCCTAGCCATAACAATTCCCTGGCTATTTCTTCCCACACTATTTACTTCCCTGGACCCCACAGATCAACTATATACTTAGTGTTAGATAATAGACTAAACCTTAGGTCCTTAGAAATGGTCCTTGTTACCATTTTCTTAAAGTCAAGTAGATTTCCTTTAATGATCTGATTTGCTTCTTTAGTGACACGTTAGTATAATTCATTTCCCATTCTCGGTGGCTAATAAATCTATAATCATGACACAGTTAATCGTGACAATTACTGGGAGTCTTTAAGCTCTTAATATTTTAATAACTATTTTGACATTTAATTATCAAACCATAAAGAATTCTAGTGTGACAGCCAGGTGGTGGGGCAACAAGATCAACTGCATAAGTGGCATTTTTTAGGCAAAAGTAACCAGAATATTACAACTTCTAATCTGTAAATCTGTAATATGAGACAGCCAGTTGTCTTTCATATATGACAGAAATATGCCCCTCAAATCTGTCAAGAAAACTAAAAAAATAAACAAATAACTGATTTCTAACTCTGGCATTAGAATTTCCCATCTATACTATATATGTTTACAACTGCCTTCCCTCTTCCTTGCTAAATCACTGACCCATATATTTAATTTTTCTTTATTTTCCCTCACCCAATTCAAACATGCCATTATCATCCCATTCCCTAAAGTCCCCACCCCCAAAGGACTGCAAGGAACACAGACCTACCTGAAATCTTTGGCAGATCATAAAAAGTTTTGAAAAGAGTCTGCAAACAGCTCTTAGGACACTTACTTAAGTATGGTCTACTAAGCATCTGACAACATAGTTTCCACATCTCATTTAGCATCACGACCATTCTCTATACCGCAATAACCACTGAAACCCAGATTACAGGAGGCATTTTTAGCAACATAAAAAGTGCCTTTTGAAGATGTGAATTATCCCCCTCTAGACAACAAACCAACTAAACTCAACTTTGAAACAACTACCACTCAATGGTTTAAAAACTATCAATAAAACAGCATTTTCTAGCTATTTTCCAATAATTCCCTCAAAGATAGTGGAACCCTTAACACTCGTGTTCCCCAAGACTGCATCCTTTCCCCTACTCTTCATTCTTTGTCATCTTTTTAACACTCAACCTGCCAGATCTCAGTATCACTGCATATGCAGATGAAAGTACAGTAGAGTAAGACCTACATACCTGTAACAGTAGATGTTTGAATTCCTCACTGTCTCTGTGACATTTTGGGTTATTTGCCAAGGTAACCCATTACTAGCTAGCTTTCAGAAGCTCAGACTCCCCCCTCTCTCTTTCTCTCTCACTCTGTCTTCCTGTGATAGCTGATTGGCTGAGCATATTCTGACAGGAAAGCCTTCAGCTGTCAAAGGATGTGAGTGTTCAGACTTTTTCACTTCTACAAAGAACAGGAAAATACCCGATTCCAGAATCATCTAGCAAGAGTAAATTTGTAGCCAGTCACAATACCATATAAAAACCAAATCTAGCAACAACAAAATCAAAAAGGTTGAAACCCAAATCAACTATGCACAATCTGATGGATGGCTGATGGGTGCTACCACTGAAGCAGCAAGGAATTCGAACATCTACTGTTACATGTATTTATTTATATATTTATTTATTTGACATTTCTTCAGCAGAGAAAGTCTGACTGGGATAATATCCCATTTTTAGTGGATGTCCATGGAGAAAAGCTCTGCATTGACATAATATGGTTACAGTTAAATAAAGTTATATGACAAAGCCTAATACGGACAAATGACATATTAACTAAGTAAAAATTCAGCTTCAGCTCATACAGTGGGAACCTATACATATATAGTAAAAATATTTGGACAGCTATTCACCCATCCACAACTCCTTTTTCTCATTTCTGCACATGTGGTCGGGGTGTCTCTTCAACAGTAGCAATCATCTACAGCCAATGTTTACACCACCAGGTGGCTAGCCCTGCCACAGCAGTTCTTCCACACTACAATCACACACATGGCCGGCCTTAGGCATAGGCGAACTAGGCGACCGCCTAGGGCACTGTAATGGCCAGCCTCTTAAAGGGCGCAGTTTTTATTTATTTTAATTAACAAAGTTTGCGCTCTTCTCGGTGCCCTGCTGAAGTGTAACCGGAAGCTGACTATGGGTGATGGGGGTGTGCGCCCTCCCACTTACAGCTACAGGTCGGCCAGGACAGTTTTAAAAAAAAAAGTTACCTCGCGGTTCGAGAGTCTACTGTAAGGAGGAAGGAGGAATGTGCATGCGTCAAGACACATTTGGGCATTTTGTTTAGAAAGGTGCTGTTCTCCTCCTTCCCTCCGCTTGGTTTGAGAAAAGTAAGCAACAGTAAGTTCAGCAACAGCGTCAGTTAGCACGTCCGGGGTATAACCTGTAAGCCGTAAATAATGGCATGCCTCTGTTTGAAGTGAAAACAGTGAATAATAAATACTCAGGTTACAGAAACAGAGTGAAAAACTCAAGTTTCTGTATTATTCAACATACAAGGAATTTTTTTTGTGCTCGCTAATCATATGAACATTTGTTATTCCAAAATGTTATGAGTTTTGATTTTAAACATCATAAACTAAATGTGCTCATTTCTCTTTGTATATTATGCCAATTTTGCCTGCAAAGGGACCAGGCAGCTGGAGTTTGAGTTTGGAATGCTCCCTTTCTTTTATCAGCATATGGCTCTTTGCTGAAGAAAATCCTACAGCGATGGTTTCTGCTGAACAAGAAATAAATCAGTGAAGAGTTTTTAAAATTCCTAAAGTTTTGTCATTGTTAGTTATTTACTTATGTTGTGTGGCTTGTAGTATTTTGTATTTAGATAGTTTTAACACAATTCCCAATGTGCTGTCTGTATGATTCTGTATAATAAATGCAAGAAGTGATTTTTTTTCAAGTCTCACTCAGAATGTGACTTAGTCAGAACAAAATGTTCTTTTGGTACTTACAAATTAATTTTGATACAGCTGTAAATAATGGCATTTATCATGTTCATGCACACAAGACATTGTATATGACTGGTCATGTTAAGACCTCTACCCTGTTAACCAAAGCGTACATAAAATAAAAAAAAAATAAAAATTATAAAGTGAAATATGACTGCCTATGTTGCCTAATATCCACCTAACAGGTGTGACTAAAGAGAATCTAATTAGACACACAATGACTATAAATCAGTTGTTCAGTCTTGTTAATTTTAAAAAGTGTGTGTAGGGGGGATAAAAAGAATCCAAGAGTAGACCATGGTGGGTGGGGGAATGTTATCAAAATTTAGGTGCTGCAAATGGAAAGTTGCAGAACTAGGGATTTATAGCCCAGTTCTCATCCATTTCTGTTATCATGACATTAACTATGAAAGCAGCAGAACATTTTGCAAAAATGCTGACACACAGAGAAATATAAATGGGCATATAAACAAATAAACATGCACATATAGATAGACAGAGAGAGAGAGAGAAAGAGAGCTGTTGTATGGTGCCCCTGTTGTGATAGTGTTTATCTCTGATCTGCATGTAAAGGCCAACATATTAAACTATGATAATTTCTGATTCACCAGGCTGACTTATAACTAAATGAATGCATGACGTAAAACTAAATGAATATCATTCCAATATGACACCTTGAAACCCAGAACCTCTAAAGAAACTTCCTAGCCCCAGTTGCACAAAACTACTTACTCAAGTACATATATAATTGAAATACATGTACCAAAATTAGGTGAGTTTCTTGCAATGACAACAATGACAAAGTAAAGACA
The DNA here is from genome assembly GCF_019279795.1 of Protopterus annectens. NCBI lineage: Eukaryota > Metazoa > Chordata > Ceratodontiformes > Protopteridae > Protopterus > Protopterus annectens. The sequence goes on from NC_056742.1 coordinate 509,037,106, forward strand.
GCAGTATTTACATTTTAAGGGCGGATACGGGTTCTACACTCCTAAGTATGTCCTGCTTTGTATGAGATGCCTAGCAACTATGAACTTGTCAGTTTTAGTCATTTCTTATTGCAGTATTGCCAGTTTACCAATTTTTTAATGTAATATAGGCAATTAATTCCTCAAGGGTAACAGACACTGAATTTGTAGATGAAACATTAGATGTAAAGTTGTTTGCCAGTGGCAATCTCTTCATTAGTTACAGATTTCTTTAATGTGGAATTGTTCAGATGATTTTTCTTCTGCAGAGATTGTTTGTATTGAGTGATATTGGTGGATTGTAATGACAGAAGTCTGAGTAGCCTTTTATGGTTGAAATTTTCTGAAATGGATAGTTTTGTCATTATTGGTTTATACATTTTGTTTCTTTGCTTATTAAAAGAATGCTTAAAACTACAAATTTAAAACACATTCTAACAAGTGGTTCTGTATTACATAAGGAATATAATTTAATGCATTCAGGAAGTTGCATTGAAGAACAAATACATGTATGCATGGCCGTAAAAATGTGTGCAAGGAGTCTGTTTTGAAAACAGCCCAAATGTAAACTTAATCCTCCACTGACCAGATGCATTTTCTATAAATATGGGTTTTCATGCAGTTTCAGTGGCAGAGAATTGTACTGTTCATGCTAAGCCTGTTTTCATTGCAAGATTGCATTGTTTATCAAATGGGTATCTGTGTTTGTGCTATTCTAGCTTAAGCTTCTGTACACAGGGAGGAGAGAAGTTGCTATTCTACTATCCTGAGCTGTAAGGTTTACTCGCCTACCCAGAAAAAATTAAATTGTTTAGATTAACCTAAGCGACCCTTTGAACCAAGGCACATAGGCTTCTATTTTCTGAAGACACGACTTTTACAGTAAAGTATGTGTGAAGGAGCAACAGATAAAGCAGGTTTATTAAAGGAAATTTCCATCTTCACTTGCAGTTTAAACTACATTACAAGGTATCCTTTCTTCTATGCATTTAAATAATTAAAGGAAATGACTGGACTGACTTTCTTGGGGAGTATATGACTGGAGTGGCTTTTTTTGGGAGTGACCTACCTGTGGGCGTGGCTCGTAGGGGTGTTTCATGAGTATGATGTGGGTGGGGCTTAAGGGGCGCCGGAGCACAACTTTGCCTAGGGCGCCATATCAGCTAAGGCCGGCCCTGATCACACACACACACACACACACACACACACACACACACACACACACACACACACACACACACGCACACACACACAGTCACACCTATGCCCAATTTAGAGTGTCCAGTCCACCTACTGCCTGTCTTTGGAATGTGGTAGAAAACCAGAGATTCCGGAGAAAACCCATGTGAACACAGAGAGGACATGCAGATTCTGCACAGAAGGCATCCCAGCTGAGAATTGAACCAGGGAATCTCTTGCTGTGAGGAGGCAAGTTGAAAAAGAACATTGTCGATAGATAATGTATTCACAAGTTACAGTTCATAAAGATGACATTAAACACATTGAGTACAATCTTTGAAACAGAGATGATTACATAATGTAGCCTAGGCAAAAGTATATTTGATATTTGTCTAAGAAATAGATTTTACTAATTCCTTCTCTCTGATCATAGTCAAAGTATGCTGGTGGTGGAAGGAGAGAGGGGCTAGTTCAGCATGTGGTAGTGCAGGAGCAGAGCCAGGATTTATTTAGGTAGTCTTTTAGTAGTAGTTTGAAGTTGGAGAGGTTAGAGGTATATCTAATTTGTAGAGGCATCAAATTACATTTTTTAGCAACATGAGTATGAGTAAACACTTTGGCCAGAGGATTTGTGGGGTTCATATATGCTGAGAAGATGTTGTTCATGAGATTGAAGTAGTCTATTAGGGTGATAGGAATGGAGAACAGGAGTAAAAGCAGAGCAGTCATTAGCTTTGTGAATAATGTTTCACGTGGAAATAAGCTGTATGCAATCTAAGTGGTGAGGCAGTTCATACCAGTTCAAAGCCTTAAGGGCAATATTGTTGGTGGCAAATTTTGCAACCTTATTATAGTATGCCTCCAGCTTATTTTTAACTGTTGTCTAAAGGTTGGTTAGGATGGGTGCACCGTATAAGAGAGATGGGAGAAGGTTGGTAGTGGCAAGAGTGGTTCTGGTGGCATTGCTAATGGAAGTTTTTATGCCCGTAGGGCATTCCTAATTTTTTATGAGTTTTTTTATGTTGCTTTGAACATGCAGGTCAAATTTAAGGTCATCATCTATAATCACTCTAAGAAGTTTTGCATGGAAGACTACTTCAATTTCAGTTTTGTTTAGTGAAAATATTTTTAAATTCATTTTATCAGTTATGTGTGATTTGTGGAAAAGAGCAGCAACTTTTTTTAGGGTAGAGTAGTAGCTGGGCATTATGGAGCCATTTCCCAAGTGAAAAAAAGTCTCTTGTGTGATATGGAGAAGTTGAGGCAAGTTATTAGGTGCACATATAATCATGAACTTATCAGCATAGTGTATAAGAGAGACTGTACCTATGGAGGTATAGACGTCATTGATAAAGTTATTAAAGAGGAGGGGACCAAGAACAGGGCCTTGGGGTACACCACTGGAGACCTGCAGGTATGGAGAGAGAGTATTGTGTCATTTACAGATTGGAACATGTCAGTTAAATAGCTACTGAGCCACGGGTAATGAAAAAGAGGGTAGTCCAAGCTGAGACAGTTTATATAAGAATTCAGGGTGAGAAACTGTGTCATAAACTTTTGACAGGTCATGGAATAAGGAGGAAACAAGTTTACCTGAGTCCCTGTACTTGTTTATGGTGCCAGTGAATGATGGGAGAGCAGTAATTGTACTGTCTGCTGTGTGGAAGCCATGTTGGGTTCTTATAAAAGATAGCAGATGAGTTGCTTAGGAATACATCTTTCAAGAATTTTTGAGAGAGTTGATAATATTGCAATAGGCTGAAAGTTAGAGATGCCAACCAAGATGCCACCTTTATGAAGAGATATAATATAGGATTTTTCCCACACCAAGGGTGCATAGGATTAAGATACTGATCTATTGATAAGGACAGAGACTGGGTATGCTATGACATCAGCAGCTATCTTTAGGTATTCAGTTGTGGGGTTGTCAACTATAGTGGAGCAAGGTTTGAGTTTAAGAAGATGTTTTGTATCTTTGATGTAGAGACAAGTCCTACGTGGAAGTTTCTAGCAAGGGAGATACAGAGTAAATTAGGTTCGGGTGGGGATGCTGGGGAGGGGGGAGCAAAAGGAAGCTGTAGTATATATATATATATATATATAGTGTATGGAGAATGTTGGTCCAACCTGTTGTTGACTGAATTACTAGGATTGGGTGTTACTGACGGTGTGGTAGATGCACTGGATGGGGATGAAAATGTTTTAGTTAGGGAAGTAATACTTTGAAGTAGTTATTGAATAAGGTTGCAATTTCAGTGGAGAGCTATTATGAGAAGGACTGGATTCCTTTTTTAAGCCCAGACATAACAGATTACATATTGATGTCCAGAATGTTTGGAGGTCATTTTTATGTTGAAGTTGTAGATGGCTATAATATTTGTTTTTTGTTTATCTAGGTTAAGTTGTTTTTTTTTACTCAGATTGAGCAATTCTTTATAAAGTTGCAGGTTATAGGAATTTTAAGTTTAAGCCATTCTTTCCAAGATTTGCCTCGGTTCGACAGTTTTTGTCTGGGTAGTGAGCAATGGGGCATGATTAATCTTCATTCTTTTTTTTTTTTTTTGGAGTGGGGTGTGGCTATTTAAAGTATTTAAGAATAAGGAATTAAAAGTATGGAATGCCTTGTTGAGTGGAAGAGTTTTTAGGACAGATTAATTAATGGGGCTTTCAATGTACTGATGAAGGCGTCTATATTGAATTTAGAAAGGTTTTGGGCTGTTTTAAGTTGGTATGTGTTAGGCTGGTGGGTAGTATTTCTATGGTTATAAGCTGGATAGTGGTCACTAAGTGAGTTTGGTTGTACATTTACTGGGGTAAGAGACCAGTATCCACTCTAGAACTGCACCTTTACTGTTGGTTACTGTTTTGATAAGTTGAGTGTAACCAAAAAGGTTTATACTAACTGAGGGAAAGTCTGATGTAAGGTTTTGTGAGTCAATATTTGCATTTCCTTGTATGATTTTTCATAAGGTATATATAGTCAGTTGTCCAGGAGATGATTTCTTGTAAAGTTGTTATATTATTTCCAGGTGGGATATAGACTGTAACAAAACAGCTGTTTTTTATTGTCAAACTTTATCAGTGATACTACTATTTTGAAATGTTGGGATGTGTGAGTAGGGAGAGGGATTGTATGAATTTGGATAAATTAAGGCTACCCTTCCTGATTTCTTGTGGGGCCTGTCAGCTCTGATAACATTGTATCCTGGAAGCAATAGTTCTGAATCATCAATGTTAGGCTTAAGCCAGGTTTCTGTGATGGAAGAATATTAGGTTTATACTGTGATATCCAGGCATGTAGTTCTGCAGTTTTGTTACAAGTGCTCTGAAGGTCAGTAGAGACAGAATTTATTTGTTTACTTATTTATCTATTTATTTGAATACAAGTGGAAGAATGATGTGGTGGAGGGTTTGATGTGCTAGTTTTATCAGTGCAGATATGCGGCTGTTTAATAATAAGACAGTACAGCGGGGAAAAGGTGCAGTTTGAGGTGATAGATTAAGGAGGGTTAGTTAATTCACAATTTTGTAGGGGTGGTTCTTTGCTGTTTAGATTAATTTGTGTGTTTTTGGGGCCTGGGTTGGGGCCATACCACATTGTGGGATTTTTGAAGGGTAGTACATCATTTCAGATGGATTTCAGTGTATGGATTTTATTTTTTGAGTACAGAAGAGGAAAAAGTGAAGCGTGGTATGTAGTATGAAGTGGAGGAAGGCAGAGGTGGAGTTAATGAAGAGAAGTAAGTGGATGTGTCTTATTGGTTAATTGTAATTATGTAATCATGAGGAAGGAAACAGATGCATGTCAATGATCTCTGAAGTGAAGGGTATAGGGAACAGAATATAATTACGGACACTAATAAACACATTTAGTAAATGTAATTGTATGATGACGCTGATGTAAGTCTGTGCTTGGGAGGAGTGAAAACCTGTGAGTAGTTATTTATGAGATGGTTGTGTTACTGCAGGTGGGAGGAGTTAGGGGTCTTGTGATAGATGGAATTTGGATAAGGAGGGTTAAGTCTGGTATGAAGGAATTGATTTCAGGGATGGGTGGGAATGAGGATAAGATGAGGGAAGTGAAGCCAAGCATAGCAAGGGAAGAGGAATGGGATCAAAGTGAGTCCTCCAGGAAAACAGTCAGGATTATCAAAAGTTAAATAAAAATGTCTTAATAGACTGAGATACAGCAATAGAAGTGGCAGAGTTAAAAATTAACATCAAAAAGTTGGAAGTATTAACACAAAAAAACAGGGAAGATTGTATCAGTGTGAGACAGAAAAAGACAGTGTATCTAATAGCACTATGAGAGTGCCAAAGGAAATAGAATTTGGACTGCCCAGATGAGGGAATATAGTCAGGGAGTTTGGAGTGAGATATATGTAGCAAACAGGAGACAGGCAACAGCTAAAGCTCAGTAGTAACTTACTGTGCCTTATAACTGAGAGACAAACTGGAGTGTGTGTAGTGTGCTGCAGAACTTGGGCAACTGTACTATGTTCATCATTTCCACTCCTCAGTGGCATTTTTGGTAGATTCTTAAAGTTTACACTACCTGGAAGGTGTAAGGTTAAGGATCCAGGAGCCCCTGGAGAACAGTCATAGCAAAGCCTGCTTTGGACCTTGAAAATGAATCAAGTTTGTAGTTATTTGTGACGGTATGAGCAGAAGACAAGGTTGCTGCCTCTAGATTGCTTCTAGAGTCCCTCCCCTTTGCAAAATGCCATCAAAAAGGATATGTCTCTGCTCAAGTGAGCCTTAACTTTGCCTAAAAGAGATCTACCATGGTGGGAGAAACAGCGAATGATAGCAGAAAACAACCATCATGCAATAGTTTGCTTAGAGACAGGTTAGCTTTCTTAGCAATTTTATAGGAGAGAAACTGCTGTTCAGCATTCCTAAAGGGCTTTGTTCTGTCAAGGTAGTAGCTGAGCTGTCTGTGTGCATCCAAGGTATGTGGAATCTCTTCTCTCTTGTATTTTAGATCAGGATAGAACACTTGGAAATTGATGGCTTGATTCAAGGTAAATTCAGAAACAACTTTAGGCATGAATGATGGATTAGTGCTTAACACAACCCTGGCCTTTAGAAAAAACATAGAGGGCTAGCCTATCATGAGAACTTGCAGCTCAGAGACTCACCTTGCAGATGTCAGAGCAATGAGTAAAACAGCCTTCCAAGTAATGAACCATAAATCAGACAGAAAGGTTCAAAACGAGGTCAGGTCCATTTTTAAAGAACAAAGCTGAGATCCCAGGATGGAGAAATTTGATTTTGAGGGGGGTTGCACTTGCAAAATCCATCCATCCATCCACAGCCCCTTTTTCCTATTTTTGAACATGGAGTTGGGATGTAATTTTAACCGTGACACTCATCTAGAGTCAAGGTTCACGCTGCTGGGTGGCTAGCCCTGTCTCGGTTGTTCTTCCATAATATACACTCACACACATAGTCACAACTATAGCCATTTTAGAGTATCCAGTCTAACTACTGCATATCTTTGGAATGTGGGAAGAAATTGAAGCACCTGGGAAAATCCACACGAACCCAGGAAGGACGTGCAGACTCAGCACAGAAGGCACCCCAGTCAAGAATCGAACCAGGGAACCTCTTGCTGTGAGGTGACAGTACTATCCACTGTGCCACTGTCTCACTAGCAACACTCCGTTCATAAACTGTTTGACCATAAAAAGCGATGAAAGAGGGGGATCCATGAGCAGACAAGCTGAGATGGCCACAAGATGCACCTTGATAGAAGCATATAACAAATCATCTCTAAGTACCTCTCAGACATATTTCAAAACCAGAAAGGTCAAAACCCTTTTGGGACCTCTGTTGTTGACTAGGCACCACCTAGAAAACCTCTTCAATTTGTAAACATAAAATTTTCTAGTTGTGGGTTTTTCTGCCTCCTTAAATACCTGCTGCACATCCTCATGGAACAAATGTCTAAAGGTATCAAAATAGAGCTATCCGGGCTGTTGGTTGCAATTGTTCTAAGCTGGTGTGTATTTGCACCTGATGCTGTGTGAGCAGATCCAGTCTGTGAGGAAGCTTGTGGTAACTGCCCTTGACCTATTCCATTAAAAGTGAGAACCATCTGCCTGGGCCAAAAGGGGGTTACCACAATGGTCTCTGGTAATTTTTTCTGAATCTTTTGAAGTACCTTGGGAATCACTGCAAAGGGTAAAAATGCATACAGGAACATTCCATGAGAACGATGCAGCATCTGTCTTCCAAGCATAACTGTAAAGATGTCTTGAACAAAATATTTTCAGTTGTCTGTTTTGAAAGAAGACAAGCTGATCTACTTGAGGTGTTCCCCACAGCTGGATCAAGTCCTGGAAGACATCTACATGGAACTTCCACTCGTGAGGGTCTGTGCAGAATCTGCTTAGTTGGTCTGCTTCCGTGTTTTACTCTGAGAGAATATATGAGGCGTGAAGAATCAGGGAATGCTGTAGCGCCAACTCCCAGGCCATCAGTGCCAACCAGCAAAGAGGGTATGACCTTGTACTCCCTTGCTTGTTCAGGTACCATATGATGGCAGTGTTGTCTGTGACCCCTAGAAGATGACCTGGAGTCCATCAGTGGTAAAGAAATTTTAAGGCATGAATCACTGCCAACACTTCTTGTACAATTTAAGTATTTTGGCATGTTCTGAGACCCCATAAATCTTGAACTTGTACTCCCACGGATAATGCTCCCCATGAAAAATCTGAAGAGTCCATCTGGACAGACTGGGCTTGGGTCTGAAAAGAAAAAAAGGAGTCCTGAATTCAGAGAAGGTTAATCACTCCACCACTGCATTTCTTGTTTCACAAATCCCAGTACTGATACCTGGAAATCTAAAGAATGAAGATTCTAGGTCCAACCACTGAATGTTTCTTATGTGTAGTGTGATTAGTGGCATCATGAGGATCATTGATGCCATGAGGCCTAGAATTTTGAGGAACTCTCTTGCTGAAACCATGTCTTGAAGAGAGAAATCCAAGAAAAAGCCTTGATAAATCAGAAAATTGTCTTCTGGCAGTAAGGTCATCCTTTTTACTGTGTTTATCCAACACCCTAAGAAAACAATTTGTTGAGAGTGTGTGAGAAAGGACTTTTGAAGGTTCAATTTAAAGCTCAGGTGGGAAAGAAGGGATGCAACCTTGTTTAAGAAATCCAACACCTGGATATAGAATCTGCACAAATTAGCAGGTCTTCCAAATATGGAAAAATGTGGATGCCGAGGGTTCTGCAATAGGCAACCACTGGGGCCAGACAATTTGTAGACACATGAGACACAGAAGATAACTAACTGAAAGGGTAATTCAAAGAACTGATAATGTAAGCCAGACACAGCAAATCTCAAAAATTTCCTATCCTTATTAACCCCCAGGAATCACAAAAAGTAAAACTTGAACAATACTATAACTGGATAAATTTTCAGCAAATACCCCTTTCAGAACCCATCACTGTAGAGCACTAAAAAGCCTAAACTGATTAGAATTTCCCCATCAACTAACATATACAGAGGTTCGTATTACCTTTACAATTATCCAGTATCCATCTAATTGTCCAGGACTAAATACCCTTCTATACAGCTATGTTTCCATTCAGTCATTACAATCCAATGACCACAAATCTGCTGGACATGGTCTGCATTCATACTATGTTGCTAAAGCCTGGAACTCCTCACTTGTACACATCAGGTCAGTTGCCTTTCTCCAGTCCTTTAAAATCATTCTAAAAGACTTCCTAGACAAAATCTGTCTCTGTTCTTGCTCATCCTCAGGATAAACTATATCCTAAATATGAACAAGCACTCATTCATACCTTAAACATTATTACTCCCCCTTTTTCACTTCCTTCCTTATGTCCATCAAGTTCTCGCCCCTATTCTCTATCTAAATATGCCATAACCCCATTTTTTCTCTCACTTCATATAGCAATTCCTATTTGTATTATACCAACTTACTTTAATTTCTCTAAACTGGCTAAAATTTTTCTAAATATTAGATCATTGTCATATAGGCTGTATCTGTTCTTAAAAATAAGTTATGTCTTACCATAACGTTCCACCCGTGTAGTTGAGCTTCACTAATCCTTGACTGTGTGCTTGGTTCTGAGCCTCAGAACCAATTCGGACATTTATTCATCTCGTGCCTTCCAAACTCTCGAGCTAGACTCTACCCATAATGCTCCTCTCTCAATTACCTCAAATTGAGTTTGCCTAAATTAGTGGCAGACAAATAGAAAATAGCAATAAAGCATAAGAGACCAAATCTGTGTCCCTATTATGAAGCCAGTCTCGGAAAGAAATTTTATCCACTAAGAGTCCCAGGCCAGGGGAAGGAGGGGGGAATGTCAAGGATTAGTGAAGATCGACACACAGATGGAATGTTATGGTAAGACATAACTTTCTTATCTGATGTTGTCAATCTTCACATAACCCTTGACTGTGGGACAGAGTCCCTAGCTACCTGAATCTTGGGAGGTCTCATGGAAGAATATTCCTAAGCACCATCAAACCGAAAGATGCACGTCTGCTAAAGACCTGGTCCAATCTGTAATAAGTGATAAAAGTATGAGGAGAAGACCATGTGGCTGCTGCACAAATATCACTCAAAGAAGCTCTGGCATGAAAAATTGCAGAAGTTGCTACAGATCTAGTTGAGCGGGCTTTCACAGGGCGTGGAGGGTGAAGTCCCTATGAATGACAGACAAACATGATACAATCTCTGAGCCATTTTGCTAAGGTAACGTTGGAAACTGGGTTATCTAAGGAAAGTGAGGAAAAGGGAACAAATGGTCAGATTTTTTTAAATCCTTTGTTCTGTGAGGATAAAAATGTAATTGTCTATGAACGTCTAATAAATGCAGACAATACTCTCCCTTATTGGAGAAATTAGGGAAAAAGACCAGTAGGTGCAATGTTTGATTGATACTGGATTCTGAATCTACCTTTGCCAAGAAGAAAGGATTAGTCCTGAGGGAGACCCTGACTTTGGGAAATATTATGTGGGGTGGTTGCAGGACAAGGCTTGAATTTCAGACACTCTTCTTGTAGAAGTGATAGCTACTAAAAATAAAGTTTTCCAAGTCAGGAATTTTAAGTCACAAGTGAAGTGGCTGATGGTTTAAAAGGGGAAAGAGTAAGAGATTGTAGAACAGGGGGGCAAATACCATGGATCAATGGGCTCTTTAAATGGAGGTCTTAACATTAGGATTTCCTTCAAAAGGCTTTACAAAGTTTATGTGACATAAGTGAAGAACCATCGAAGCCAGTATGGAAATTAGATATCGTGGCTAGATGGACTCAAATGGTAGAGGATGAAGAACCAGTTTGATAAATATCAGCCAGAAAATCCAATACTTTATGCTCGGGGACTGTATAAAGATCTAGATCATTGTTAAGAGCCTATCTAGCCAATTTTTTCCCATTTACACTGGTTTCTTAGTAGAAGGTTTATGATGGGCTAAAATGATTTGACAGATGGGAGAAGAAAAGGGAAGAATGTCTGGCAATCATGGGAATTGGAGGAACCATGCAGTGAGCTTGAGAAGTTAGAGATTCAGATGGACCTTTCCTTCCGGATGAGATAACAGATCTGGAGCTGGGTCCAGAATCCAAGGTTTCCAAAGTAGGTGAGGATAAATGAAGGGAAACCAAACATGTTGAGGCTACAATGGGGCAATGAGGATTACTGTGTTCTTCAACCTCATGCCTTTCTTTAGAAACTGAGATATCAGGAGAGTTGGAGGAAAAGCGTACAGAAGACCGAGGGGACCAGTCATGGAGAAGAGCGTCTTTCAGTGACTCCCCAGAGTGGGGGATCAGGGCAAAGTAACTATTGCACTTGTTGTTCAGAGGGGACACAAACAGATCACAGCAAGGTTGGCCCCAGTGACAGATCTTTTCCGTCACTGTAGGATTGAGAGACCACTTCATGAGGCATCAGAATAGTTCTGTTCAGCTTCTCCACTATCACGTTGGAGCTCTCTGGAATATGTGTTGTGATGAGAAAGTGGTTGGAAGAAATCACCCATTGTCAAACTCTGACGGCTTCTTGACAAAGTGGGTAAGATTTGGTTCCTCCTTGTTTGTTGATGTACCAGACTACCGATATGTTGTCCATCTGAATTGCCACTGTTCATAGGGGAAGGGCATCTTGAAATGCTTGCAATGCTAAGAGCACAGCCCTCATTTCTAGAACATTGATGTGCAAATTGGCCTCCAGTTGGGACCAAGTGCCTTGGACTGTCCTTCACAGATAATGCCCCCCCCCCACCCTATTTGAGAAGCGTCAGTGGTCACTATGGCTTGGGGCTGTGGAAGGATAAAAGGACGTCCCAAAAGGATCTCGTTGGAATGAAGCCACCACAACAGGTCTTGTTTGCAGTAATTGGTGATCAAGATGCGATGCGACATCAGCTGATTTATTAATGACCATTGGCAGGCCAGAAGCCATTGGAGAATTCACATGAGATATCTGGCCAAAGGAACTAGAGTAACTGAGGCTGCCATCGAGTCTAGCACCTGTAGGATGAGTCTGGCTGGAACTCTTCTGTTCTGAATAATATGCTTTGCTTGTGATCTGATCTTTTGGAGCCTTTCTACTGGGAGTGAAGCAATTCCTGTAACTGTATTTAACAGAGCTCTGATAAATTCCAGCTGTTGTGTAGGTTGCAGATTTGACTTTTCATAATTTATTGAAATGCCTAATGAAGTGCAAAGATGGAGGACATAATCTCTTACTCATTCTAGTTGACGCCTGATGGTAGCAGTAAGGAGCCAGTTATCGAGATAAGGAACAACTCAAAATCCCCTCAGTCTGAGATGAGCTGCTACCACTGCCATGCATTTGGTAAACACCCTGGGGGCTGTAGTGAGACCAAAGGGTAGTGTTCTGAACTGGAAATGACTGGCTACCAGCCAGCAGTGCAAGAATCTCCTAGAGCATTTGTCCATTTTGATATGGTAATATGCATCCTGAAGATCTCTACAGCACATCCAACCATCTTTCTCCAAAAATAGAAGCATTAACTGTACTGAGACCATCCAGAATTTGGTTTGTTGAACTGTCTTGTAGAACTGTCTGAGATCCAAAATGGGTCTCCAGTCCTCCGGATTTTTGGGGACTAAGAAGAATCTTTAGTAAAACATGGATCCTCCAAGAGGGTCTCACCCAAACAAATGACTGGTGTCAGAAACATGACCTCAAGCTGAATACAAAAAAATGCATCATCATCCCCTTTGGGGAGAGAGATGTCCCCACAAATTATCAAATTAATAACAACGTTCTAAGCATGCAGTCAGTTGTGAGGGATTTGGGCACCCAGATTGATAGCAGCCTGACTTTTGAGCACCATGTTGCTTCCATTGTATGGAAAGCTTTCTCTATGGCCCACCTCATAAGTAAGGGTATCTCATCCAGAGACAAGGAGGTCATAACATCCCTATATTTTTCCCTTATAAGGCCCATTATTGAGTACAACGCCTCATTCAGCCTGTACCTTGCAAAGTACCTGGTCTGTGACATCAATAGGACTTTCTGGCAGGACAGATTTGTGTCCCAGAGACTCCCCCATCTATGGAATGACTCCCTCTCCACATCAAGCAGAGTACCTCTTTATCCCTTTTTAAACACAATCTGGATAACTGGATGGGAAATAGAAAATACGTCCCTGGGATTCCACCCGTGTCCCTGCTGGACAGGGCATCGGGTGCTGATTTGTCTATGCATGGGCTAAACTCTTGGCTAGGCTTATAATGGCCTCAGGGCCAATAGCCTAGTAACTTCCTATGATCCTCCTTGGTCTGGTGGGAATTTTTAGATGACTCTTTTTTGAGCAGTTTTTGAATTTCTTTGACTGCTGCTTCCCTGTGACTGGGTGGAATGTCCACAAGTCTTTTTTATGTTTTTGGAATTGAAGAAAGGGGAATAATGTAATCTTTGGAAATGATTCCCTGCACCCATTTGTCCAATATTATCTGTAGCCAGGCAGATTGGTGCAGAGATAATTGTCGACAGCTTGGTGAAGTGTGCCATGTAGTTCAAAGATCTGAGAGCAAAAGTCAATGAAGTGTAAATGAGCTTCCTGAACCTAGTCATAGTCCTGGACTCCTTGTTAGGATGGATAGTCGGACTTTCCTCTGTAAGTTCCTTCTTTGTGACTGCCACTATCACCATGGAGTCTACAGGGGTTCCCTTAGCCCAGTGCTGCTCTTCTTTAGGGGCAGAAAGAATCCGGTCAGGCTTCTTGGGGATGGGTTCAATGGAGTCATGAATCTTCCAGGCCTACTGCATGATCAATTTAATGCACTTGTCAGTGGGTGGAAAGATCCAAAAGGTAGAGGGTTGGGCATGAAAAGCCTCCAGGTAGACCGACTCCTCCAAGGAAGGCTGGAGGGAAGACCAGTCACCCCTCTGTTTCAGGATTTCCAGGATGTTCCTGAAGGAAACATCATCAGGGGACGACCTTGGGGAACCTTTCCCCTCATCAAAATTGGTCTCCTCAGTAAAGCACTCCTCCGGGGAGTCTAAGTGCTTCCTCTTGCACTTCTTCTTCACATGCATTTTCCTGGGGGGAATGTTCTGGGGAAGTATCCAAAGAGGAAACCACCAAGGTGGGTCTTTCCTAGGACTTTTGTGCCCTCTGTCCCAGGGATGAGGCTGACAGCAGCTCTGGTTGAGGGGATGCAGAAGTTTGGCCTGACAGGGATGGCAAGGACTGGGAGTCCACTATGGACAAGGCCTTCTCCATGATCCAAAAGCCCAGCCCTCCTGTAGAAGGATGGGATTCCAGAACTGAAACAGACTCCTTCAGAACCATTGCCCCACCGCACACCAAAGAGGTGGTCCCCGAAGCAGAAGCCTGGGTCAAGCCAACAAAAACCAAAGCATGGAGGGGCATGGATAGTTCTGATAAAATGGAAGTCATACCCTGCTCCTCGGAAACAGCAATGAAGTCTCGACCCTGGGAGACCTCCAGTTCTGAAAAAATGGAGGAGCTCAAGGCAATTCTCGGTTTTGGAGAAGAGGCCTTTACCAGAACTGAGACGATCAGAGTTGCGTAGGTTGGTGCCAGGGCTCCAAAGACTCAACTGGAGTTGGAGGAGGAAGATGCAACGATGTCAAAGAAGGACGGGTCCTGGTGCCAATTTGGCCGAGAACCAAAGATGAAGGTAATCCACTCACCATCTAGAGCTGGTCCACCAGCCGCATGACATCCAATTCTGAGAGGCTCTTAATGGCATAACCAGAGCAACACTGAAGGAGATCTAGGTTGTCTCAGTTCCATGAATGGACTAGGTGATCAGTCCAAAAAGGGAGAGACTGAAGGGGAGTACTTTGTTCTTGGTATCGATATCAAAGTTGTCTGTTTTGGTACTGACAAAATGTCTGGGGCCGAGGCAGTAGTTGCCATGCCTGAAGTAGTGGTGGGTGCTGAGTCTGTCTTGCCTAACAGTGCTGAGGGAACTGTCAACACCATAGGCTGTTTAGATAACTTTTCAGGCAGTTCCGAGGAACTTTTCAGGTAGTTCCGAGGAACTGCTTAGAACTGAATGTGAGCATTTTTTCAGTTTTGAAGAGGAGGAAGAAGAGGATGATGAGCTAGCTTTGGTCTTAGACCCAGATGTGGCCCTTTCGAAGTCCCCTTTCAATAAACCCTTCAAAATTAGCTTGTTTTTCCACTCAGTTAAAGTGCTGGTGGAGAAACCATGACAGATGGAGCAGTTTTCCTGGAGGTGTACAGCACCTAGGCAATACACACACCAGACATGTCCATCTGAATTGGGCATCTTCCTGTCACACTTCTGGCACCTCTTAAAACCAGAAGTGCCCTTAGAGGGTTTGTCAGGCACATTAGATTTATCAGCCATGCCAAAAAAGAAGGCTTAATGCTGATAAAGGCGCACACACACACACACACACACACACACACACACACACACACACACACACACACTTGTAAAAGGGGACAGCAAGGTTTTTTTTTTTTTAGTAGATAGAGGAGAGAGAAAAGGGTACCAACTATGGTAACCAGAGAATACCTAAACAGGTAAAAAAGAGAGCACCAGCAATGGCATGTAGAGAAATCTACCTAATGGTAGAGGAAAAGGGAAAAAGATCATACACGTGCACAGAAAGAAAGCGAGAGAAGAGGGCAGAAAATTAACGTATCTAGGAAGATAATTACAGATATAAGAGAATGGATTTAGAGAAAATCAGAGAAAACAATTACTCTGAATAACTGCCAAAGCTCAACAGAGTTTGGACACATCTGACACACAAAGCGACAAATGAGATCTGAGGTGATTTAGTGAGGGCCATTATGGGTAGAGCCTAGCTCGAGAGTTTGGAAGGCATGAGCTGAAGTAAACAGCAGAGTCACTTCCAAGGCTCAGAACCAAACCCACAGTCAAGGATTACATGAAGATTGACAACATCAGATATAATGTTTTCACATTATGCCTAATTTGGTATAATTATTTAAACTGCAGATTTTTTTGTATTATTTTTAAAGAATGTCAAATTCTTATTCTTAAAATGTTTTTTGTAATACTTTGGAGCTTTTCTCCCTGTACCTGTGCCTAAAATGGGTTCATATCCAGTCAGATTTTCTCAATAATCAAATGTCAATAAATAATAAATAAATACATAAATAAATAAAATATGATGATAGGTGTACGTGAGATCTACAGTCTTATGAAACAGTAGTCTAGAAGCAATGCTTGCGCCAACTGTGAAGTGGCAATTTTGAATTTGGGAATTTTTACAAAGGTATTTAGAAAAGACAAGTTTAGGATAGGTCTACCGAAGTGCCCCCTTTTTTGGTACCAAAATATTTTGGTGTGAAATCATTTGCCTTTGTGTGTCACAAGCACTGGGTCTATGACTTCTGCTTCTACCGGTTTCTAGTAATAAGTATGTCCCCACACAACTAAGCTCTGACAAACTGTTCTATTGTCACAAAAAAAAAAAACACTTTGAAATGTGTTCAGAATTCTTTTACAACTTAGGTTCATAGGTTCGCAGGTTTATACTGGGCTAACTACCACCAGGGTCTTTACAAACCAAGCTGTACACCCCAGCCCAGTTTTGTCCCTGAGTTGCTTGGATGCCTATATGGTGGTTGTGTTAGTAAAGAGGTAGCTAGGGTTATGTGGGGCGGGGTATGTTAGCTGGGGATTAATTTACTTACTGTTGACTTCTGTCTATCAGAGACACGGGGGCCAGACTGGGGATGAATTTGCAGTTTCTCAGTGAACTCTGCTTCACACAGATGCGGAGGTTATGCCACAGCACAAGAATGCTTTGATTTGGTCCCAACAACAACTTTGATTTTTGTCACAGGCAAAGTTCAGATCCTTGGCTCTAGTGTTTCTAATGCAGTTTGTCTTGCAGATGTGCAAGAGATCTATCAGAGCTTAGAGACAGAACCTTAAGGTGATCTGTGTAGGACAGGGTATTCATACCCTGGATTCACCTGGCGAATCCCTAACTATTGAGTTAACTCTTAGGGGTGTTTTATCGATGAAAGTAAATTACTTAGGTGGATGATCTCCCGTAGGGCACTATAATGCATTTCTTTGCACTGAGTTTTTATCCATGGCTTTTCTGCCAGTCATTTGTTTGTGTTAGACCCTCTTGTTGGATGTTGGTGTCATGGGGAGAATCTATGATAGCTCCCAGTTTATAGTCACGTACAAACTTTATCAGCCAGAGGCCTTTGACATTAGCCCTGACTTCTGAGACATAGATGGAAAACAAAAGTGGGCCCAACATGGAGCCCTGGGGCACTCCGCTGGTAACCAGCCTCTTGATGGAGGTGGTCATAACGATCCTGACTTCTTAAGACCCATCTGTGATCCAGCTGGCAATCCAGCATAGGGATTTATGTGCAGTTGTCAGAATTTGTCAACAATACTTGAGTGAGGTATTGTATCAAACTCCTTCGCTAGGTCAAGGTAGGTGGTATGGACTGTTTTCCCCTCATCCATAGCCAGGATTACTGTCTCAGTAGGGTAGGGGGTAAAACTAATATATCGTTACATTTAGGCAGGATTCTGACTTAGAGGCATTCAGTCATAATCCCACAGATGGTAGCTTCGCACCATTGGCTCCTCAGCCAAGCACATACACCAAATGTCTGAACCTGCGGTTCCTGTCGTACTGAGCAGGATTACTATCGCAACAACACATCATCAGTAGGGTAAAACTAAAGGGTAGGGTCTCAAAGAAAGGGAGGGTCTCAAAGAAGTCTACAAGGTTAAGTAGGCAAGGCTTTCCCTTAACAAAGCCAAACTGGTATGGGTCCAGTATCTGTAAGTTGCCAGTGTCCTTGATCATTTCTTTGATAATTGATTCCATGATTCAGCATATTAGACTTGTCAGACTGATGGGCCTGTAGTTACTGGGGTCAGATGATGGTCCAACCTTATGAAGAGACATGACTGTTGCTGCCCTCCATTCAGCTGGCAAATAATTTGTTTTGAGGCTGTAGCTGAAACATGCCTGAAGTGGTCTTGCTAGGTCATGTTTTAGGATATTTAGTAGGCAACCAGGGCTACTGTCAGGGCCCATTAAAGTAGTGTTTTTGGCCTTAGCAAGCACCTCCAGGACCAGCTCCTTACTGATAGTTGTGGAGATATTCTAGAAGAGATTTCACAAGAGGTAGTGGAGAAGGGTGAAGTTAGAGCTAAATTTATCAGTCAGTAGATTTGCTATGTCTCCCTACTCAGTGAAGGTTGTGCCATTTACCAGCAGTTCTGCACACTGTTGACTATTACTTTTAAGGCTCCTGACATAGTTGAAGAAGGCCTTGCGATTGTTCTTAACCTGGGAGGCTATCCTGACCCCATTGCTATCCTGTCTCCTATCTCTAAACTCTTAGAAAAATGCATACAACAACTTCTTCCACACCTCTTAGATAATCAGCTTCTAACACCCACACAACATGGATTCAGGCCAAATCACAGTACTATGACTGCCCTTCTCTCCTTCCTTGAAACCATTAATAAAGCCCGGGATTCTGGCCTTATTGTTTCCACCCTACTACTTGACCTTTCTAAAGCATTCGATACTATCTCTCATAGCCTGCTTTTAACTAAACTCTCTAAACTTAACCTATCCCCTTCTTCCTTGAATTGGTTCTCCAGCTACTTATCTAACCGATATCAAGCAGTAAAATGGAAAAAGGCCACCTCCTCATTTCTTAATACCCCATCCGGAGTCCCCCAAGGATCCATATTAGGTCCTCTTCTTTTTAATATATTTATAAATGATTTCCAGAACTCTATTCCTTTTTCAAATATCATCCAGTATACAGATGATTCAACTATCATCTGCTCTGCCACATCTAATCCTGTACTCCTAAAACTTACTCAAGAAGCTTTTTCAACTGCTGAGCAATGGATGAAAAGAAACCACCTTGTATTAAATGCCTCTAAAACCAAACTAATGGTATTTACTCCCTCTAAAACTACCTCATTCAACATTAACTCCTTCACTATCACTAGCCAAAACAATATACCTCTGGAACTGGTATCAGAGACCAAATTACTTGGGGTCCAAATTGACAACCAGCTTAAATTCCATTCCCACTTACAACTAAACATCAAAAAGTCCCATCAAAAACTAGGCATGCTCTACCGACAAAATCATTACCTTACCCCTGCCACTAAAGTAACTCTCTCTACTTCCTTTCTTATCCCCTCCCTTCTCTACGGAACTCCTCTTCTCACTAACCTATAATCCTCTCTTAAATCTCAACTTTCCTCCTGCTACAACAAAATTGCCAAATTTGCTACCAGCCATAAGTCGTCCTCCCATCACTGCTCTTCTCTCCAAAAACTAAAATGGCTAGAACTACCAAATCAACTCATCTATACACAACTAACTCTTGCACATAAGCTCATTTTTAACCCCACCCTCTGTCCTTCCCTCGCTTCTACCTTTAAGATGTACCTTCCTGATCGAGTACTAAGGTCCAATAATCAAAATCTAATAGAAGTGTACAAACCATCCCGTCCACCAGGCAAAAATCTTCTATCTTATGGTTTAGCACATCTCTGGAACTCCCTACCACCTTCCATTCGTACCACTTCTAACCATTACTCTTTCAAAACATCTCTTCACTCACACCTAATATCCCAATGGGAATGCTCCTGCTCTCTCCCCACATAACAAATGATATCAAACTCCTTGTTCCCTTCATTCCATGCCTTACATTCCTTCTCTCTCTCTTTCTCTCTTCTCTTTTGATCTTATTCTCATCTAAAATATTCTCCTTCTATCATCTCTCCATATACTTATATTCCAGTACTTATATGTTAGTTGTAAATAATGCATCAGACAGTTACTACTTATATGCGATTTGTAAACAATGAATCAGACTGTAACTATGAACTGTATGTTCCTAAGAAGAAATGCCTCTCAGCTGTACAATGCAATGCTCCATTGCCAGTCAGTTTTAACTCCAACCTCATCACTAGTGTGAATTATTTGCAATGTTTGCTGTATTAATTGTAAATGTCTTGCTCAAGACTGCAATCCTTGTATAAATATAATCTTTAAACTATTGTAACCTAGATTGCTATTGGAGCTTTTCTCCCCAGGACTCCATTGAAAACGGGTTCAAATGGCCCAATGGACTATCCTGGTAAACCAGCTGCAAATAAATAAATAAATAAAATAATTGGCCTTATTGGAATTTATTATTCCTCTTAGTTTCTTGATTAGTTGAACCAGAGAGCTCTTTCCTTCTTGAGAGAGTAATCCATGATTTTTTCCTATTGTTATATAGCCTCTTAAGATAAGGATTCCACCAGTATGGTTTGTTTTTGGTATTAGATTTGGGCTTACTTCTGGTAGATATAGCAGCCTTAATGCAGCCATTTACATATTTGCAAATGGTTAATATAAATAACTTTGCAAAGGTAGCTGTGTTCTTGTAGTTTAGGGAATTGTGAATTTTGACAAACTGTCACTTAATGGGATATAGTTTGATTTAGAATAGTTTCTATCTGTTAAGAGTTTACTTAGGTTTTCCAGGTTTATTTTTATTTTAAGGGAGACAGTTTTGTGGTCCAACTTCACACTTGAGGACGTGACACCAGGTGAGGGGTGCAATACTCTTCCATATTGATGAATATTAGGTTGAATATGTTAGACCCTCTGGTTGCAGAGTATACTATATGGTCCAGGATGTTTGTGCTAATAAACTCCAGAAAACGTTGTGCCTTTTGAGTTAGAGGCAACAATGTTTTCCCCATTTTTAGAGAGGTAGTTAAAGCCTCCTATGAACAGGGTATTTGGTTGGATGGTGAGCACCTCTAATTGGTCTAGGTAAGAGTTGTGAGCTTTGTGGGTCATAGAGGGTGACCTGTAGCTGGCCAGAGCATGGAAAGGCACTTTGTCTTTGGATACTTGGACATGGAGGAACTCTAGAGCATCATCCTGTTTAACCAGCCTGGAGTTGTATTAGTTGCTAGTGTAGATCGGGACACCTCCACCTTTAACCTCTGTCTGTGCTGCTGTTGGTCTAAATGTGTAGAAGGCAATATAGCCTTCCATTGCTGGAGTACTTTCTCCATCTTTAAACCAAGTCTCAGTAACAACACAGATGTCTACATTCTCTAGAGTGAGGAGAGCTCATAGGGTGTGGAGTTTTTTGTTTAATCTCCTATCATTGAGCAGTAACACCTTAAGGTTGATTAGAATTTTTTTTCACTATGTTGGTAGTTTTGTTATTTTGACATTTCCTAAAAAAGGCTCTAGGGGGATGGATAAAGTTTTAGCTAATGTCTGAAAAGCCCAGGGGGGACAGGTGCTGGCCATCCTTGGCAAAGCAAACTGGTCTGTTAACCAAGTCCTCCCATGCTGATAGATATTGGATTCCTCTGGAGTGACACCAAAAACTAAGCCAAATATTAAAATCAGTCATTTTCTATTCATAACTGTGGCATCATCCTTGGTGAAAGTAGAATGCTGCTCAATGCAAAGCATGTACTTGCCTGTGACACATATTCAGAGATATCCATAATGTCTCTCTTTATATAGTCTAATGAGGTACATCTCAGGTCATTTACACCCACATGGACTATGACAGAATCATATTGGTACAAGTGGTGCTGTGACATAAGTGCATGAAAATATTACAGATCCGAGCTCCAGATAGGCAACTAACAATTAACTTATGTTTGTCCAGCCTGGTAAGAAGAGTGTCTGTGCATCATACAATAGAATCTCCTGTGACAAGAGTACTAGGTAAAGTGTTCGCTTGCCTTATGGGCTTTGTTCCTGGGGATCATTGGGTTTAGACTTATGTATGGTGTTAGGTTGTTTTTGATGTGTGCTTTAGTAATTGGTGAGGGTAGGTGTTGCACTTTGATGGCTTAGGAGGTCTTTGAGGTTTTGAGATGTTTCTTTTAAGTGTTCGGCATAAGAGGGTCTGTGTGTGTGTGTGTGTGTGTGTGTGTGTGTGTGTGTGTGTGTGTGTGTGTGTGTGTGTGTGTGTGTGTGTGTGTGTGTGTGTGTGTGTGTGTGTGGTGAGTGGTATATGTGAAGGATGCAGTGTATGTATTCTTGACAACCTTGTTTGTAAGCAAGATTTTTGTATCCAAGGAACTTATATATGTATATCTCTCACATACTGTGTTAGCTTCTTTAAGTATTAAAAAGTAGTCTGAGTACATTAGACAAATGCTACATTGTCTCAGGATGTCCACATCTACCAAATTAGCCACAGAGACATTAAGAAATTCCAAATCCATGTTGACAGGACCTGTATTAGGGTTGGGCTATTATGTTTTAGGGTCATGCTTTTATCGGGGTCACCTGAGTGGTGTCTAGGATGAAGGCTAGATGTTAGATAGTGCTATGATTTTAGTCCTGTTTGATGGTCTAATTAGCTGCCCTAACTTTAGCTCCATGCAAAGACTTTCTGTGTTGCAGATTAAAGTCCTAAGTACTAGAGGCTAAAGAATTTCCAGTACACAAAGACCAAACACCAAAGCAACCAATGTGCCAAATACAATGTTATGTACTCACCATAATGTTCCATCTGTGTTGTTCATTTTCACTCTTCTTCAACTGATGGGTTCAGATCCAAGACTCAAATCTGACTCAGAAACGTCTTCCAGAGCATAAGATTCTAGAAGTCTCGAGCTCCTCCCTTTACCCATAATGCCCCACCAACCTAACATATTTCAGATCAAGTTTGCTGCCTCCAGATGTAAAAGGACAGTGGTATAATAGGAAAAGGGGAGATGGAACTCAAATAAGGAACAGAGGTTCATTTACCATTCTTAGATCTCTCCAGAAGTTTATAAAGGTCGGGGGTAGGTGAGTCTGGAGTAGAGGAAGAATAAAAATGGAGAACACAGATGGAACGTTATGGTGAGTACATAAGTTTTTAATCTGATGTTGTCATTTGCATTCATTCCCCAACTGATGGGACAGAGTCCCCAACTACCATAACCCCTGGAGGATCCTAAGGAAGGATATTCTGGGTCACTCCTGAACCAAAAGCTACTCAGTTCCTAGAGACCAGATCCAGTTTGTAATGAGCAATAAAGATATAAGGATTAGCCCATGTTGTGGCTGCACAAATATCATCCAAGGATGCTCCAGACCAAAAAGCTGAAGAAACCACCATAGACCTAGTGGAATGGGCTCTAGGAGGTTTTTGGTAAAGATAAACTCAATTTTCCATACACAAAGGTTATACAATCAGTCAACCATTTGGCTAGTGTAACTTTAGACACTGGTGCACCTAGTCTGGAAGGAGAAAAGAAAACAAACAACTAATCAGATTTCCTAAAGTCTTTGCTTCTATGAGGGTGGAAATAAAGTTGTCTATGTATATTCATCAGGTGTAACGTGTATTCTCTTTGTTTGAGAAATTTAGTAAGATGACTGGTAGATTAATTACCTAGTTAATATTAGACTCAGAAGCTACCTTAGGCAAAAAAGATGAGTTAGTCTGAAAATGAAACCCTGTCCTTATGAAAAATTAGATAAGGAGGCTTTGAAGACAGAGCCTAGAGTTCAGATACTCTTCTAGCTGACATAATAGCCACTAGAAAAATGAATTTCCATGATAAAAATTTGAGGTCAGCTTTGGCCGAAAGTTCAAAGAGTGATTGAGTTAAGGCATGAAGCATTACATTTAAATCCCAAAGAGTAGGATCGATCAGTGGAGATGTGAGTAGAAAGGCTCCTTTAAGAAAGACCATGCAAAGTTTAGAAGAAGCTAAGGAAGACTTATACTTCACTCGGATGAAAATTAGAAATGGCAGCCAACTGAACTTTGATTGTTGAGAAACTAGTTCCATCTTTAAAAATTGAAGCTAAAAATTCAAGGATAGCTGGTGCTGGTATAGATGCTGAAAAGGGCTCTATGTCTTTGCTGAGGGCTCAAAAGACACATCTTTTCCATTTAGTCTTGTAGATCTTTCTAATAGAAGCCTTGTGGGAAGATAGCAAAATATGACAGACTGGGGAGGAGAGCCTGGGCTGTCTAGCAAACAGTGGAACTGGAGAAACCATGCAGTCAACTTGAGGCCTGGTATGTCAAATGAGTCATGTCTGTCTGGTGAGACAGGTGTTCTGGAGTTGGATCCAGAATCCAGGGTGGATGTAGAAGATGAGGCCAGAGGAACAGGAACCAAATCTGACGAGGCCAAAAAGGTAATGCTTTCTGAAGAAACTTGGGAATTATAGTCAAGGGTGGAAAGGCACAAAGTAGACCAGAAAGCCAATCGTGAACAAGACCATCTCTCAGTGACTTCACTGGTGGAGGTATTAGGGCAAAAAAACCTGCTGCACTTGCTGTTCTGGGGAGAAGCAAAAAGATAATATCATGGCTGGCCCCATCGATGGAAAATGTTATCCACCACATTAACATTGAGAGGCCACTTGTGAGGCATCAACATGGACATGCTTAATTTCTCCCCAATCACATTGGATTTCCCCAGAATGTGCATTGCTATTGGAAAGCGATTGGAAGAAATTGCCCATTGCCATGCTCTCATAGCTTCCTGACTAGGAGAGCAAGATTTGCCTCCTCTGTGTTTGTTGATATACCAGACTACCAACATGTTGTCTGTCTGTACAGCAATTGTCATGGATGGGAGAATGTCTTGAAATGCCTGCAACATTAGGAAGATTGCTCTCATCATCAGGTCACTGATACACATCTGGGCCTCTATAGTGGACCACATTTCTTGAACCATCCTTCTCAGTAGTGCCCCCCCCCCCCACTTGAGCTGGGAGGGTCCATGGTTACCATGATCTTGGGGAGGGGAAGAACAAAGTGGAGCTGGTTTGAGTGAATCTACCATAAAATGTATATTTTTCATGTTTGAGTTATCTTGACTGGCATAGCTAACAGATGATGTAGAACGGGCTATTGAGCTGATAGTCCATTGAAGAACTCTCATGTGGAACCTGGCCAGTGGAACAAGGGTGATAGCTGCTGCCATGGAACCCAAAGCCTGCCATATCAGTTGGGCTGGAAGGGATGAATTCTGGATCACTTTCTTGACATGGGATTGTAGAGTGTTCATTCAAGTTGAGGGAAGAGAAGCTATCTGACTGACAGTATCCAAAATGAGCACCTATGAACTCCATACTCTATAGTGGTGTGAGTTGAGATTTGTTGTAATTGACTGATATTCCTAGATGGGAGCACAGCTGAAGTATGTAGTCCCTTGCTTGTATCAGTTGCTGAATGATTGGATCAATCAGGAGCCAGCCATCTAGATATTAAAACACTTGAGTTCCAGCAGTCTCAAATGAGCTGCTACCATTGCCATGCATTTGGTGAACAACCTGGGGGCTGTGGTAAGACCAAAGGGCAGTGCTGTGAACTACAAAAGACTGGTTCCCAGCTGGAAGAGTAGGTATCTCCTGGAACACCTGTTCATTTTGATATGATGGTATGCATCTTGAAGATCTATCAAGCACATCCATTTGTTCTTCTGCAGGAGTGGCAGAATGGACTGGACCATGACTGTCCAGAACTTTGTATACTGCACAAACTCATTTAATTTGCTGAGATCCAAAATTGGTCTTAAGTCCCCTGTCTTTTTTGGCACCAAAAAGAATCTTGAATAAGTTCCGGACCCTCTCTGGTCTTGGGGGACCTCTTGTATGACTGTTTTGTCTAGCAGCTTTTTTATCCTTTGACAGGGTGGAATATCAGGGATTTTCTTCTGAACTGTTGGAGGGGGTTGGGAAAATTGTATCATATAACCTCTGAATATAATCCAATGCACCCATGAATCTTTTGTGATAGTTAGCCAGGCTCTCTTGTGCAAGGACAGATGACCCATGATTGCCTCCAGAGGAGGACAGTCAGGCTTCCTTTCAGAAGCATTGATAGGGCCTATCTGAGAAAGAATCTCTAGATCCCTGGTTTTGTGTATCATCTTGGCCACGTAGGTGGTGTCTTCCATTCATGCTTCCCACCTGGGGTAACTATATCCAAGTGACTCCAGGAAAGGACCCTGGGACTTTTTATACCACATCTTTCTACCACCTCATTGGTTCCTAGGGAAAGGCCTTTGAGAGGTAGAAAAATGTACACCCATGGCAGACAGGGTCTTTCTCTCCTGTTCATGCCTGGAGATTGTGTCCTTAACCTTGGGGCCAAAAATAGACAATCCGTCAAAGGGCGGATTAACAAACAAAGAATTAAATGGTTCTGCAAAATCACATAAATGCATTCAGACATGTCTTCTAATGGCTATGTCTGAACCTATTGCCGGTGAGGTACCTTCCTCGGCATGGGAAATCAACCTCATGGCCAAATTAGAGATAGATTGGAGGGTGGCCAGCTGCAAGACAAGTCTGTTCCTATCCATGGGGTCATGGACCCCAAAAGAGATTTGGTAAGTTCCTTGATCAAATCTCTTTGTAGTCTTGTAAAATGTGCCAAATAGCTCAGCAACCTAAGTGCGAAGGTTGCTGAGGCTAAGATATGCTTCCCAAATCTGTCAAGTACCCTGGACTCCCTGCTAGGGAAATGTACAGAGGAACTCTGCCCTCCTAGTTCCTTTTTTGTACCCGCAGCAATAACCATGACATCAACAGAGACTCCCTTACTCCAATGTGCATGGTCTTTAGGAGAGGCAAGAATCTTATCTGGTCTTTTAGGAATTGAATCAACTGCATCCAGCTCCTTCCACATCTACAAAGAGACTAGGTTTACAAGCTTGTTGTCTGAGGTGGTCACCCAGGAGGTAGATGGGCAAGACCTGAAAGCCTCCAGAAACACCAATTCCTTTTGGAAGGGGGTATTGTAATACCAACCACCTCTTTGAGGAGTTCCAGTATATCTCCAAAGGAGACATCATTAGATAGTGATCTGGGGGACTCCTTCCCCTCATCAAAATAAGTGTCCTCTGTGATAGATTCTTGTGGAGAATCTAAGTGCCTCCCTTTACACATTCTCTTGTGAGGGTCTTCCTCAGTGGGGTTGTTCTGGGGATGTATCTGAAGAAATAACAATGCCCTGATGGACTGGCTGAAGGCTTGCCCAAGCTGGCTGTCCCAGTGGAAGACATGATTGAGTCTCCGGACACAGAACAGAATGTGGTAAAGTCATCTGATTGAATGGAAGCAGGGATGTCTGTTTTCTAGGCATAGAGAAGACCATCTCAAATTTCTCAAAAGTGGAATGCCTGTGAGACACAGAAATTGATGGATAGGAAACTGAACCCTCTTGCATTGTTGGCACCTGTAGCCCCATCAGCACTCCACTCAAGGAGGGAGATGGACCTGATCTATCTAGCACAGAGGTTCTGTGGGGGAGAGATGGTTCTGAAAGTTTGGGAGTCAATTCCAAGGCCTAGGACCCAGCCCCAATGCTTCGACTCTGAGAGTCTTCCTGCTCTGAGATGTTCAGTGCCAGTCAACTCAGAGGAACCATCAGAGTCGAAGAAACAACATCCAAAGAAGACATCCCCAAAGATCTCAGATCTGATGGCTCTGAAACAGAGGAATAAATTGCAGAAGAAATCAAAGGGGGTGTTGTCCATGGTTGGCCAACAAGTCAGAAGGGTAGGAACCAAAAGGACCCCCCATCTGTATCTGTGTTCTGAGGAAGTTCCTCATCATCCTGTTCACATCTGCTTCAGAAAAGCTTCTGGAGGACTGAAGAGAAGAAGTAGTGGAAGGGAGTCTAGAATGTCTTCTGGGTGATTCCTCAAAAAATAGAGAGGTGAGCCTGGATGGAATAGGCTCTGATGGCAATGGAGAAGTTCAGATCTGAGGAGAGCTTGCAACATGAAAAGTCAGATCTGGTAATGATCCGTCTGACTATTTTAAGACCTTGGCAGTTGGCTCCATGGAAGAAGCCTAGGTCAAAGTTGAAGGGCGGTCAGGAGATCTTTTCTGAGTCTCACTGTGCTTGGATTGGGATCGCCTTTAGTTTCATTAGGCTTCTTAGAGGGTTTGAGCCCCAGCTACTGAGGAAGAAGATTTAGAAGATAAGAGACCCCTTAGAATCAATTTGTTTTGTGATCAATCAGGGCCCAAGAGTTAAAACCTGTACAGGTGCTGCAGTCAATATCCACATCAGCCAGGCCCAAACAATAAACACATTCCCTGTGGGCATCAGAATTTGAGATCTTATGCCCATAGGAAATACACTTCTTAAAAGGGGGGGGTTAATAATAGATTAGAGTTAGCGGAAACTAAATTGATTCTTAGGATGCAGGCAGATATATCCCCGGGGATAAAAGCTGCTATACCTTTAAAGCCTTTGCTTAAAAAATGTAGATTACATCAGTAATTACTGATTGTTTTTAATTGGTTACCCTGTTTTTGAATTTTACTATAGATATGGTCTTAATTGCTATATGTTGCTGGATCTGATGAAGCACAATACTGTGTGAAAGCACTTATCTTATGTTAATATAATAAAAGTCCTGTATGTTTTTTAGCTTTGGTGGATACTTGGCAAGTTTTTTAATCACATTTGTCTTTATCTTACTGAGCGACCTTTGGCTTTTCTGGGTATTCTTTTTTATTTGTTTTACTGGATGTTTGTTTACCCAACAGCACATGGCTGAACAGATGGATATTGAACTAAGTTATTGGCCCAATATGGGGACATCCAGTCAAACAACGGTTTAAGCAACTAATTAATATGGAAGCTAACCCTCTATTGAGATGTACTTTTTTGGGTAAACCATCGATACTGGAATCTCGGGATTGGGGTATGTTTAAGAACACTTTGAAAGTGTTTGAGACTGGTCTTTCTAAACTTAAAAGGATGCAATAGCAGCATCTCCATATGGAGACATGCCTTCATCATAAAGTGGTACCAAGAGGCTTGCGGGTTCTCCACATGCCTATCTATGGTAATACGTTTCTTGAACTATTAAAGCAGTGGCAGTTGCTTAATATGGATTTAAACTTTATTTATATGAAACTATTGAATTAATTCTTTGCTCCACAAGAGAAAGAATTAGCTGACAAAATGGAGGTATTGCAAAATGAACTATACCTTAATTATAAAGAAGCTTCTCACGTGATGGAAATTGATAATGTGTTACTAAATGTTATGGCTTATGATGATAAACTACAAATGATAAAAAAGAGAAAGCTTGAGTGAGACTTTGCTGATTTTAAAAAAGGCCACATTTTTGTGTGGCCTCGGGGGTCCAAATAGACACTGAATGTAGATGATGGCAAAGTACCTGTAGTATCTCTTAGTCAGTCTGGACAATTACAGTTGCAACCACTTCATATTGATCCTGATGTTTTAGGGTCAGAAAAGCATGTGCCAATATCATTGCATCCTGCTGATACATTCAGAGGCAATGAAACTGCTTCACTTGTGGGAGAACAGTCTATTCATTCATCAGTTAATGGAGCTAGACCAAAGGATACTAATACCTCTATGTCTCTTGAGCATGTTTTTTTGAGCTTCCCAGCCCCTTTCAAGTTACCACAGCAACCAGGCAGGGGGCAGAGCTTCAGTCAAGGATGGAAGAAAGGGAAGATATCACTAGAGAATGAGCAGACCATGGAAGGTGCAGGCCGCAACAGGAATCTACACTAGTTTATAATTTATCCGCTATTGATTTAAATTCATCATAAGTAAGTTTACATGATAAAGGATTGCGTTTTGTGCCATCCTGATCAGTTCAAATTGTTAATATCCTCTTAGACATTAAACTTTTTTTGAGGAATATTGCACTTAAACTAATGTTTGGTGAACAGTGAACTGTTGCAAGCTCGCAG
Organism: Protopterus annectens; assembly: GCF_019279795.1. Classification (NCBI taxonomy): domain Eukaryota; kingdom Metazoa; phylum Chordata; order Ceratodontiformes; family Protopteridae; genus Protopterus; species Protopterus annectens. The sequence goes on from NC_056742.1 coordinate 509,066,553, forward strand.
AAATGCTCTAGTTTGTATGTTCCACAACTTCCCTCTACACTTGAAACCTTTATGAATGTTGTTGAAAAAGAGATTTTTGACCCTAAACTTGCTAATAACAAATTTTATAGCTTAGCCAAGGATGAATTTTTGGCTCTGCTACAGCTGCGGACTAATGACAATTTAGCCATATGAACCAGTTGATAAGGGAGGGGCTGTGGTAGTCTTGGACTCAAATTTTTATGATGATAATATGACTGAAATACTTAGTGATGTTGTCACATATGAATGTATTACACAAGCATTGTTAGCCACGATTATTAGGAACATACATAATGATTTATATAAATTTCTCATGTATGAAATGATTACTAAGGAAATGTATGACTTTATGTTTGTATCAGAGCCACTTGTACCAATTATTCATGGCCTACTGAAGGTGCATAGGTTAGGTAAAGCAATAGCTGTCTTGAAGGACACGGAGCATTTTTTATGCATCTTAGGTAATTTTACCAGAGACCATGGTATGTTTTCAGAGGATACATTGTTAGCAACTTTGGATATCAAGACTTTATTTTACCGTTATACCCCATGATATGGGAATAGCATCCCTCAAGAGATTTTTGCATGGGAATACTGTCTATCCTAATGAACACATTGATCTTATAGGTTCATTAATGGAGATTATTTTGCATAATAATGTATTTTGTTTAAAGATGTTTTATACAGGCAAAAAGTAGGTGTAGTGATGGGGACCCCCTGCGCTAACAGTTACACCAACCTTGTGTTGGCAGACTGGGAGAACAGGGTGGTCTTATCTAATCATGGATATTCTAAACAATTATTGCATTAGAAGAGGTTTGTAGATGACATTTTTATTTTATGGCAAGGTGCGGTACATGATTTGTTGAATTTTGTACATTACCTAGAGCAAAATAGTAATTGATTTAGGTTTGCATTGAATTATTCATCAAGCTCCATTGAATTTTTAGACACCAAATTAACTTTGACTTCACTGTCTAGGAAGCCATGTAGAAAAAGTGCCCTTCTTCATCAAAGGAGCATGCACCCTAAGTATGTTTTCAGTAACATTGCTAAGGGTCAGTTTTTGAGAATTTCTAGATTACATATACAGGATAGTGAATATAGAGAAGCTGCACAAAGACTTGAGGGGGACTTTATTAATAGGGGTTATAAGAAAGAACTATTAGACAGGACGTTACATGAGGTTGATAGCCTGTGTGATGACATAGGTACACCATACCTCAGTAGGTCAGGTGAACCTCAGTTATTTGGTAATACCAATGACTTCAGACGCACCAATACTCTCAGGTTACCTTTGACTTATGGTAACAATGTGCAACAAGTCTGTAAAATTGTGAATAAATATTGGCCGGTTCTCCTTTCAGATGAAAGGATTAGAAATATTGTGGGTGATAGACCCAGTTATACTTTTAAGAATAATTTGTCTTTAAAGAGGCAGCTATGTTATAGATCTACTAATGTTCTCCATGTTGTTTCTGCTCGAATGGGTACTTTTCCTTGTAGAACTTGCAAAGCTTGCAATTTTATTTCTAGAGATAGCAATTTTAAACATCCTACAATAGATTTTATTTTAATGCTAGATTTTATGCGATTGTAAATCTAAAGGATTCATTTATTTGTCAAAGTGCCGACATTGTACTTCTTTTTATGTAGGGAAGACTCTAAGGATGCTTAAGGAATGGATCCTGCAGCATCAGGGTGACATCAGACGTAACAATTTATTGAATGCATTAGCCAAGCATATTTCTCTACATTTAGGTCATGTTTTAGAATTTATGGTATTGCAGCTTGTACAGTTAGATAAAGGGGGGTTTAATAATAGATTAGAGTTAGCAGAAACTAAATGGATTCTTAGGATGCAAGCAGATTAATCCCCAGGGATAAATGCTGCTATACCTTTAAAGCCTTTGCTTAAAAAACATAGATTATGTCAATAATTACTGATGGTTTTAATTGGTTACTTTGTTTTTGAATTTTACTATATATATGGTCTTAATTGTTATATGTTGATGGAGCTGATGAAGCACAATACTGTGTGAAAGCACTTATCTTATGTTAATATAATAAAAGTCCTGTATGTTTTTCAGCTTTGGTGGATGCTTGGCAAGTTTTTTAACCACACTTCTTAAAACCTGATGTTTTTTCAGGTATATTCCTAAGAGGAAATTAAACAGCAGAAACCAAGTCCAAGTACCACAAAAAAGTACCTAATCAAGCAACAAAACAAACACTTTTTTTGGAGAAGGAAAAAGGAGAGAGGTAAGGGAAATAAGAAAAACTGGCAAGAATTGTAGAGAAAAGTACTTAAGGTACTCGAGGAATACAAAGGTAGCTAGAAAATGTAACTAAACAAAGTGGTAATTAGGAGCAATGATCAGAATATTATGGGAGGGAGAAAAGAGGCAGATAAAATATAAAAAGGATAAAGACTCACGTAAAAGCCAGTAAAGAAAAATTCTTAAACTGCACAGCAACACTCTAGAGTTTACAAACCATGTCTTTACCTACTGGCAGCAAACAAGATCTGGGGTATGTTAAGATGGTGGGGCATTATGGGTAAAGGGAGAACTCAAGCGTTCTAAGATCTTACTCTCTGGAGGAAGTGGCTGAGTTGGATCCAAGTCTCAGATCCAAACTCATCAGTTGAAGAATGAAACAAAATGACATCAGATCCAGTGTTAACAATTAGGTTCACACACTTAAACTATGTTCTACCATAAAATAATGTTTTATAGCAATTTAATCTATATTTTCTTGTCATATAGAGTAAAATCTCCATAGTACATTTAAATAATTTAATCTGAGGTAAAATCATGATCTGATGTTGAAAACACACACAGCAGAGCCATACATATATTAAATAATATACAATGCTGAAAAAAATCCAGTATTTTCCAGTCAAAAGATGAAAATAAAGCAGAGTAACAACAGTAAAGACAGGTGAGATTAATTTCTGATTCTGAGCATACTAGGCAACCTCTAGTGTCGTAACAGTACACACACAGACACACACACACACACACACACACACACACACACACACACACACACACACACACACACACACTCACAAACACACACACACACACACAATGCAGTTCTGAGAGAAATATTGAAAGTTTCCACAGAAACAGTAAAATCATGCATTTGTCAAAGATAGAAGCCAAATAAACACTGCTATAAGCAGAACTTCCCAGAGGAATTACTGTAAACACTGACCGAAATAAAAGATTAAGCACAAAAATAGAAAGAAAATAATAAATCTAGTAATAAAATGAGAAGAAGCAATCCCCATCTGAGAAGTAAGCCAGACAAATAAGCACTGTATCCTGTGAAGAGTCAGAGGACTTTCTTCTTTGGATGGCAGAAAAAGACTGAACACTCATTTCCTTTGACAGCTGAAGGCTTCCCTCTTATAATATGCTCAGCCAATCGGCTGTCACAGGAAGAGATATGGAAGGGAGTCTTAGCCTTCAAAAGTTATCCAGTACTGGGTTACCTTGGCAGATAATCCAAAATGCCACTAACAGTGGGAATGATGGAAATATTCTGCTCATAGACTTTAGCCACTTAGCTACTGAACTCAACAAAAACTGCAGGCTTCATTTTTTGAAACTATGCACCTGGCTACCAAGTAGTAAGTTCCTTGTTAACCTAAATAAATCCAATGTCGTAACCTTCATCCATACTCAAAAAACATCATGTTATCCCCTACATTGATTTTAAAACATAGTAAGGGTAACCTTATTCCAAACATTTCTAAGCAAAGGGTATCTTGGCATCACCTTAGACTATATTGTATTTTTCAACCAGCATATCAACAGAACACTTGACTAACTAAAATGTTGCTATAAAGTATCCAACCTTCTATCACCTGCACAGGGTGTGAGGATTAGCTAGAAATGTTTTTATCCCTGTATTTAAAAATGGACTGCCATTATTAACAATCCACTTCACCTGCATCACTTACATATTCCAAACAGATGAAAATAAAATACGCAGATTTGCCCTACATGCAAATGCCTGCAACCACCACTGCGATGACTTGAAAAACGTCACCTGGTTGCCAATAAATGACAGCACAACTCTAGTACTTAGCATCCTACTTTTTAAGATTATCAATCAAGTCTATTGTTCTCACTTGAGATATAAACTTTATATTATGGATAAAATTACTCCCTTAGAAACACTCGCAATGATTTAGCCACACTGGTTTGTCCCTTCTTCAAAACAGCCATGGGGAAAGAGCACTAACAAAATTAGACCCAGCAACACTAAATCGTCTTCTTCCTCCAGTAAGGAAACTAAAGACTCTGCCTTCATTTAAAAATGAATTAAAGCATTAATTAATCAAAGAAGTGGCCTATGCATGCTTTCAAGACAATGATTAATTATGTTTTAGTCAAAAGTTGCTTCCCTCCTTAAGTACAGTTTAATAGTCCATTGTAGGTAGTCATATACTTCTTGAAGAATGCTTAAGTTGTCTCTCTTTTTATTGCACAATATGTTTTCATTGTGCAGTATCTCTTTCTTTAATATGTTCTTAATAAGTTTCTACCATTTCAAGACTCGGTGTATTTGTTTTATAATACTGTAATTAGGCAATGTGTACTTCTTTTCTGCCCTAATGGTCCTAGGTTATACTAGAAAATGGTTTGATGACCATTCTACTCACCCAGTTATTCAACAGAAAATGAAAAATAATAAAATAAGTAAATGCCTGGATACATGATGGAGGGTATTCAGATACAAATAGCACATTACATTGTGTGAAGCAGCCTTATGATTAGTGGTGCACAGGCAAAATAATTTAGATACATGTGTGGCATGACAAGACATGTGCAAAAATAATGTAGTATGCACTACAAATGACCTCATAATTACATGTGACTGAGTGTCAGCATTCTAATTACAGCCATTGCATATGCAAAAAAGAAAAACAGAGATGACAATGTAATTTAGAAATATAAACAATTAACAAAATGAACCATGATAAACAACTATTCTGAATACCATCATTTTTGGGTGTACAGGGGTATCACTCATATTAAAATGCTAGAAGCAACATCTGGTACAACTAGTCAATGTGTGTTAGTGGCCACCTTGGGAGCCAGGATTCATATTTGTTGAGTGCTACTGCCTTTTACTTTGCAGAAGAGTACACCTTTGACTGATATACCATCAATTCCACAACCAAGACATTGCTGGCCACTACCATGTGGACAGGGATACCATACCAGAGTTAGTAGATATGTGCCACTCTCCAGTTGAATCAAAGGGGGTTCATAGGCTGCCTATCCCAGTAAATAAGTAGGTCTGTGTAGCATTAACCATCTCTGCTATGGAGATTCTCCAGCATCTGACAGAGGACACTGTAGAAGTTTTGGAGGCATCAGCCTCATGAATCATATATCAGTTCCTGCAGCATGATGAGGAAGTATGCTTGGTTTCCACAGAGAGCAGAGGAAAATACACCACTATTAGGGCATTCTACAACATAGATGATTTGTTTGAGGTCCTGAGGGACATTGCCTGCACCAACATTACTGTCAAGGCCCGACATGCTCCATATAATATCCAGTGCATCAACTGGAAGGGTTTCAACTCCATCGACTGTCAGGTAGTGTGCAGTGCACAGAGTTTTAGATACAATGTGCCTGTCTGTCCTCTGGGAAATTTCCATAATTCCTACAACTAGCACATGGACAGAAACATGATTATCACATATCAACTGTCACCATCTCTCTTGATTCAATGCAACACTCCTTGTTTCTTTGACAGTCATGCCTGATTGCCTCAGGTCTTCTCTCACACAATCCAACCATCTCTTTACTGAATGCCCTCATTTCCTCTTGCCTTCTTCCTGTCTATCCTAAATCTTTTCTTGCACATGTGACTGAACCACTTATCTATTCTCTTTGAACTTCTCTGCTCTTGGAGCTATTTTGGCTTCTTCCCTGGTGTCCTCATTTCTTTGTCTGCCTCACAGTGTGCAACCTACCACCACTCTTAAGCACTTCATCTCCATTAACTCTAGCTTCCACAACTGCTTTGCCTTAACTGCCCAGGTTTCTGTACCATACAGTAGTACTGTTGCACCGCTGGTTTGTACAGCTTACTTTTTAGCTTCTTTGACATTCTTCTGCAATACATCACCATAACACACTGTGACATTTGGCTGAATCCCCTCTAATTCTAGCTTTGACCTCCTCATTCAAACTTTCTTTCTCCTCAAACACTCCTCCCAGATACTTGAAGCTGTTAACCTGCTCCACTATTTTCCCCTCTATCTCAATTATCAGCTTCTGATTTATCCCATTTGCTGCCATCACAACCAGCTTATCTGTACTGTTTCACCCTGTGTGCCTTTAGTTTTGCATTCCATTCTACTATCCTTTGCTGATGTTCTAGGTCAGAATCTGTCTATAATATTATGTCTATATTCAGCAGCTTTTCTGAGAAGGCCAATCAGCTTAGTTTCTGCTACTCCTTTCTCTCTTTCTACTAAAAAAAAAAAAACTTTTTCTACGCTTGTTTCCTGCCTTTCCTGTGGGTAGTCTAGCCTGGATATAGATTTTCTGTGTCCAGGACTATATGTAGGCTTCTAGGCCCCCAAGCCTTTATGTGTTGGAGGAAAGCCTTCGAGCTTAATTTTGTTTCTTAGAACTAGCCAGTTTTTTGTTTCAGCACTTGTTTAGAACTTATTGTAAGCGCTAAATAAACTACAAATTACTATAGCACTCAACTTTCCTCACTGTCTAGAGGAAAACAGTTTCTAGTACTTAACAAATAAGCACCTATCCAGGCATGTCTAAGGGTCAGCCCCCGGTGTTTTCTCCTGTCTACCTGATGAATCTGGGCATCTTGGGGCAACGCAGTAATTGCCTCATGTACACAGACAACCCTCTCCTCCTACCACCCAACACTACAACCTGTGAGAGATGCATTTATATAGCCAAACTGGAAGCAAAGCTCTCTTCACCCAAGACTGGACTAGACAGTCAAGAGGAGAAGGTAAACACTTGCACCACACCACACTCAGCACATAGTCCCTCAAAACCCACACCACCAAAACACACACATAGAAACACAAAACACACATCTACATTCACGGAGGCTCTCAGTAAAAACCTGCCCAAGCAACAGGGACCTCCAAAGCAGAAACACAAGCAACCTCCACCCCCCAACACAACCTAAATGGCACATAGCCCACAAACTCAGTGTGCCACTCAACCACAGCCCATAAGGCATAACAACGTACCCAACACTCTAGTCATAGGTGACTCTATAGTCAGGCACACTGATGTTCCACTCACCAGGCTAAACAAGGAGAAAGTTACTGCCAGCTGCCTGTCGGGTGCCAGGATCCACCACATAACGCATGCACTCAGGTCACTCCTCAACAAGTACAAATATGACTCTGTCATTGTCCATGTTGGTGTGAATGACCTGAGACGTACCTCCTTGGACTACATGAAAAGGGACATGGAGGAGCTGTCTGATCTTGTAGCCCAGGCAGGTATGACCCTAGCCCTAAGTAGCATCCTGCCATCACCCAGAATGATACCACAGTACAAGGACAAAATGATTGACTTCAACAATTAGCTAAGCTTCTGGTGTCATTCTAAGGGGATCCAGTATCTGTCTGCCTGGGATGACATGATCGATAAGCCACGATGCTTTGCCAGAGATGGCCTGCACCTGTTGCCCCTGGGATTCCGGATACTGGCTAAGGCTCTAGCCACCCCTATAGTGCCTTTTTTAGGCAAGGTTCAAATGAAAAATTCACCACCCTAACAGGTACAGGCAAGAATAATCTGAGGGTATTGCTACTCAATGCTAGAAGTCTAAACTTCAAAATGCACTCTCTTGAGGCACTCCTTAAAAATGGAGAACATTGACATCTGTGCAGTGACAGAGACCTGGTTCAAGGCTCCAGAGAGTACCCCTGCATTACCAGGCTATAATTCATACCACACCTTTCGGCCACCTAACCTGGACCGAAACACTAAAGGCGGAGGCGTGTCCATATTCATTAAGGATATCCACACCTCCACGCTAGTTGCTCAGCATAATGCATCCGAGACTATCCAAGTGCAACTAACTCTGGGCAAGACCGCAATCCAAATTGTAGCTTGCTACAGATCCCCCATCATGTTCCAGGATTCCCACTCCTCATTTCTTAATACACTGGAAAATATTAGGGTACAACCTAACACCCTCATAATGGGTGATTTCAACTACCTTACCATTAACTGGGAAAACTACTCATGTACCAACTCTTGTGCTCAACGTTTTCTGGAATTCATAAATTCCAATGCCATGGGTCAACATATCCACACCACCACCAGGGGCAGCAATATCCTAGACCTGGTTATTACCAACATGGGCAACCGGTGCTCCACACCAGAGGTCAATTCCTCGTTGGTCAGATCCGACCATTAGCTAATCACCCTAGACATCCACCTCCCCCACCCCCCATTAGGGAAACCACAGTAAAAATTTCTCCAAAGCCAACTTCACACTTCTTAAGACAGAAGTGGCAAACTTCACGACACCCATGCTGACGGACAATAGAGGTATGACTGCTGAATCCTACACAAATGCACTTTATAAGCACTTACATGAGTGCATGGATCGTGCAATCCCTAACAGAACAAAGATGCTATCCTCCAAAAAAAGGAAGCCAATCTGGTGGTCCCCTGCCATAAACAAACTCTACAACAGAAGAAAGAAACTGTTGCAAAAAAGAGTAAAATCCCATGATTGGAGAAACTCCCTGGTCAGCTTCAATAAGAAGCTGAGATCCCTCATAAAATCCTCCAAAGCTAGTTATGAAAACAAAATCGCCACTGACTCTAAAGACAACCACAAAGCATTCTATAGCTATGTCAAGAATCTCAATGGCAACACTCAGATCTGCTCTGAGTTACAGCACAATGGCACTAAATATACAGAACCAACAGATATTACCAACATCCTGGCAGATAGGTTCAGTGCTAACTTTACCCCTCTGTCATCCCCTAAAGGGCCCATCTCTATACCAGAAGAATGCAAAGTTCCTGTAATCACTGCTGCACAGGTAAAAAACACACTATCCAAAGCCAAGAACACAGCATCCATGGGACCTGACGACATCCCAGGCTGTGTTCTACATGAACTACAGAATGAACTGGCACCCCACCTAAGTACCATGTTCAATCATAGCCTCACCTCAGGCTATGTGCCCACTGAATGGCGCACAGTGACAGTTATCCCACTCCACAAAGGGGGAGCCACCACAGACCCCGGAAACTACCGCCCCATTAGCCTAACAAGCCTGGTCTGCAAGGCTATGGAGCATATCATCATGGAACTTATAAACAATGACATTGGTAATCTCCAAACTCAGGACCCCACCCAGTTCAGGTTTGTAAAAGGCAGAGCATGTCTCCTAAACCTGATAGACTTCTTTGAAGCAGTCAGCAAAGCCATAGATGAGGGTAAGGTGGTTCACACAGCCTATCTAGATCTCGCCAAGGCTTTTGACACCATCCCCCACTCTGGAATTATAGATAAACTCACTAAACTAGGTATAAATCCCTATGTCACAAGATGGGTTGCCAACTGGCTCACTGACAGAACCCACACTGTGGAAGTAGCAGACTCCAAATCCAGTTTCAGACCAGTGACAAGTGAAGTACCACAGGGTTCAGTCCTGGGTCCTCTCCTGTTTGGTATCTACTTCTCTGAAGTACAGGCCAACACAGAAGGTCTTTGGCTAACGAAGTTTGCAGATGACTGCAAACTAGGAGCCATAATCAAACCTCCAAAAGATGTGGACATCCTACAAAAGGGCCTTGCTGAGACAGATGCCTGGTGTCAAAGCCATGGCCTCAAGCTCAATGCCAAAAAGTGCACTGTCATTCCTTTTGGTAAAAACTCAGTACCCATGAACTACCACATAGGTGGTAGTCTACTTAACACCGAAAGTGTGATAAGAGACCTTGGGACACAGGTGGACAGTAGTCTCTCCTTTGATAATCACATCGCCACAGTAGTCAGGAAATCCTTCTATGTGGCACACCTCATCACAAAAGGTTTCTCATCCAGGAAAAAGAGGTCATTGTTCCCCTCTACTCGTCACTCATTAGACCCATTATAGAGTACAATACCCCTTTTGGTATGTACCTCACAAGACATCTACAACAACTGGAAAGGCCACAGAAATACCTCACAAAGAGGATTACCAGCCTCAAAGAGATGCCCTATGCAGACCGTCTCAAAAAACTGCAGCTTTACTCCGTTGCATATCGCCTACTCAGAGGCGATTTCTGCCTAACACACAAAGTTATGTCAAACCCAGAGTTTTTAGACATGCTCCACTTAAAGAAATCCCAATCCCTATGAGCTACATGCTCTAGGGACCTAAACCTCGTCACCACAATAAACAGAACATGCTGGAGGGATAGATTCCTGTCCCAGAGACTTCCCATGCTCTGGAACAAACTACCTATCTATATCAAACAAAGCTCCTCATTAGCACTCTTCAAGAAAAATCTTGATGATTGGAGGGGAGATAGGAAATTCACCCCGGGGATCACTTCTGTGGCTCTGCTCGACAGTAGCACAGGAAAATAATTTTCTTGGGTGGCGAAAGCCAGGGTACCTTTCGCTAGGCTTATATAGGCCCTAGGGCCAATAGCCTAGTACCTACCTTTGAACCTATGATCTGTCCTCCACAACCTGTTTGCTAATGTAGTCCATCACCAGTATGCACAACAGTGGGCTCAGAGTTGAACCCTGATGCACACCCACTCCCACTAGTCTTCTTCAACTCCACCTATTTCTTCTTCTTTCTGAAGTGCTAGAGCCCTGAGTAATTCCTTAAACTCTTGTGTTTTCTTTCCAGTCAGCTTCCAGGTCTTCAGCCTAGTCTCTGTTGACCTTACAGCCTTCTCTGACCAGTGCTTTCAGCTGATTGTAGCAACCAGTGGTTTATGCTGTGGGCTGACTGTTTCACTGGAAATTACTTTTCCAGCACATGCATGCTTCACATAATGCATCCTCTGCAGAACATAGTATACATAATGTATCACACATCAGTGTCTGACCAGTTAACCCCATAAGACATAAAACAAAAACAAACAACTTAGTCATAGGGACTCATTTGTGAGACACATAGCTGTCCCTCTTATCAAGTTGGATAAAGAAAAGGTCACAGTCAGTTGTCTGTCAGGTGCCAGGATCTGCCACATCACACATGCACTCAGTTCTCTCAACAGGTCTTGTTATGACTCTGTCATAGTCCATGTTGGTGTGAACGACCTGAGATGTACTTCACTGGACTATATGAAGAGAGACATGACTGAGCTCTCAGATTATGTGTCTCAGGTAGTTATGTCCCTAGCCTTAAGTAGCATTTTCCCTTTACCTAGGATGATACCTCAATACAAACAAAAAATGATTGACTTCAACAACTGGCTTAGTTTCTGGTGTCATTCAAATGGGATCCAGTATCTGTCAGCCTGGGATGACATGGTCGGCAGATGTCAATGCTTGCCAGAGATGGTCTTCATCTGTCACTCCTGGGATTTCAGTTCCTGGCTAATAACTTACCACCCCCATGGTGTTTTTGGGCAATGTGACAAGAACAAAATTCCCAGTGTAAAAATACCCTCTAAAAACAACCTCAGGGTTATGCTGCTAAATGCTAGGAGTCTAAACTGGAAACTGCACTCACTGGAAACAGTCCTCCCCTGGAGGATGTTGACATTTGTGCAGTCACTGAGACCTGGTTTAAAGCTACGTAGAGCACCCCAGCTATACCAGGTTACATTTCCTTCCATGTGTTCAGATCACAAACTGAAGGCATGAGAACTAAAGGAAGTGGTGTATCAATATTCATTAAAGATAAATACACCTCTAGATTGGTTAAACAGCATGATTCCATTGAATTACTTCGGGTGCAATTGACTGTAGGTAAGACCCCTCTTTGGGTCATTGCCAGCTATAGGACCCCCTCCATGAATCAGGACATCCACTCAGCCTACTTGGATCTACTTGAATCAATCAAGATACAACCAAACACCCTAGTTTTGGGTGACTTTAATTACCCTTCCATAGACTTGGTAAATTATATGTGCTCTAATTCAATTGCCCAAAGTTTCCTGGACTTTGTTAACTCCAATGCCCTGGACCAGCTGGTTGACACACCCACAAGGGGCTCAAGCATCCTGGACCTAGTGTTCACCAACAAAGGAGACTGCTGCACAACCCCCATTGTGTGGCCATCCCTGGTGAGATCTGACCACAAATCAGTCTAGCTAGAAGTAACTACAACACAAGAATCCCCCATAGCAACAACTAGACTAAACAACTTCTCCAAGGCCAATTTCAACCTCTTACTTGACATATAAATAGCTTCATAGCACCTCCCCCCACTGGTGGAACAGACACCTATGCTGAGTTATACACCAATGCTTTATAAGAGTGCCTGTACAATTGCATTGACTCTGCCATACCTGTTAGAACCAAAGCAAGATCTTCAGGAAAAATAAACCTGCCTGGTGGACAACTGCCATTAATAGGCTATACAATAGGAAAAATAAACTGCTGTCTAAGAGTAATAAGGAACAGTCTCAAAATTGGAAACATACCCTCCTCAACTTAAACAAACAATCAAGCAAATAAGACTCCTAGTGAAGTCCTTCAAAGCTAACTATGAATCCAAATAAGCTTCACTAACTAAAGATAACCACAAGGTGTTCTTTAGTTACATCTGTAAACACAAAGGTAAGGCTCAGATTTGTGCTGAACTCATAGTTAATGGTGCTACATATATAGAACCTGTGGATATAGCAAACCTGCTGGCTGATAGGTTCAGTGAAAACTTTATTCCCCTGTCCCCGCCACATATACCCCAAAGCATCCCAAACACCTGTCCCCTGCCTAATATCTCTGAGGAGCAGGTCTTAAATGCCCTCTCCAAGGTAAAAAACACAGCTTCTATGGGACCAGACAACATTCCAGGCTGTGTTCTGCATGGGTTAAAACAGGAATAAGCATCACCATTGAGCATGCTTTTCAATCACAGCCTAAGCACTGGCTTCATCCCAGTGTAATGAAAAACAGCTACTGTCATCCCTTTGCACAAAGGGGGTGCATCCATGGACCCTGGGAACTATAGACCCATTAGCCTGACCAGCCTTGTCTGCAAGGCCATGGAACGAATCATCATGGACCTTATTAACAAAGATATAGGAAATCTCCAAATGCTCAACCCCACCCAGTTTGGCTTTGTCACGGGGGTACCTGTTAAACTTGGTGGACTTCTTCAAGACAGTCACCAAAGCCCTAGATGAGGGAAAATTTGTGCATACAGCCTACTAGACTTAGCCAATGCCTTGGACACAAACCCCCACTCAGGCATCATTGATAAACTCACCCAGCTGGGTATCAACCCATATATTGTCAGATGGGTTGCAAACTGGCTCACCAGTAGAACTCATACAGTCAAAACAGGGGACTTCACCTCCTCCAGCAGTCTTGTAACCATTGCTGTTGCACAGGGATAAGTTCTGGGACCCCTACTGTTTGGAATCTACTTCTCCAAAGTGAAGGCTAAAACTAAAAGACTGTTGCTGACAAAATTTGCTGATGACTGCAAACTAGGAGCAATCATTGAAATCCCTAGCGATGTCAACATCCTGCAAGAAGGTCTTACACAGACTTATATCTGGTGCCAAAGTCATCGTCTTAAACTTAATGCAAAAAATGCATTATCATCCCCTTCAACAAGGCTTGTTCCTGCAAACTACCATGTCAATATCAATACCCTAAGCACACATTCAGTGGTGAGAGTTCTGGGCACACAGGTTGACTGCAACCTTAACTTTGATCAGCATGTCTCCACAGTGGTAAGAAGGGCATTTTATATTGCTCATCTCATAAGTAAGGGTATTGACTCCAGAAAAGAGAGGTTATAACCTCCCCATATTCTTCCTTCATCAGGCCAATAACAGAGTACAACGCTCCCTTTGATATGTTCCTTTCCAAACACCTGCAGCAATTGGAGAGACCATAAAGGTTCCTTACGAAGAAAATTCAGGGTCTTCAAGATATGTCTTATGCAGATACACTGAAATCATTGTCACTTTACTGTGTCACACAGACTGCTCTGTATATTGCATGTAGAGCAATCTCTGACACAGCTTTGATGGAAATGTTGCACATTTGCAAGTCAAATGGCACAAGAGTCACTCACTCAAAGGACCTTAACCTTGTATGTGACATCAACAGAACTTGCTGGAGAGACAGATTTGTCTCACAGAGGTTGGCCCACCTTTGGAACAAGTTTCCTATTCATATTCAACAAAGCCACTTGTTGGCCCTATTTAAGTGCAATTTGGATGATTGGATGGATAACCAGAAATTCAGGCTGGAGGTTCCACCTGTGTCCCTCTTTGACAGGGGCAATAAGTATTGATTTTAGTGTCTGCTTGAACCAGACACCCTTGGGAACATGAGTTGAACTTGGCTAGGCCTGTAAGGGTCCAGGGGCCATTAGCCTAGTAACCTCCTATGATTCTACTCCAATGCCCTTTCCTTACTTAGAGGAAGTCTTACCGAGCTGTATGTTGGCCACTCTCGTAAGTGATCTTATGACTCTGTCTCTCTTCCTGAACCATACTGTGTCCACCATCAAGCCATTTGCCAAACAGAAGTCTAGAATGGCCTCTCCTTCTTTAGTCCTGTTTCCCCACCAATGTAGACCCAGGTGGTCTTCATATCCTGTTCTGTCTGTAATGATATGTGCATTCACGTCACCCATTATCAATACCAACTCATGTTGTCCTACTTTATCTAGTAGGTCCTTCAACTATATCTGAATTCATTCTTTTCCTGACAGTCACACTTGTACAACCTTTACCAGCATTTGATGCAGAGTGACTTTCCACTGGGTCATTTAGTAGATGTACACATTGCCACACCACAAAGACCCTGATAGTCTAGTCCCATGTGTAGAGTTAGCAGTTCACTTGTATTAATGTCAGTTGCTGTGTGTAGCAGATGATGTTGTGCATGCCTTGGAACCAGCCCCAAGACCATGGTAAAGATGACATGTAATAACTCAATGCCACAGACAGAGAATGCCATGCTACTTAACCTGGTGTTATAGAAACAATTACAGCGTGGATACAATGTAGTAAGAGATATTGGAACGTCGGTGAATAGTTCCCCCTCATTTGACCATTATGTTGTAATGGTAAATAGAAAGTCATTTTACTTTGTGCAACTCACTGCAAAATGTATCTTCAAGATCAAAATAATTCCTTACCCTCTTGTATTCTGTACTGATTAGTTATGTCATAGAAAACAATGCCCCCAGGGATGTATCTCGCTAGGTACTTCAAGAACTGGAAAGATGAGAGGTTCTTAACCAAAAAAAAAATAAAGGGCTTAAAAATCCTGAGCTAAAGGATAGACTGGAAGCTCTATTTCTGTAATCAATATTCTATAGATTCTCTAGAGGAGATATGTAGTTTGGTTATCAGGCAATAAGATATCTAATAGTAGAAGACCTGTTATACTTTCATAAATCAAACAATCATATAAATATTAGGACCACAGACCTAAATCTACTTAAACAAGGAAACAAAAGAAGGTAAAGAGATAGATTTGTCACAAAGTACCTACTCCTTCTCTAGAACAAACTTCCTCTCCAAATTAAGCAGGCTGATTCACTACCTTCCTTCAAAAGGGAGCTAGAAAATTGAATGGGTATTCCACTGGTATGACTGGCCATTCCCTCATTGAAAAGGGAAGTAAGGCAAGGTGCTAATGAATGGTCTCCTGGGTCAGTGTCCCTTGCATATTCTATGACTCTGTGATTCTTCTGACTAACATACTTGTCACATGAGCAGTAGAGGAGCAAATGTGAGGAGTTATCAGCAGAACTGGCTGTGTCAAGGCACGTTGTGTCACTGGCAAAGAGGTGGCATTTCATCCACAACTACGCTATTACAAGACAAAAACAGAATAAAGCTGATGCATGCAACAGTATGGCCTGACAATCCATTACAGTATTCTGAAAGGAGAAACTCCATTCGCTCACCAAATGATTTATAAAAATCAGTGTATACCAGGATTATATATTCCCCCAAATGATGTGAACATCCTACAGGAGGGCCTCTCTGAGACAGATGCCTGGTGTCAGAGCCATGGTCTCAAGCTCAATGCCAAAAAGTGCAGTGTCATCCCCTTTGGTAAAAACTCTGTACCCATGAACTACCACATAGGCAGCAATCTACTTAACACCTAATGCATGATAAGAGACCTTGGGACCCAGGTGGACAGCAGTCTCTCCTTTGATAGTCACATCGCCACAGTAGTCAGGAAGTCCTTCTACGTGGCACACCTCATCATAAAAGGGTTCTCATCCAGGAAAAAAGAGGTCATCGTTCCCTTCTACTCGACACTCATTAGACCCATTATAGAGTACAACGCCCCTTTTGGAATGTACCTCACAAGACATCTGCAGCAGCTGGAAAGGCCACAGAAGTACCTCACAGAGGATTACTGAACTCAAACAAATGCCCTACACTGACCGTCTCAAAAAACTCCAGCTTTACTCAGTAGCATATTGCCTACTCCGAGGTGATCTCTGCCTAACATATAAAGCTGTGTCAAACCCAGAGCTGTTGGACATGCTACACCTAAAGAAATCCCAATCCCTCCGAGCTACATGCTCTAGGGACCTAAACCTTGTCACCACAATAAACAGAACATGCTGGAGGGATAGATTCCTATCCCAGAGACTTCCCATACTCTGGAACAGGCTACCCATCTATGTCAAGCAAAGTTCTTCATTAGCACTCTTCAAGAAAAATCTTGATGAGTGGATGGGAAATAGGAAATACACCCCGGGGATCACTTCTGTGTCTCTGCTCGACAGTGGCACAGGAAAATAACTTTCTTGGGTGGCGTAAGCCAGGGAACCTTGTTGGCTAGGCTTATGTAGGCCCTTGGGCCGATAGCCTAGTACCTACCTATGAACCTATGAACCTATAAGGAGGGATGGGCCTCCTTGAAACTGATTACATGTATAGATCTGCAATCGTGGAACTCCACACATATCTGCGGACCTAACAAGACCCAAACATAGTGAAAGTTTTAAAACATGAGGAGAATAAATCTAAGATGACTTATCTGCTTAATCTAGCAGAAGTATATCAGCGTCAAGCAGGAATGGAAATCAAACCAGAAGTAGATAAAATCAGGCAGCAAATGAATTTGCCAAAAAAGAAAGAAAGAATATAATGTAAAGGACCAGATGAGAATGAAAGAAATGTGGAAACCGCATAAATATAGTTGTAAGTATAGAAAACTTCTGGAAGAACCTCATGTTGATCAGGAATGAACACAAGAATGATTAAGGAGAGGTGAATTCAAACCAAGAGATGAAAGGTTAATATTGGCAGCCCAAGATAGTGGGTTGTGTACACAATGGTTTACAAAGTCCATTGAACATGTGGGAGAAACAGACAAATGCAGGTTTTGTAAAACCAAATTGGAAACAGTTGCACACCTCATTGCTGGTTGTGACATACTAATGGCAGAAGGACTGTATACTGAAAGGCATAATAATGTGGCAAGACTGTTGCACTGGGGATTGTGCAAATGTGGTATTGAAGTAGCTTAAAAACACTGGAAACATGAGCCACAAAGCATCAAACTAAATGATGAAGTCTACATCACATGGGATCATCCATTACCAACAGTTCAAAAGATAGATGTTAGAAAACTGGATATAGTTGTCCAACAAAAGAAGACAAAAGTAGCATTGATCATTGAAATCGCCACACCCAGTGACTACAGGGTCTTGCATACAGAAAGACACAAAGTCATAATATATCAGGATTTGCAGGCAGAAACGAGAGCAATGTGGAAGAAAGATACTCAGGTAGTTCCAATAGTAGTAGGAGTAACGGGTCTTCTAATAAATAATCTACAATCATATTTAGATAGGGCCTATATTACATGAATGAAAGTTCATAACATCGAAAATGCCAGACCTCGAAGTGCTTCTTGTGGGATCGCAGTACAGTGAAGGTCAGAATATTTGCCTTTCCTCACTGTAGTGCGATCTCGGAGTTGGTATATATATTTAGTGGGGGGGCACAGCCCCCCCCCCCACCACAATAAGGAGTTCGAGGTCCGGCATTTTCGCTCTTTAGAGCGTTGGACATTATGAACTTTCATTCATATAATATAGACCCTTTAGATATGCTACCAATACCTGTAACTCCGAACAAATTGCAGAAGGAATCATTATTGGGCACATTGAGAGTGCTGTGAAGAACACTTCTGACTGACATAAAAGATCAAAGCAATAATAATTTAATGAACTTGAATCATACTTTTGACTTAGGAATGGGGTCCACTCCTGTCATGGTATTACAAACCCAAAAGGCTTGGAGAAGTTAAAAAAGAGAAATAAGAAGTTATGTGCTTACCATAACATTCCATGTTTGTTGTCCATCTTACCTATATTCTTGCAGATTGGGTTTGGAGCGGTTCACAGCTCCAGCTTGGATGAATACTAAAGCTCGAGAGCTTCCACTGGCTTGAGGCTAACTCCTATCCCATGATGCTCTGGGCCACATCCCCAGATCTTGTTTGCAAGCGAAAGATTTAGACTAACCCAAATAACTACACCAGAAATATATATATATATATATATATATATATATATATATATATATATATATATATATATATATATATATATATATATGTCTACTACGGTTGATTGAAAACTCACTTGATTGAAAATGAAATTACTAGGACCACTTCACTGAAAACTCACTTGACTGAAACTCATTTCGTTGAAAGTTATAAATGGCCTTTTCCCCACTGTAGTGCAACCCTGGAGTTAGTATATAAAGTAAGGGGGTGTGTGGGGAGCGAATCCCCCCACATATTTTGGTTATATATTCTCTTTTGGAAACAGTTTTTTATTGCACTTGTAAGTATCACTGTGTATAGTTTAAACTGTTAATAATAGGTGGGGGGCACAGCACCCCACACCCCCCTTACTTTATATACTAACTCCAGGGTTGCACTACAGTGGGGAAAAGGACATTTATAACTTTCAATGAAATGAGTTTCAAAGAAATGAGTTTTCAGTGAAGTGAGCTTTCAGTGAAGTGGTCCTAATAATTTCATTTTCAGTCAAGTGAGTTTTCAATCAACCATAGTAGACCCCTATAGATATATATATATATATATATATATATACAGATGTTTGGCATGAGACAAAAAACAGAGACTCCAAATCATCATAACTAAGTACATAAGCATTGAATTGTCCACCAGTTCCTCCAGGAACACAGAATGGGGGTAGGAGGGTGGGACGCAAGAATCTAGGCGAGATTGACAACAAACATGGAACGTTATGGTAAGTACATAACTTCTTAATGTTATGTTGTCCTATCTTGCCGTAATTCTTGTAGGTTGGACAGCATCCCTAGCACCTTTATCCCAGGGTGGCTTACGAAAAAATACTCTTCAATACAGTGGATCCAAAGGAAGACCTGTTCCAGGAGGCCACATCTACTTTGTAATGAGTAATTAAGGTATGATGCCTCACCCATGTGTCAGCTGTACAAATAAAATCAATAGGATATCTGGCCTGAAAGGCAGAGGATGTTGAGACTGCTCTTGTGGAATGTCCTCTTATCTTCCATGGCAGTTGTTTATTATTCTTACTGTAAAACAAGGAAATCAATCAGTCAGCCATTTTCACAAAGCTACTTTGGAAACTGGCAATCCTTTCTTTTTGTCAGAAAAGGACACAAAAAGCTGGTCAGATTTCCTAAGGTCTTTTGTCCTATGCAGGTAAAAATGTAACTGCCTATGTACATCCAACTGATGTAATTTATACTCTACCTTGTCGCTGTAGTTTGGAAAAAACACCAGCAATTCAATGGATTGGTTTACATTATTCTCTGAACAGACTTTTAGAAGGAACGAGGGATTCATTCTCAAGGATACCACATCCTTGTGAAAAATTATATAAGGGGAATGAATAGAAAGAGCTTGTAACTCTGATACCCTTCTGGCAGAGGTTATGGCTACTAAAAAGAGAGTCTTCCAAGACAAATACTTCAAATCACAAGAAGACGCAGGTTCAAAGGGTGGAAAGATCAGTGAATCTAGAACAAGACTTAGGTCCCAATGGACTGGGGGTTCTCTGATCAGGGGTCTGAGTAGGAAAGTACCTTTGAGGAAAGCTTTACATAACCTATGAGACATAATAGGACTTCTCATTTCTCCAGGAAAATAGAAATGGCTGCCAACTGAACTCTGATGGTAGCTGCTGCAGCTCCTTCATCAAAAAGTTTGGAAAGAAATTCTAGAATTGCAGTATTAGGAGCTGTAACAGGTTCTATGTTCTGTCCTGGAGTCCAGCATGAAACACTTTTCCACTTACTGGAATACAATCCCCTCATGGATGGTTTACGGGAAGAGGCAAGAATATGACTCACTGCAGGGGAAAAGGAGTAACACCTGGCTAAGCGTGGAATTGGCGCAGCCATGCTGTCAACTTGAGGGTTTGGATAGACGGAAGGAACTCCCTCAAAGAGTGGGTCAAAAGGTCTGCAATTGGATCCATAATCCAAGGTTCCTTCAGCAGATGGGTCCAAAGAAAGGGGAATCAAATTTGTCGAGGCCAGTAAGGAGCAATGAGGATCATAGTGCTTTTCAATCAGGTGGCTTTCTGCAGTACCTTGGGAATTAGAGGAAAAGGGGGAAATGCATAGAGTAGTCCCAGGGGCCAATCATGAACCATTGCATCCCTTGGTGACTTCCCCAAAAGAGGAATGAGGGCAAAGTAGTTGTTGCATTTGGCTCCCCAAAAGAGGAATGAGGGCAAAGTAGTTGTTGCATTTGGCATTCATGGAAGTGGCAAAAAGGTTGCAGCTAGGCTGGCCCCATTTTTGGAAGATCCTTTCCGCAATCTCTGTCTTCAGGGACCACTCGTGAGGCAACAGAATAGCTCTGCTGAGTTTGTCTGCTATCATGTGGGATTTCCCCAGGATGTGCATTGCTATCAGAAAGCATTGAGAAGTGATCACCCATTGCCAAACTCGTGCCTCCTGACATTGTGGGTAGGATTTGTTTCCTCCCTGCTTGCTTATGTACCACACTACTGACATGTTGTCTGTCTGAATTGCAACCATCCCTATTGGTAGAGAGTCCTGAAATGCATGCAGTGCATAGAGCACCACTCTCATCTCCAGAACATTGAAGTGCAAGTGGCTTTCATGTTCTTGCTATAGGCCTTGGACTGTCATCCCCAGATAATGCCCCCCACCCAATCTGGGAAGTGTTCGTGGTCAGAACTGCATTCGGTTGAGGAAAGACAAGGGGGCAGCCCTGATACAACTGGTCTGTCTGCATCCACCAAAGGGGATCTTTTTTGCAAGATTCTATGATTATAATCTGATGTGAAAGAGGAAGATCTTGCATTGACCACTGAGCAAATAGCTACCACTGCAGAACCCTCATGTGTATTTGTGCTAGGGGAACTAGAAGAATAGCTGCTGCCATGGTACCCAGAACTTGCAGCACATATCTGGCCTGAACTTTCTTCTTTGACATCAAAATCCTGATTTGCTGATGAAGGGACTGTATTCTGTTTAGGGTAAGTTTTGCAGTCATATTATCTGAATCCAATTCTGTGCCTAAGAAGGTAATATGTTGAGACGGCAACAAGGCAGATTTTTTTAAGTTTATTGTGATGCCTAGTCTGGTGCAAAGTGACATTGCTTCATCTCTCATTCATAGTAGTACATGCTTGGTGGTGGCAGTGATGAGCTAGTCATCTAAGTATGGAAACACCCGGAATCCCTGATGTCTCAAGTGAGCCATGACCATTGCCATGCATTTGGTGAACACTGTGGGGGCTGTAGTGAGGCCAAAGGGCAGGGCTCGAAATTGGTAATGACTGGCTCCCAGCCAAAAGCATAACTGTCTCCTGGATCACCTGTCCATCTTTATATGGTAGTACGCATCCTGGAGATCTATTGAACACATCCAATCATCTTTCCCGATAAACAGGAATATTGACTACAGAGTTACCATCCGGAACTTTGACTTCTTCACTGCTTCTTTAGCTTGCTGAGATCTAGAATGGATCTCCAGTCCCCTGTCTTTTTTGGAACTAAAAAGAATCTTGAGTAAGTTCCGGATCCCATTTGGTCTGCAGGGACCTCTTGGATGGCTCTCTTTTCTAGCAACGAGAGTATCTCTTGTGTTACATTGTCCTTCTGACCGGGTGGAATGCCTGGTAAGGACTGGTTCACTGGCAAGGGAAGGAAAATGGTATGTAATAACCTCTGGATATAATTGTTTTTACCCATTTGTCTTAGGAGATTTCTTGCCAGGCATTTGGGTACAGTGACAATCGACCCCCAACTGCCTCCAGAGAAGAGCAGATGGGCCTCCTTTCAGGAGCGCTGGAAGGGCCTATCAGAGAACATATATCTGTCACCCTGATTTTGCAGACCCCCTCTTCCATTATAGCTTCTCCTCTGCCCCAGGGGGAAGAGTTACCACATACATCAGAGAAACCTTTTTGGGACCACATCTTTCCACCCTTTTGACCTTTGGGATAAGGTCTAGATGGGGCAGAAAAATGGACTCCAGTGGTAGATAAGGTTTTCCCTTCTTGCTCGCACCTGGTCAACATATCTTTCACATTTGGTCCAAAAAAGAATGAACCATCAAAGGGGGCACTGGTGAAGGAAGACTTGAAGGGTTTGGCAAGGTTGCAAAGGCACATCCAGAAAAATTCAGGAAAATTCCTCTTGCAGCTGCTCTACTCGCTCCATCAGCCACATATGAAATCAGTCTCATGGAGGAGTTTCCGATGGAATTGAGGGTAGACAGCAGTCAGGATACTTTGTCTGCAGACCCCGAAGCTGCGATACTCTGAAGAGTATCCCCAAGTTCTTTGAGGAGATCCTTTTGAAGTCTCGTAAAATGTGTATGGTAATTCAGCGACTGTAGGGTGAATCCTGCTGAAGAAAGGGCATGCTTTCCATATCTATCCATAGTTCTAGATTCTTTGTTAGGAGGATGAACAGATGAGGAGGTCACCGATAGCTCCTTCTTGGTGGCCACCGCCACCACCATCACATCTACAGGGACACCCTTAGTCAAAAATTCCTTCTCTGAGGGAGCAGTAATAAATGTGTTAAGCCTCCTCGGAACAGGCTACACTGTATCTGGTAATGTCCAGGTCTTATGGGATATGACGCCTAATAGTTGGTCATAAGGGGAAGTCACTCAGGAGGTGGAAGGGCAAGACCCAAAAGCCTCCAGGTATACTGATTCATCCTCTGAAGGGTTGGTGGGCTTCCAGCCACCCCTCTGTTTCAGGATTTCAAGGATGTCCACAAAGGAGACATCCTCAGAGGGGGACCATGCGGACCCTACCGTCTCATCCAAATCGGTATCAGAAGTGACAGACTCAGGGGAGTCTATGTGCTTCCTCATGCACAGTCTCTTCTGAGGGACTTCTTCAAAGGGGTACTCCAGAGAAGTTTCAGAAGAGACAATGCCAAATGCAGGGGCTTCCTGAGGGTCTGGGTCTCTGCACTTGGGAGGGGGCGGTGGTGATGAGATAGACAATGGCACATGGGAGGGATGAGAAGGTGGCTCTGAGAGCAGGGCTATCTGAGGAGACAGCACTCTCTCCTTCAGTTCAAAAGCCCCCCCACCCCACTCCGAGGAGACCCTCTGCTTCGAAGAGATAGAAGGTTGACTCCAAGACAGAGCAGGTAGTTCTGAAACTGAGGTAGGAGCCGAGCTCAACCTAGCCGAGGCACTGAGGGGCAGAGTCGGATCAGACGACTGTCCACATCAACTCCCCTCCCTGGACCTGACTGGCAAGCGTCAGCTCCTAGACTCCTCAACATTGGAAGAAGCCGAGGACATCAGAGCCAAAGTTAGAACTGAAGATTCCAAAGGTGGTCTCAGTGCCGACAGTTCCACTAATATCAGATCCAAGCTCTCTGGCTCTGAAGACTCCCGGGTGATCAGTGGAGGAATCAATGAAGCAAGCATCATATGGGATGGCTCCGATTCCTTTGGGTCCGGAGATGACAACATTTTAGCCAGGGCCAGAGTTTGAAGCAATCTCTTCACCACTCACTCCACAACTTCATCAGATAAACTCCTGGAAGAACAGGTAGAAAAAAAAAGATCTACCTCTATCCAAAATAGGAGATATCAGTGTTGGAGATATCAGCTCCAATAAAAGGAGACTGACTCCTCAATATTTCTGTTGGCTCTATGGACACTTTTGGTGCCAAAGAAGAAGTTCCAGGTCTATTGGAGTCAAGAGCCCTTGGTTCCAATGACACAATCTTTTTTGGTGGCTCCAAAACTGGAGCTGTCATAGCCGGTCTTTTGGATGATTTAGACTGGGTTGAAGAAGGGGAGGAAGATTTGGAGCTCTGAAAGTTGTATAAAGCTTCCTGAAAAGGCCCTTTCAATAAACCCCTTGCCATCAGTTTATTTCTACACACATGGAGCACCCTGCTACTGAACCCATGACAAATGGTGCAGGGGTCCTATAAATGGATGGCACCAATGCAATAGATGCAACTCATGTGCCCATCCATAAGAGACATCTTTTGTGTGCATTTATCACACTTTTTGAACCCTGGCTGTTTATGCTCCTTGGGTTCCTTTTCTCTTGAAAAATAAGGCCGTAACTATTCAAAGACAGTTAAACTAACTAGATCAACAGCAAAAACTACTATAAGGGGAAAACTACCTCTTTTTTTTTTTAAATTAACAGCAAGAAGCAGAAAGAAGGAAGAAGAAGAAGAATCCTCTAACCTAAACGGATTCTAACTACTACACAGACAAAACAAGGAAACACGGAGGAAGTGGCCCTCTAACCTAAACAGATTCTAACTTCTACATAGACAGGACAAGGAAACATGGGGGAAGTGGCCCTCTAACCTAAACAGATTCTAACTTCTACACAGACAAGACAAGGAAACACAGAGGAAGTGGCCCTCTAACCTAAACAGATTCTAACTTCTACACAGACAAGACAAGGAAACATGGGGGAAGCGGGCCCTCTAACCTAAACAGATTCTAATTTCTACACAGACAAGACAAGGAAACACGGGGGAAGCGGCCATCTAACCTAAACAGATTCTAACTTCTACACAGACAGGACAAGGAAACACAGGGGAAGTGGCCCTCTAACCTAAACAGATTCTAACTTCTACACAGACAGGACAAGGAAAACACAGCGGAAGTGGCTCTCTAACCTAAACGGATTCTAACTTCTACACAGACAAGACAAGGAAACACGGGGGAAGCAGCCCTCTAACCTAAATGGATTCTAACTTCTACACAGACAGGACAAGGAAACATGGGGGAAGTGGCCCTCTAACCTAAATGGATTCTAACTTCTACACAGACAGGACAAGGAAAACACAGCGGAAGTGGCCCTCTAACCAAAATGGATTCTAACTTCTACACAGACAGGACAAGGAAACATGGGGGAAACGGCCCCGTAGCCTAAACGGATTCTAACTTCTACAAAGACAAGACAAGGAAACACGGGGGAAGCGGCCCTTTAACCTAAACAGATTCTAACTTCTACACAGACAAGACAAGGAAACACAGGGGAAGTGGCCCTCTAACCTAAACAGATTCTAACTTCTACACAGACAAGACAAGGAAACATGGGGGAAGCGGCCCTCTAACTTAAACGGATTCGAACTTCTACACAGACAGGACAAGGAAACATGGGGGAAGCGGCCCTCTAACCTAAATGGATTCTAACTTCTACACAGACAGGACAAGGAAAACACAGTGGAGGTGGCCCTCTAACCAAAATGGATTCTAACTTCTACACAGACAGGACAAGGAAACATGGGGGAAGTGGTCCTCTAACCTAAATGGATTCTAACTTCTACACAGACAAGACAAGGAAACACAGGGGAAGCAGCCCTCTAACCTAAACAGATTTTAATTTCTACACAGCCAAGACAAGGAAACATGGGGGAAGTGGCCCTCTAACCTAAACAGATTCTAACTTCTACAGAGACAAGACAAGGAAACACGGGGGAAGCAGCCCTCTAACCTAAATGGATTCTAACTTCTACACAGACAAGACAAGGAAACACAGGGGAAGTGGCCCTCTAACCTAAACAGATTCTAACTTCTACACAGACAAGACAAGGAAACACAGGGGAAGCGGCCCTCTAACCAAAACAGATTTTAACTTCTACACAGACAAGACAAGGAAACATGGGGGAAGCAGCCCTCTAACTTAAATGGGCTGCAAGAGCCCTCTAAGTTAAATGGAAACTCTCACCGGGCTGGGAAGGGGATTTCTAACTATGGTGACCTAACGCAGATAGCATGAAAACTAACTCTCTAGAAAGGTAAAGGGAGTATAAAGAGACAAATTAGAGAGAAACTAGACTGAAAAACCTTTACTTAGCCAACAAGCTAGCAGGAACACTTCTTGGTTGCTTGAGTGGCAAACAAGATCTGGGGATGTGGTCCAGAGCATCATGGGATAGGGGTTAGTCTCGAGCCAGTGGATGCTCTCGAGCTTTAGTATTCGGCCAAGTCAGAGCCGTGAATGGCTCCGAACCCAACCTGCAAGAATTATGGTGAGACAGGACAACACAACATCTGCAGGTTTTGTAAAACAGAATCGGAAACAGTTGCACACCTCGTTGCTGGCTGTCACATACTAATGGCAGCAGGACTGTATACTGAAAGGCATAATAATGTAGCAAGACTGTTGCACTGGGGATTATGCAAACATTATGATACTGAAGTGGCTGAAAAACACTGGAAGCATGATCCACAAAGCATCACAGAAAATGATAGTCTACATCACGTGGGATCACCCATTGCCAACAGTTCAAAACATAGATGCTAGAAAACTGGATAGAGTGGTCCATGAAAAGAAGACAAAAAAAGCACTGATCATTGAAATTGCCATACCCAGTGACTACAATGTCTTATGTACAGAGAGACACAAAGTCATAAAATATCAGGATCTGCAGGCAGAAATGAGAGCAATGTAGAAGAAAGATACCCAGGTAGTTCCAATAGTAGTAGGAGGAATGGGTCTTCTAAAAAAATCTGCAATCATATTTAGATATGTCACCAATATTTGTAACTCCGTATGAATTGCAAGAGTCATTACTGGGCACATTGCTGGTGCTGCAAAGTAACTTCTGGCTGACATCAAAGATTGAAACAAAACTAATTTCATGAACTTTAATCGTACTTTGACTTAGGAATGGGGTCCATTCCCGTCATGGTATTAGAAACCCAAAAGATTTGGAGAAATTGAAAAAAGGGAGAAACTGTGTGAATGAAATTACCATTCATATAAAAGCCACAGAGATGAGCAGGACATAGTCATCATCATTTACACAGGAAGGGTGTGGAACAGTCACAGGGGACAGCAACATTTGCAGAGGTGGAAGGGTCATAGGTGGTAGATATGAGACTGGAGTTCAGTGATCACATCATGCAATAATGGGGTGGAGCTTCCATAGGTAGAATAATGGCTGGGTGCGCTATGTGGCCCTGTAATGTCAGACGTTGAAGCATCCTGTCCAAGGAATGGTGCACCACATCAGCGGTATGTTCAGGAACCCCAATGTGGCCCCACTAGGTGGATTTTTAGTAGAATGATGGTGTCCACAGCCATGGGAATTGGCACTGGTAGATGTTGCTGAAGACAGGGCTAGAGGAGAGTGTGACAGTATTGAGTAGTGGAATCCTGAGTCCCTTGCCCAGTGGGTTGTGCCCATGGTAAAGCAAAAAGAATGTAAGCCAGGTCCATGGAAATGTCCATACCTTGGGCAAGATGTAGTCACAGAAGATGTGTCCAGAATAATGTGTAACATCTGCATAGGCCTGACATATGATTGTGCAATGTACATGTCCCCTAGCATGGCCATAGAGGTCAGTTGATCATATTCTCATGGATGCAGCAGTGGATGCCACCTAGACCATCAGTGTTCTCAACAAATGTATCTGCTTCAGGATCTTATACACTCTGTGTCATTTCATTGTCTTCCAGGTGAGTCCTCCTCTGGGCTGGTTTGGCAGGCCCTCTTCACCCCTTCTTATCCCCTATCATTGTGTCACTCCCACACCATGCTTGTAGTCCAGTTATCCCCATCACTATTTATCTGTCCTCTTTCAGTTCACATCTCTCCATTGTTACCCTATTATGTGTCACTACCTCTCTTCCCAATCTTTACTTCTGTTATATGTTTGGATGCCTCTTACTCCTTCACCTTACTCTCTATCCTACCCACTCTTTCTCTTTGTTGCCTTCTGCCCTATCCTTTTACTTAAAAAAATGGGCATTTTTAGCAAGCAAAGTATACCTCTCTTCCACCACATCATTCTTCCCTTGTCGTTGTCCTTCTCTGTGCTCCTCTTCTTGCTCTTCCTCATTTCTGCCTGACCTATCTTTTCATTCCTTTCCCAATTATATGATAAAATTACATGACATTTCACTGTGCTGCCCCTCCATGGACTGCCAATTGCACCCATGTAGAGGCAACTTGGTCCTTTGATGAAGGTGTGAACACATATAGCATCAGGTATGTCACCTGCATGCTACTCTCCCTTTGGTCAAATAATGAGTCATACTATGGCTGTTCCAGAAGCATAGTGACTGTTACTATTATCAGCACTGTCTGCAGCATGACAGGGGTATATCAGCACTCATTCATGCAGCATGACCGTTGTATGCCAGCACTGTCTGCAGCATGACAGGGGTATGTCAGCACTCATTCATGCAGCATGACCGTTGTATGCCAGCACTGTCTGCAGCATGACTGGGGTATGTCAGCACTCATTCATGCAGCATGACCAGGGTATGCCAGCACTGTCTGCAGCATGACAGGGGTATGTCAGCACTCATTCATGCAGCATGACCGTTGTATGCCAGCACTGTCTGCAGCATGACTGGGGCATGTCAGCATTCATTCATGCAGCATGACCGTTGTATGCCAGCACTGTCTGCAGCATGACAGGGGTATGTCAGCACTCATTCATGCAGCATGACCGTTGTATGCCAGCACTGTCTGCAGCATGACAGGGGTATGTCAGCACTCATTCATTCAGCATGACCATTGTATGCCAGCACTGTCTGCAGCATGACAGGGGTATGTCAGCACTCATTCATGCAGCATGACCGTTGTATGCCAGCACTGTCTGCAGCATGACTGGGGCATGTCAGCACTCATTCATGCAGCATGACCGTTGTATGCCAGCACTGTCTGCAGCATGACAGGGGTATGTCAGCACTCATTCATGCAGCATGACCGTTGTATGCCAGCACTGTCTGCAGCATGACTGGGGCATGTCAGCACTCATTCATGCAGCATGACCAGGGTATGCCAGCACTGTCTGCAGCATGACCAGGGGTATGCCAGCACTCACTCATGCAGCATGACCGTTGTATGCCAGCACTGTCTGCAGCATGACAGGGGTATGTCAGCACTCATTCATGCAGCATGACCGTTGTATGCCAGCACTGTCTGCAGCATGACAGGGGTATGTCAGCACTCATTCATGCAGCATGACCAGGGTATGCCAGCACTGTCTGCAGCATGACAGGGGTATGTCAGCACTCATTCATGCAGCATGACCGTTGTATGCCAGCACTGTCTGCAGCATGACTGGGGCATGTCAGCATTCATTCATGCAGCATGACCGTTGTATGCCAGCACTGTCTGCAGCATGACAGGGGTATGTCAGCACTCATTCATGCAGCATGACCGTTGTATGCCAGCACTGTCTGCAGCATGACAGGGGTATGTCAGCACTCATTCATTCAGCATGACCATTGTATGCCAGCACTGTCTGCAGCATGACTGGGGCATGTCAGCACTCATTCATGCAGCATGACCGTTGTATGCCAGCACTGTCTGCAGCATGACAGGGGTATGTCAGCACTCATTCATGCAGCATGACCGTTGTATGCCAGCACTGTCTGCAGCATGACTGGGGCATGTCAGCACTCATTCATGCAGCATGACCAGGGTATGCCAGCACTGTCTGCAGCATGACCAGGGTATGCCAGAACTCATTCATGCAGCATGACTGTTGTATGCCAGCACTGTCTGCAGCATGACAGGGGTATGTCAGCACTCATTCATGCAGCATGACCGTTGTATGCCAGCACTGTCTGCAGCATGACCGTGGTATGCCAGCACTCATTCATGTAGCATGACCGGGGTATGCCAGCACTGTCTGCAGCATGACTGGGGTATGCCAGCACTCATTCATGCAGCATGACCGGGTATTCCAGCACTCATTCATGCAGCATGACCGTTGTATGCCAACACTTTCTGCAGCATGACCAGGGTATGCCAGAACTCATTCATGCAGCATGACTGTTGTATGCCAGCACTGTCTGCAGCATGACTGGGGTATGCCAGCACTGTCTGCAGCATGACCTGGGTATTCCAGCACTGTCTGCAGTATGACCGTGGTATGCCAGCACTGTCTGCAGCATGACCGTTGTATGCCAGCACTGTCTGCAGCATGACTGGGGTATGCCAGCACTCACTCATGCAGCATGACCGTTGTATGCCAGCACTGTCTGCAGCATGACCATGGTATGCCAGCACGCATTCATGCAGCATGACCGTTGTATGCCAGCACTGTCTGCAGCATGACTGGGGTATGCCAGCACTCATTCATGCAGCATGACCGGGGTATTCCAGCACTCATTCATGCAGCATGACCGTTGTATGCCAACACTTTCTGCAGCATAACCAGGGTATGCTAGAACTCATTCATACACCATCACTGTTGTATGCCAGCACTGTCTGCAGCATGACCGGGTTATGCCAGCACTGTCTGCAGCATGACCTGGGTATGCCAGCACTGTCTGCAGCATGACCGAGGTATGCCAGCACTCATTTACGCAGCATGACCATTGTATGCCAGCACTGTATGCAGCATGACCGGGGTATGCCAGCTCTGTCTGCAGCATGACCGTTGTATGCCAGCACTGTCTGCAGCATGACCATGGTATGCCAGCACGCATTCATGCAGCATGACCGTTGTATGCCAGCACTGTCTGCAGCATGACTGGGGTATGCCAGCACTCATTCATGCAGCATGACCGGGGTATTCCAGCACTCATTCATGCAGCATGACCGTTGTATGCCAACACTTTCTGCAGCATAACCAGGGTATGCTAGAACTCATTCATACACCATCACTGTTGTATGCCAGCACTGTCTGCAGCATGACCGGGTTATGCCAGCACTGTCTGCAGCATGACCTGGGTATGCCAGCACTGTCTGCAGCATGACCGAGGTATGCCAGCACTCATTTACGCAGCATGACCATTGTATGCCAGCACTGTATGCAGCATGACCGGGGTATGCCAGCTCTGTCTGCAGCATGACCGTTGTATGCCAGCACTGTCTGCAGCATGACCGGGGTATGCCAGCACTCACTCATGCAGCATGACCATTGTATGCCAGCATTGTCTGCAGCATGACCATTGTATGCCAGCACTGATGTCCTTACATATGGCACTGCATGCTGTGAAGCCCGCTGTCCGACCAGTGTACCAAAGTCTACCATTGCTTTAAGGTACGCTGAATGTCACTTAAAACACTCCTCACATAGTGTAGCGCATAAAGGTGATGTTCAGGCATACCATCCTCAGAACTTCTTTGCCACCAGTCCAAATGCTGTTTGTAACTGTTGGACTGTTTGTCTCTGGCCCTTTTTTCCGTTGCTTTCTGTTTGTTAGAATTCTGGTGATTACTCCTGTTTGCTGAAGTCCTCATCATTGCAGATAAGTACCCAGTTGGGGTTTTTGTTCTTTTCTTGCTTTTTTGTGCTGTTTGGGGGGCTAATGTCATCTAGGAGAAGTAAATGCCAGTATGGGAGACAGATTCCCCATAAAGACCACTACAATAAGTGCCTTTTTTACCTAGGAGTTTCTCATGACCATATGTCTTGTTCAATTTGTTAGGCATTTGTCCTAAAAACCCTTTGTAGTAGGGTTTCTTCCCTTCAGTTGTATCTTGATAACCAGGATCTTAAGCTTCTTACTAAAGATACTATGGATGGAACTTCCTGCCCCGAGGGCCAGCCATCAGGGAAGAAGAAAGTGATAAAGGTAAGACCAGAATCTTCTGGTCTCCAGCCTATGCCGGGGTTTCTCCCGAGAGACTTGTCTTGCTGTGTTGTCAAATTCTGCTGCCACGTCCAGGTTGGAGGCCGGCAAGGATCTGGTGGGCAGCACATCTGACGAGGCTTTGCAGGCATCCATTTTGGGCATTCAGGGGGAACCACGGTTGATTGTTCCCGAGGGGTCTAGGGGTGTTCCATAGTTTCTTCTTAGGGAAGAAACCCCTACTATGGTTGTGGAATGCTGTCCTGAGTCAGGGTTTTCTCAGTTTTCTAGGATGGATGTCCCTTTAAAAAGAAACAGAAATCTAAACATGTTTCTTCTGCTCCTAGAGATCCACAAATTGAGTGGCAGGCCTTTACTCAGGGCTTATTTAATGGTTTAAAGTCGTTAAGGCCTCCTAAAGGGGTTTTGGTTCCTGCTCCTTCCTGGTCCTCTTCTTCACCTAAAAGGCCCAGGAAATTGAATTCTTCTGAGGAAGAGTTGGATTCTGATGAAGAATCCCTTACTTATTCTACCAAGATTCCTTCTCTTTTATTCTATAGGTCTGAGGAGGAGGAATCTAATAGTCCAGATATTCTTCTGAGGAAATTTCCTTTGGGGACACAATCTCTAGGATGATGGAATTTTTAAGTGGGATTGTGCCCAGGTTTCTGATATCCATAAGAGGTACTATGAGTTACTTGCGATGGAATCTCCTAAACATGCTGCTTTCCTAGTTTTTTTCCAATGCCTCTAAAGTGCCTGATTTTCTGCCTCCTGCTCCTAAGAAGTCTGATAGGCTTTATAGGGTGCCTGAGGATTGTTCCTTTTTGTTCAAATGTCCGGCTTCTAACCCCACTGTGGTGTCTGTAGCCTCTGATAAGCCATCTCAATTGCTTTCTTCATCCAAGTTACTGCCTTCTGACAAGGACAGCAGAACCATGGACAGGCTGGGTAAGAAGGTTTATACTTCGGCTACCCTAGCTTTTAGGGCAATTAATTATCAGACCCATATATCTAGGTATGTGTTGGCTCTTCTTATGCTTCTAAGCTGTTTTTCTGATCTTCCAGACTCTGAGAGTAAACCTTCTGCTCTTTCCTTGCTAGGTACTTCCTCTCAAGTAGTCTGTCATTCTATCAAATGTAGTTATGATGCAGCAGATGCCTCTTCTAGGGCTGCTGCTTCTGATTCATTACTGAGGAGGTATCCTTGGCTTAGGCTTCAACCTTTACCTCATGATATTAAGGCTAAGTTGATGGATACTCCTCTGGATAATAAACTTTTGTTTTGGGAAGCAGCTGCTAGTTTAAGTCTCTTCAGAACAAGGGGAAGGCCTTACAGGAGCTTAAACATGCGTTTCTAAATTTCAGTGAAACTACCCTTCTAAACCAGCCTTTGTTCTTAGGCAATCTTGCCCTCCTGCTAAAGGTAAAAAGGGTGGTAAACAGGCTCCTCCTGCTAAAGCCACTCAGACTGCAGGGAGTAAAGCCTTCCTTTCCTGACAAACTAGGTGCTGTATGACTATCCATTGAGGCTCTACCTTATGGTGAAATGCTACGTATTTCCAAGTTATGTAATAGATCTGATGTATTTCATGAAGAAATGTGCCTTTTGGTGCAATCTTTTTCTACTAGAGGCTATGGCACAAATATTTTGGATAAGAGCTTCTTAAGATTGTCTACAGGTGTTAAACCCAGATATATAAAATCTATTCAACAAAGGGGGTGTAATACAATACAACATGACAGCTCAGGTTCTACTAAAGAAAACATTTATTTTGTTACTACTTATGGTAGTTTTACAAAACAGTTCCTTGATATTGTCAGCCAATATTGGCTTTATTTTTGTTCACTTAGAAATGTTCAACAATGGCTTGATGTAAATATGAAGTTTTCTTACCGTAAAGGCAAGAATATAAAAGATTTTCTTGTAAGATCTAAGATTAAGATGCCTGCATCACAAATATACATGGAACCTGCTAAAATTGGGACTTTTCCTTGTGGGAGATGTAAGGCTTGTAAACATATTGTATCCAATTTTAATTTTATTAATAATGTTAAATTTGATAGTTGGGGTACATTAAGTTGCAATTCTGAGGGTGTCATTTATGCTCTAAAGTGCCCATGTAACAAATTTTACATTGGGGAAACAAAGAGGGCTTTTAAAATAAGGTTTTTGGAGCATTTAAGAGACATCAAAAATGGTAAAGAAGACAGCCCAGTTGCAGCACATTTTTT
The DNA here is from genome assembly GCF_019279795.1 of Protopterus annectens. Lineage (NCBI taxonomy): Eukaryota > Metazoa > Chordata > Ceratodontiformes > Protopteridae > Protopterus > Protopterus annectens. The sequence goes on from NC_056742.1 coordinate 509,101,024, forward strand.
GGAAGCACATGATAAATGTAATGAGGGCTTGAAAGGAACTATTTTAGAACAAGTTTGTGTTTCTATGTACAATGATATTGATGTCAAAACTAGATTAGTGCAGAAAGAAACTGTATATATTTTAAAATTTAAAACCATGTTTCCTTTTGGGCTGAATGAAGAGCTCAACTGGAGAACATTAGTTTGTTGAATTGTTGTACTAATTGATTAATTATGTAATTATCTCATTTTCCATGTATATAAGCTGCTGCTGCATGCAAGTGTTTTATTCTCCTTGAAGGCTTTTGGCCGAGACGTCAGAGAGAAAGATTTTGTGCTGTATGACTATCCGCCTGTTCCCAGCCACATTCCTCTTTCTCTTCACCTTTCTCTTCGTGTTTGGCTTGAAATTAGTCAGGATTCTTGGGTTCTTTCAATTATTTTTCAGGGTTACTTCATGGTGTGGATATCCTGTCATCCTTTTATGGGCATTCCTCAGCCTCCTCAGGAACATCTTCCTTTTTTTCCAGAGGTTCTTTGAGATCTCTAGTCTCAATGTACTATTCAAGAAGGCACCTGTGTCACAAAGGCAGAATGGGTTTTATTCAAGAATGTTTCTAGTGCCCAGAAAAGAGGGTACTTGGAGATCAGATCTAGACATCTCTCATCTAAATACTTTTCTGAAGGTCCCTTCCTTTTGGATGTTGTCCCTTCAGACTCTGCTTCCTTTCTTGTTCCCTCAGGCCTTTCTGCTGTCTCTGGATCTCAAGAATGCTTATCTCCTTATTCTGATCTATCCTCTATTCAGGAAGTTTTTGCATTTCTCTGTTGCTTCCTGGGATTTTCAGTTCTGTGCTTTGCTCTTTGGACTTTCTCCTGCCCTAAGGGTATTCACCAAATGTCTCACTCCTGTGATTGCTTTTGGCAGGCTTCAGGGGATTTAAATATTTCCTTACTTGGATGACCTGCTGATTCAGGCATCCTCTCCTGAGGTCCTTTTGCAAAATCTTTGTTTTGCCATTTCTCTTTTTCAGAGCCTGGGGTTCATGATAAATTTCAAAAAGTCTCCTCTGACTCCTTCTCAAGATCATGTATTTCTGAGTTACAGGATTTAGACACTGCCAATGCTAGTATCCATGACTCTTCCAAAGGCCTTAACTCTCATTTGTTACTTTCAAACTCTTCTTCCCCTGGCCTCCATTACAGCCAGGGAGTTTTTTGAGAGCTCTGAGTTTCATGGCTTCCACCATTCTGATGCTTCCTCTGGCCAAACTCCACATGAGGAACTTCCAGTGGTTTCTAAAGTCAGTGTGGCTTCAACATGCACATCCTCTAGACTATACAATTCCTCATCTCCTTTGTCTCGAGAAGGAACTTCTATGGTGGATTCAGAGGTTGTCTCTGAATCCAGAACTCCCTTTTCATCCCCTTCTTCCCTCTCAGGATATGTTCACAGATGCTTCAGATGTGGAATTGGGAACGTTTGGCTTCCTGAAGGTTCAGCGAGTGTGGTCACCTCATCAACAGAAGGAGCATATCAACATCAAAGAGATGAGAGCTCTTATGCTGGCTCTTCAAGCTTTTCATCCTCTTTTCTCTCTGGGGCTTCTCAAGGTATTCACATACAATACCACAGTTATGTGGTATATCACAAACAGGGGGAACAAGGTCTTACCTTCTTTGCTTGCTGGCATTTCTGGTATGGGATCTGGCTGTCAGGTATCAAGTGACTCTTCAGGCAGTTTATATTCCTTCAGATCAGAACATTGTGGTGGACAGTCTGAGCAGGTCCTTCACTCAATCTCAAGCATGCATGCTTCACAGGGATATGTTTCTAGATACTGTTCACCAGTGAGGTACTCCTCATTTAGATCTCTTTGCCTCCCCTCTGAACTGGCAACTTTCTCTGTTTTGTGTCAGAATCCCAGGTCCTCTGGTATGGAACGTGGACGCCCTCTCATTTTCTTGGAAGGGGATGTTTCTTTACGCATTTCCTCCCCCTCCTCTCATTCAGAAAGTCCTGTTCAAGATTCAAAAGGATGCTCCCAAGATCTTGTTGGTGACTCCCTTTTGGCTGCAAAAGCACTGGTTCCCTCCACTTCTGCATCTAGCCAAGGACAATCATCACAAGTTACCTCACAGGGTGGATCTACCCACAAACGACAAGGGATCTCTCATCCATCCCCACCTGGCCACACTTCAACTGACACTGGGGGTGATAGGGTTTTGATTCCTCATAGACACCTTTTTTCTGAGGACGTGCTGCAGGTCCTGCATGAGGCCAGGAAGCCTACTACTAGGAAATCCTACTTATCTAAATGGAAGAGGTTTTCTATTTGGTGTCTTTCTTGTAACCTGGACCCACTTACTGTGGATGTTCCTTTAGTTCTCTCTTATTTGTGTGAGTTGTTCAATGCTTGTTTGGCCTATTCTTCTATTAAGGCCCACATCAGCTCTTTCTGCTAGTCTGTCTTTAACTCCATCTTTACCTTCTAGATTTGAGGTTAAGCAATTTCTTAAAGTTGTCAATACTGGACCTCCCAGGAAGCCTGCTCCTCCTCCCTGGGATCTTAATTTTGTTCTGGAGAAATTGACTCAGGCTCCTTTTGAGCCTGCTGTTTCAGCTTCCTTACAACATTGTTCTTGGAAGACAGTTCTTTTGTTAGTTCTTACTTCTGCCAGACAGGTGCCTAAGTTGCAAGCCCTTATGGCTTGTCTGCCTTTTATTGATATTCCATGAGGACAAGGTGTCTTTGCGTACTAATCCTTCTTTTATGCCTAAGGTGGCCAACAAGTTGCCACTTAATCAGTCTATTAATTTGCCTACTTTTTCCCCTCTCCTCAATCTGATAGTGAGTGGGTGCTGCATACTTTATACATGCATAGACAACTTAGATTTTATTTGGATAACACTATAGCTATCAGAAAATCTGATCAGTTGTTTGTTTCCTTTCATCCTAGGTCTTTATGATTGTCTGTTTCCAAGCAAACTATTTCTACTTGGATTTCAAAAGTTATTTCTTTTTGTTACATTTTTCATGGTGAGAGCCTTCCTTCTTCTGTAAAGGCTCATTTTGCAAGAGCTGTGGCTTCTTCTGGTGCTTTTCTCAAGGGCTTAGACACTAGCTGTACTCTTGAAGCAGCTGTCTGGACATCTAGGCATACTTTTACCAAACACTACAAGCTGGATGGTATCTCCTGAGCTAGAGCTGGTTTTGTTGATGCCATTCCTCATGGCTTCTTGGAGGGCTCTGCTGCTTCCTCATCCCAAGTTTCTTCTTGAGCTTTGGCACTCTCCCATAAGTGATGAATAGTGCAGCAGTGAATGTAAAGACATAGTGCAGTTGCATAAAATCTTACTATAATGGTAGATGTCCTTGCCTTCACCACTGCAGTATTCATGCCCTTCCTCCACCCCCCTAGTATTTTTCCTTCCTGGATGCGCAGGTTCTCTTTGTTTTTCTTTGGACTGGTGTTCCTACTGGGGCAATCAGTTTTGAGGATGGCACACCTGAACATCACCTTTATGCCCTATGCTATGTGAGGAGCTTTTGGCAGACTTTCAGCACACCTGAAAGCAATGGTAGGCTTTGGTAGACTGGCTAGACGTTGGGCTTCCACAGCAGAGAATCCCATAAGTAATGAATATTGCAGCGGTAAATGCAAAGACATCACTTCTGCTATCTGACACTGGACACCACTCCAAAAACCATACACCATTGGTTTCACCTGTTCCTCTTCTGTCTGCTTCAGTTTCCTTTATTTAAGCTACACTCTTAACAATTAGTTTCAGTGTTGACAAATCCTTCCCTGTCACTACCAGGTTGTTGCACTGAAAATCATTTGCTCCCCAGTAACCTTCAGATAGGCTATTACATATTTCTTTCTTCTTCTTTTTATTTTTCTGTCACAGCTGCTGAGAAGTTGTTACCTGCCCAAATTCCTCATGCCTTCTACAGAACAGATGTCTGTACATATACTGGTTGTCTATGTCTGGCAAGTCGGCGTGCACACGTTTCAGACCATTACCGCTATGTGTATATAGGTTCATAGGTTCATAGGTGTGTACTAGGCTAATGGCCCTAAGACCTTTACAAGCCTAGCCATAGGATTACCCTAGCATAGTGCCACCTGACCCTAGGTCCCAGTGCCTCTGTTGAATAGAGCTACTGGCGTTATCCCCGGGGTGAATTTTCTGCTTCCCATCCACTCATCAAGATTTCTGTTGAAGAGGGTCAGCGAGGTGCTCTGCTTGACATGTACGGGAAGTCTGTTCCATAGCATGGGCAGTCTCTGGGTTATGAACCTGTCCCTCCAGCATGTTCTGTTATTGTGGTAATGAGGTCTCTGGAGCGTGTGGTGTGGAGGGATTGGGATTTCTTCAGATGTAGCGTTTCTAACAGAGCTGGGTCAGACATGGCTTTGTAAGTCAAGCAGAGATCACCTCTAAGTGGGCGATATGAGACAGAGAATAATTGTAGTTTTTTTTAGTCTGTCCATATAGCACAAGTGTTTAAGGCCTAGGATCCTCTTTGTGAGGTACTTTTGCACCCTTTCCAGTTGTTGCAGGTGTCTAGTGAGGTACATGCCAAATGGGGCATTGTACTCGATGATTGGCCTAATGAGGGAAGAGTAGAGGGAGACAATGACCTCTTTCTTCCTGGATGCAAAACCATTAGTAATGAGATGTGCCACATAGAAGGACTTTCTGACCACAGTGGCAATGTGGTGATCAAAAGAGAGGTTGCTGTCAACCTGTGTTCCCAGATCTCTTATAACGCCTTCTGTGTTCAGTGGACTACCAACAATGTGGCAATTCATGGGAACCGAATTTTTTCCAAAGGGGATGACGACGCATTTTTTTGGCAATGAGCTTAAGGCCATGGTTTTGATACCAGTCGTTGGTCTCAGTGAGGCCATTCTGTAGGATGTCAATATCACTTGGGAAATTAATAATATCTTCCAACTTGCAATTGTCTGCAAACTTTGTCAGCCAGAGTCCCTTCGTATTGCCCTGGACATCAGAAAAGTTGATACCAAACAGGAGAGGACCCAGGACCGAACCCTGTGGGACTCCACTCATGACTAGTCAGCAGTCTGATTTGGAGTCAGCTACTTTCACACTGTGGGTACTACCTGTGAGCCAGTTTGCAACCCACCTAGTGATATAGGGGTTGATGCCAAGGTTAGTGAGTTTTTCTATGATTCCTGAGTGGGGAATGGTATCAAAAGCCTTGGCCAGATCAATGTAGGCTTATTAACCACCTTGCCTTCATCCACAGCTCTGGTGACTGACTGAAAGAAGTCGACCGAGTTGAGCAGGCATGATCTACCCTTCACAAAACCAAACTGTGTGGGATCCAGAGTTTGGAGATCCCCTATATCCTTGTTTATTAGGTCCATGATGATGCATTCCATAGCTTTGCATATCAGCGATAGTTCCCAGGGTCTATAGTCACTCCTCCTTTGTGGAGAGGGATGACTGTAGCAGTGTGCCATTCGGTAGGGACAAAGGCTGAGGTGAGGCTGTGATTGAACAGGGCACACAGGTAAGGTGCTAGTTCACTCTGTAGTTCATGAAGAACACAACCAGGGATATTGTCAGGTCCCACAGAAGCTGTATTCTTGGCCTTGGACAGTGCTTTTTTAACCTGTGCAGCAGTAATACTGGGTGCCTGGCAATCTACTGGTATTGTGATTGGTCCTTTGGGGGGAGGGGTAAAGTTGGCACTGAATCTGTCTGCTAGTATACTGGCAATATCTGTTGGCTCTGTATAGGAGGTACCATTGTGCAGTAGCTCAGAGCAAATCTGGGTATTGCTGTGCAGATTCTTTACATAAATGCCTCTGATCCCAAGGAGTCCAGACTTCTGCATTTCCACTTTAGTTTTAAATAACTTTTCAGAACATGACAGGTCTCGGTCTTCCACAAATGCTGGGACAACAAACAGCCATAAATTCTTCGGAATTTCTGTTTTTGGTTTCACATAAAATTTCAGGGGCTAATGTAAGTGTCTTTTACAGCGACTGTAGCAGAAAAGTCTTTATACCACTTGAATTTTGCTGTCTTGATTTGAAACGTATGTATGTATGTATGTATGTATTTGAGTCTGCATTTATGTAGGCATTTTGACCAGATTATGCTACGGCACCGGTGGATCAGGAGTGCATTACCAACCACACCTCCCAAAGGCGCCTGTACCGGAATATAAATCTGATCACCCTGCGCGATATAAGAAGTCATAGCCTTTTCATCCTCCAGACATCAAAGGCAAAGATTGTAGTCTTCTGGGCCATTAACATCTTCCTGGACCTTATGCACAGCTTCTCTGACTTCAAATAACAAGTTTGAAACTCCAGCCTAAACTGTGTGAATTCGCATAGTACACACTCCATACAATAGCTTCCATAGTTTGGTGTGGCCCAGCTCCGGTGTGTTCCATTAACTTCTCTACACCCTTCGACTGCTTTCTCTTAATTAAGAAATATTACGGATTAAGCAACATTATAGTTTGTGACTGGCTTTCTACCTGTGTTTGTAACATACACCTTAGAGGTAATATACAGAGCACTACAAAACCGTGTGTTACATACAGGCACGCTTAGATGTTTTTGATCAGAGTCACGCAGTACACAATAAGAACTTGATGGAACTAAACACAAAACTTGATTTATGTACACTCTCGGTTGCACCTTATTTTCAGGGACAACCTGGTTTTAGTTAAAAAGTTGCACATTACCTCTTAAAATCTCTGATTTTTTAAAGAAATGGAAGTAACATTGTCAGTTGTTCCCCCTAGAACTATTAAAGATGTTGTTTTTGATTAGCAACATTGCACCTTTTGTTGAAGGCATTCATTAGACACTTGTAGATATAATAAAAATATTATGTGAAAAAAAGCGTGTTGATTTAATGCTTAAAAAATAAAATGTACTCGGTAGAGTGTAAAGAATAGCCCGACTACACCATTGAGAGAGGCTGAGGGATACGACTGCACATCATTTTTACTGACTCAGTTGTGCATAGATATTTAATGTTAATTATCGCGTACTCATCTTTCCTCCTTATTTACAAAGACCCATCCAAAATAAATAAAAATACAACTAACACTGCTTTACTTGTCAACTGAACCTCGTTATGTTGGACATTCCTTGTTTGACTCGTAAGATGTCCATGCTCCATATAGTTTTAAGTTGAAAAAGTCTGTCACTCAAGTCCCTCTTTGGGTAGTTGTGACCCGCGAAAAAAACAGAAAATGGCACATGTCCATAGATTTTAGGACAAAAATATTTCCTAAGTTTTCTTTTAATGGTTGTATAAAACAGTTTTGTATCTGAAACGCCTAAATGTTGTATGAAATAACATTAAGCAACTCAAAAGATAAAATAATAAACTTTTATTTGGGCAAATCAATGAAGTTATGTACTCTGCATTGGACCCGATATGTTTTGCCCTGCAAAATCTCAAGTTCTACAAAAAATGCCCCACTTTGGGCATTTGAAAAGGTGGCAAACCTACTCATTTATCGTTTAAAAATTGTTCCGATATCCGTGCTAAGTAATATTGAGTCATACTAATTCAGCAACAGGGTTTCCCATAAGCATGAATTAACTGGTTAACCAACGCTGTCGGCATCCTAGTCGAAGATGTTTGTAAGTATTCCCCGGTTTGTCTACTTACTGAAAACACAATGAAGGGATATAGAGAGCTATGGACTTGGGGTGCGCTATTGACTTTTTTCATGACACAATCCAATTCAATCTCCAAATGGGAACTGTGAGAACATTGTAAATACTCTTATCTGAGAAGGGTGTGGAGGGGGCGTAGTAATAAACGATTAGCCAAAAATAGAGAAATTGGCAAAACGATTCTGTGACTTTTTTCCTACCAATGTCTGTACATGATGCGAAATGACAATACATTAAAATTAAAGACGGTCGTTAGAAGCACCATACATGTCCAAATGATTACCTCATAAATGATAAGAAATACTGTCACATTTACCAAATCAGATTTACTGCTACTGGAAATACACGTACACAAACGCAACTGTTGTGAAATTTGAAGAATATATCTTTTGAGTCATAGTTTTGCTCTGCCTCTTAGTTTTTTTTAGTAAATTACTAGCGATCGCAGTCAGTCTATAATGCCATCCCAGCCCAGAAATAAGAGCTTCCCGTTTCTTTATTGCTCCGAAAATGCAGGTCGATGCAAAACCGTTGGTCTATTAACTTTTGTAAGTGAACTGGAGGAATTATTTAAAAATTGTCCCCGATTTTCGGCATATGCCATTCCATAACTTGTTGGCATACATTAATAAAAAACATAATAATGTTTTCATGACTTTTTATGCAATTATCATTTGCTCCATTATTTTTAGTGCAAAGAAGTTGAGTGGAATGATTAAGTACAAATGACCTTAGCATAGCGTATTAAATTACTTATCGTTCAGTACCACTGTTATAACAAGGTCTTTACACTAATGGCAAGTGTTAACAAAATAATCCAAGAACAAAGGCATATTGGAAAGTAAACGCAAATCATAAGGATATCCACCTCAAAGCCGGACACTATCGCGCGCGCGCGCACACACACACACAAACTTCTGTTTGACTGTTACTTAAGACAACAGTTTATCCTAATATGTCTGTTTTCCTTTTAGTCATCTTTTATTGTCAAGTACAAGTGTTCAAATCAGGTTAAGTTAGTACGCTCTTTCAAAGATGGTACTTTTCAGCAAATTTGAAAAAGCAAAGTGGACTAAATGGTGATCTCCTATGTGCTCAGAGTAAGCAGCAGTTTGTGTGTGTGGGGGGGGGGGGGTCTCCCACATAAGAAATAATTTCAAATAAATGCCTCTTACCCAAGAGTAACTATAATTTTGTGAGGAAGTGGACTTCGGTTGTAAAAGTTATTACTGTCTTACATCGTCTTGCTAGGTGTGTGGACAAGGACAGTATGACGATTAACTTAATCAGCTTTACAATTACAAAGGACACTGTGGATGTGTGTGTGTGTGTGTGTGTGTGTGTGTGTGTGTGTGCGCGCGCGTGCACGTCTATCTGTGATGTTTATCTTTCCTGGTAAGTGCTACATACTTCTCAATCGTACAAATTTTTGCAGAATGACATTTTCGCCTCATATTTTTTGTCTGTTTGTCATAAAAATGGTGGTTTTCTAGCAAATCATTGAGGGTTGAAGTCAGAAAATAATGACATACATTTGAGATTCAGACTTCATAGCCTTCAGAAAAATTCACGCTAAAGCAAAACCTGTTATTCCGTCACATGTCTAAGTTTGTAAGACCAATATTTAACAATTACCTGTATTTTTGGACCTTTGTTCCTCCATTATTTATGGGTTCTGTCCAGATTTCGTGCTCTAAGAGGTTAAGAGGTATGGTGCGCAGAAGAACCAAAGTTACTGAATAGTGAGGAGACAAAGTAATAAAACAAGTAACCTCTTAGGTCCATGTTGTAATATTCAGTTCAGTTGTTTGTAATTGTTTATTTACTGCAGTCTGCAGTGCAAGTTCACACTTTCCTTTCTAAATAAACTGATAGTGAATTAGGAGTGCAAGCATATCTGGCGTAAGTGTGAAACCACGCTGTCAAGAATTTGCATTTTCTACGCGCATTTTGTGCGCCTTTTTGTCCGCTCCCCAGCACACAATAACGGGTCCCACGCACAGACGCACGCACGTACACACACGCACACACACGCTAAATAATCTTTTAATGACAAACAGAAAACCATTACTACAAACATACTTCAGCGTCTACTATGACTAATAGAGTTTTGACGTCCATTAAACTTGTTCTGACCATTACATTTTCGAGTTTCTGAGCGTCGTTTAACCGGACGGAGATAAACAGGAGGGATTCCGCCACATTTCGTGTAGTTTTAATTCAAAGTTTTGAACATTTCCCCTCCAAAAAATACATCAAGTGTAGGAATCTTCACAACAGATGCAGATAATGTCACGTTGCAGTATTTCTCTTGCTTTTGGTCTGCTTTTGTAAAACACATCTTAGGTGCTGTCATTATTTTTTATATCTATCTACCTATATATCAAAGTACAAAGGTTTCGATATAGTTAAGCCAAGATGATGATTCTGGTCAGGCGCACACACAGACTCCCAATCCACAATTATTATAGTCATTAAAATGGAATATGCTGATTTACTTTATACACCACATGTGGTGCTACGTGCATAGAAGTGGAAAAAACGAATGCAATGAAACATGTAATTCTACGTGTATTTAAGTGATGTCAGCGTTTCTATACTAACATCTGCAACCTTCCAAATAAAATCCATGTTAAAATTTCACATTCAGAACACTAACAACATTCATTTGCAACACTAACACTCCTACCTCTCAACTTCTTAGCTCAAGAAATCTGGACAAAGTAAAAAATAATGGGGGGTGGGGGCAAAGGACCAAAAATAGAGGCAAATTTTAAATACTGCTGTTAACCTTAAAGAGGTGTTAAAATATTTTTTGTGTGTGTTAACATGCATTTTCTGAAGGATTTGACATTTAAAACTCAAATGAGTGTCATTATTTATTGACTTAAAGCCTCTATGATTTGCAGAAAACCACAAATTTTATGAGGAACACACCAAAAACACGAAGCAAAAATACAGACATTCAGCGAAAGTCTGGACAGTAGAGAGGTATGCCATAGTTTTTACCCTATTACCTCCAGATTCGGAGACAAAGCCAAAAATAATCAGAAACCAGTCTGGGGCCTTTTTTAATATGTGTGCTGATGACTTAAAATGATATAACATAACTTGAAAGAGAAAGAATTTAGGGTGGATAAAGAAGTTCTGCAAATTTAAGGATTACTGTTATTTGTTGTGACTATATTTCATCGCTTTTGGGGGGGGGGGGTAGGAATGACAAAACAAAGCTTGGAGCTAAAATTAGGGGCGTCCCTGAAAGATCAGGAACAGTTGATAGGCACGACTGGGTTCATGTTTGCTGTCTACAACAACTACTGTGGGCAATTCATTCCAAAAGCGTTTCTTAGCTCTCCAGAGAGAAACAGAGAAGGAAAGAAAGAGAGAAACACGGGCAGACCAAATTCTTGTGCTGCGATGTTGTTAAATATTTCACCGAAAAAACGTCATGGAAAATGTGTGCTTGCTCCTGAAAGGTCTAAGCGTAAGAGAGGGCAACCTCTGGACTTAAACGGGGATTGAGCTCTGAACAAAACATCAATGTCTCCTCGTGCTGTTGGTGGTCGTATATTTGTGTGGGTTTCGAAGGAGTTCCGTGTATTTACAAAGTTATATTGAATGCACATACATACTGTAGCTAAATGGCAGTTCAGTATGCTAGGAAATATACTTTATATAACATAGACCTTTTTAAATGACAGTGTTCCTTTTTTTATTTGAACACATGAAAGCCTATTTACATACCTGCAAAAAAAGAGGCAGATACATATGTGCTTGTTCTCGCAAACAGAATAAGCAACTTCCTTACTGAAAATTTAAAATAGGTACCAAGTCACACGGCAACAATTCGCTCAACCTCTTAGCTAAAAAATCAGGGACAAAGCCAAAAGTTACGGCAGAGCAGACAATGGCAAAAAATAGTGACACGTGTTAAATATTGCTCTTATATAAAATTACTAGAATAACATGTTTTGCATTGCAATTTTTGAAGTACAGAATGTTTGAAACCCAAATGTATGCCGTTATTTAGCGATTGCAATACTCGATTATGTGCTAGAAGACCACCGATTGTAGGAGAAACACTGCAAAGTACCAAACAAATTCATGAGGACACCGTGAAATCAGAGACAGTTACACCTAGCAATATTCTAAAACCAAATAAAAAACGCTCGCATATATGTATGTGTGTGTGTGTGTGTGTGTGTGGACGGACCACCACACACTGATATAAGTTTGTGTGTGTGCCTCCCTCTGCACAAACACACACACATCCATTCTAAACATACATATATAAATACACAATACTGTTGTCTTCCCTCATGTGAGTCGCTTCTGTGTTGTGCTCCCGTTTCAAAATAAAACACAGTATGAGATGACTCATTCACTTTAAAAATTGATCATTTAACTCGCAGAAATCTTAAAACCTTTCATTTCATTGATGGTTATAAGCTAATTCGTATTTATCGTGTACCTCATTACGAGGAATGTAGTGTACCTCACTCGGAGTCTTAAGTTCATGTTCTAAAAGTTCCACATTAAAAGGGTCTGTCATCTATAAAGTGATAGAAATTTTTAACTGATATCCCTGGTAAATAGAAACTAATCAAATTAATTTATTAAAATATGTTTTTATGACTAAAACCAGCATATTTTAACTATCCTGTGACCTTCTTGTTAGTATGTGTCCACATTTTGCCACTTTGTTCCACATTATGAAGGCTAGTGCTCCTCATTTTGGAGATGGGAGGTTGAGAACTATGCTAACAATTAATATGTTTTTTTTCTCTCTGAAACAATGTATTTGCTGTGATGCAGACCACTGGACTGCAGTAATGTGTCTGCGTAATGTTAGACTGCTACACGGCAGTAGCCTAGTTTGACAGCTACGCATTATCACCGTCAAATTCTTACTGTTAAAAATCACTCCAGCATCATCTGCAGTGCTACCATAAAGCATTTTTACAACTTTTCAGTTCTGTCTTATCCCTTGTAAAACGTTTGATTTTCTGGTAAACCACTGAATATTACTGTCGGTCAGTTTCATACTTATTGTTTGTTTCAGAAAAATCCATGTAGTTGCAAAACCCTTTTCCTAAATAATCCTTTCTGGAGGTCTCGGAGGAGCACCTCCGGGTCTAAATCTTCATTTTAACTTTATAACGATCTAGATTGTGCAGCTGCGCATCATAGTTTTGCTCACTTACATTGTTTGATCTTCTGGTAACTCAATGGGGATTACAGTCAATGACAGGCATTAACGCCTAATTATTCTTAATCTGAACACATTTTGTTTTAATAACTTCTTAAATAAATTAATATATATAAAGCTTTCATACCTCTCAACCTCTTAATACAAGATGTCTGGACAAAGCCTAAAATAACGGTGGGGCAAAGCCCAAAAATAGGGACAGATTTTTAAATATGCTCTTATAAACGTTACGTAGATGGTAAAATAACAGGGTTTGTGTTAGCATGCATTTTCTGAAGGGTATGAAGTCAGAAACTCAAATATATGCCCTTAAGTTAGTGATGTCAATCCTCGGTGATTTGCCAGAAAACAACACATTTTATGACGCACAGACCCAAAATATGAGGCACAAATCAGGACATTCCGCGAAAATGCGAACAGATGAGAGGTATGAATTATTTAAGACCAGCATTTGTACTGACGCAAGAGAACCCGTGGCAGCATTCATGACCACGACTTCCATACAGCACACCAAACCTGTTAGAGCAAAAAATCTGGACAAAGCTATGACCAAAAATAGCTATACTTTTTAAATATTGTTCTTACAAACTTATGAAATTGATGGACTTACATGTTTTGCATTAGCCTGAATTTTCTGAATGGTATGACGTTTGAAACTCAAATGTCTGTCATTATTTTCTGACTTTAACCCTCAACAATTTGCCAGTGATTTGCCAAAGACATAATTTTATGAGAAATGGGCCAAAAACACGAGGCAAAACATCTGGACATTCTGAAAACATCTGTACAGTTGAGAGGTATGCAGTCCAGTGCTCTATATCATAAACATCTAATTAAAGGTACGTCTTTGAAAAATGTGTAGTTATCCTTTATTACACTTTTGAGCTGTAAATATAGGAGGACTTCGCTCACCTTTAAAATCTTAAAAGCAGTCTCTATTCACTAGCAAGCGTTTGTCCTTCGAAGAACAATGCTTCTGATAACTGCTGTTAAGGTAAGATTTGGCAGTGTTAAAAAAATTACAAGTATTACTTATATTGCATAGATCAAATAGTGCCTTAGTCTTACTCATCCACTGTTAGAAGGCTTTCCGATGTGTTAATATCAAACATTGCTTCCCGCATCTTTAACGTGTACTCCGTTATCCTCACATTGTAATGCAGCACACGTCAACAAACGACCTCTTGCTTATCAGCTGAAAGGTTGAAATAGGACTGCCCTTCCCCTTGCCTTTTGTAAATGCACGTAGATATTTGTGAAAATAACACTTTAGATAATTTAGGTCCACCAGCATGTAAGATTTGGCAAAGGGATATTTTTTTAATTTTAAAATGTGGGACAGGTCTCATACATTGTGCCTATCTTGTTAATTAAAAGCAGCAACTGTCTTGAGGTGGTTGGAGATGTTATTTTTCCGTATTAGACCCGCTGCGTTATCTTCGTGGGTGGTCTACTCTCAAAAGTTGCGTTAGTTTTTTCCAGAAAGGGTCCAGCAGAAATATTCAAAATATTACCAACTCCTTGTTCAGAGATTTTATTGTGCAGAAAGTTCGTTGCTAAGCTTTTTTTTTCTCTCCAGGTCTCTGCTTGTAAGGTCCTATAGCTGACTGTCACTGTTACTAAAATTTAATAAATTGTTTTCTAGTCCAGAGGAGCTTTTCTCCCCGGGTGTCTGCTGAAAATGAGCCAAAAGTTCAGCCAGACTAACCTGGTTAACAAATATAAAATAAAATAAATAAAAATAAAATAAATAAGCAATTACAGAGCTAGCAGTATGTGTGGACACAGGGAAAGGGGCGGACTCCATAATGAATCCGTTTCTTAAAAGGGTGAAAATTAAAGTACAACTAGTTTAATTTTGTTGCATACAAAACTGTAGTTATGTTTACTCAACAGAGCCGTACAACTCAAAATTAAAATTGTTGCAGATACATATCAGACCTTTATTTTAGAGAACGTTTTCACATCCGTTATTAATTATTGATGTTAAGTGGCGGCTAATCAACAGTTTCTGAATGGGGGTGTCTAGTATGCGAGTCCTAAGATATGAAATGATTGTCAAGCGCACAGCAATTTGGAGGGAAGGAAGGATCCTGTTCTGAAGTTCTGGGGAACCAAACTGCTAAAAATGCCCCGCCCATATGTGTGCTTAACTGGGGTTACCACCTGTCCCACTTTGCGAGGGACAGTCCCTCTTTGGGCAGTTGTGTCCTGCAAAAAAAAAAAAAAAAATGTGAAAAAATGACAAATGTCCTGAGATTTTTAGGACAAAAAATGTCCTACAGTTTCTTTAATAGTTTCATAAAACTTTTTGTATCTGAAACACCTAAATGTTATAAGAAACAGAATAAGCAACTAAGATGCTACAAGAATAAGCTTTTATTTAGACAAAAAAGTGAATTTCTGGCCTTTGTACTGGCCGTGGGTATGTTTTGCCCTGCAAAATCTGACGTTTCTACAAAAAGTGTCCCACTTTGGGCATTTGAAAAGGTAGTAACCCTACTGCTTAACATAGTGTTTTCTGTAAGGCGAAACAGGAACAGTAATGGAAGTATACCCATGAAAACCAAACTTGAAAACTACGTTCCTGGGACTCCAAAGCGCCCGCCGGTGTCTGGTCTATAACGTGTATTACAAGTACGTATTTTAATGATGTAAAGTGCAGGTATGTAAGCACACCATACCTCTCAACCTCTTAGAGCAAGACATCTAGACAAAGCCATAAATAATGGGGGACAAAAACCCACAAATACGGACACTTTTTAAGTATTGGCTCTTACAAACTTAGAAAGTTGATAGAATAAGAGGTGTTGCATTAGTATGAACATTTTAAAGGATATGAAGTCTAAAACTCAATTTTCAGTCATTAATTTCTACATTTAGTCCTCAATGATTTGCCAGAAAACCACAATTGTTGGAGAAACAGACGAAAAATATGCAGCAAAACTCTGGTCATTCTGCGAAAATCTGGACAGTTGAGAGATATGAGTCGCACACTGCAATGTTATTTTTTATCCTGAGCTAAAGAACATAAAGGCAGTACATTACACTTTGGACATACGAATGTTTCTTGGCTCATATGAATTACATTTTAGGTCAATTAACCAGTGAGTAGACAGCGTTTATTCAATCAATCATGTACATATAATGCCATATGATAGCTCCAATGACGGTATGTGTTTCTGTTGGGCAAAATGTGTCTTTTCAGGCTTTAATACTTGGTCCACTGAGTACACAATGAATTACCTGCTTAACTTACCTTTCAACCTCTTAGGGCCATAGAATCATCGGAGTTTTCTAGGCTAATTGTGTACCTGGACCTCGCAAAAGCCTTCGATACAATACTCCACTCGGGCATTATAGATAAGCTCACCAGCTTAAATATAAACCCCTATGTCACTAGATGGATTGCAAACTGGCTCAAGGACAGAACCCACATGGTTAGAATTGCTGGAGCCATGTCAGACTCCAAACCAGTTACAAGTGGTGTCCCACAAGGCTCAGTCCTGGGACCTCTCTTGTTCGGTATATATTTCTCGGAGGTACAGGCCAACACGGAAGGACTGTGGCTGACCAAGTTCGCAGATGACTGCAAACTGGGCGCCATAATCGACTCTCCAGCCGACACAAGCATCCTCCAAAAGGGCCTCATAGAAACAGACAACTGGTGCCAGAGCCATGGCCTCAAGCTAAATGCCAAAAAGTGTATAGTCATCCCCTTTGGCAAGAACAAAGTGCCCACAAATTACCACATAAAATCCATTAAGTACAGAAGAAGTAATTAGGGACCTGGGGACCCAAGTTGATAGCAATCTCTCATTTGACAACCACGTGGCCAAAGTGGTTAGAAAAACATTTTATATAGCCCACCTAATCATGAAGGGATTCACATCTAGATCAGGGGAGGTCATCGTGCCTCTTTACTCATCCCTCATCAGGCCCATAATTGAGTACAATGCCCCTTTTGGGATGTACCTTACCAGACACCTGCAGCAACTGGAAAGACCCCAAAAGTACCTCACCAAGAGGATCAAAGGGCTCAAACAGATGCCATATACTGCCCAGTTAAAGAAACTCCAGCTCTACTCAGTGGCATACCACCTGTTCAGAGGCGATCTGTGCCTGACGTATAAAGCCATGTCCAACCCGGAATTAATGGACATGCTGCACCTCAGAAAATCCAAATCCCATCGAGCTACGTGCTCGAGACTTGAACCTCAGCACTGAAATAAATAGGACATGCTGGAGGGACAGATTCATAACCCAGAGGCTCCCTTCACTCTGGAATAAAATCCCAGTCCAGGTGAGGCAGAGTCCCTCATTGACTCTCTTCAAGAGGAATCTTGATGAGTGGATGGGAGATCGTAGGTTTACCCCGGGTATCACTTCTGTGTCACTGTTAGACAGAGGCACAGTATACTAACCTCGAAAAAGGGCATAGCAAAATAAATTTAAAATGGGTGGCGAAAGCCAAACACATTCTGGCTAGGCTTATAAATGCCCTAGGGCAGATAGCCTAGTATGAACCTATGAACCTATGAACCTATAATGGCCCTGGGGCTCTTATAAGCCTAGCCAAGAGCTTATCCCCAAAAAAGAAACCTCAGTCAACACCTGTTGCCCCTGTCAATCAGGGACACAGGTGGAACCCCTGGGACAAATTTGTGGTTACTCATCCATTCATCAAGGCTGTACTCAAAGAGGGTCAGCGACATACTCTGACGTGTTTATTCCAGAGACGGAGCAGCCTCTGGGAGACAAACCTGTCTCTCCAGGAGGTTTTGTTAATGTCGCATATTAGATTTTAGTGCAAGAAATCTGGGAAAGCCTACAAAAATGGGGTGACAAAGGTCCAGAATAGGGACAGATTTTAAATATTGCTTTTGTAAACTTAAACAAGTTGCTAAAATAACAGGATTTGTGTTTGCATGCATTTTCTGAAGGATATGAAGTCTGAACCTCAAATGTGTGTCATTATTTAGTGCCTTCATTCCTCAGTGATTTGCCAGGAATTGACAAATATTATAAGGAACAGACCAAAAGTATGAGCAAAAATCTGGACATTATGCAAACACATGGACAGTTGAAGTATGCTGCTTGGTTTCTTCAATGGACAGAGATTGCAAGTCTGAATTAACTAATTTGGGTCTAAAACTGCATAATCAGTGCATTACACCGATAAAGAAGTATAACTACATAAATAAATAAATAAATATGGATTTCTTCCCGAGGATGCTTTTCCTTATGCTCGTGCACATGTCTGTTTAATTAAACGAGGCTGTGATTTTCACAGGAATGTTTATAACAGAATAGGTAAGTGAGCAGTTACAATCACATGTCTGTTTAATTAAACGAGGCTGTGATTTTCACAGAAATGTTTATAACAGAATAGGTAAGTGAGCAGTCACAATCACATGTCTGTTTAATTAAACGAGGCTGTGATTTTCACAGGAATGTTTATAACAGAATAGGTAAGTGAGCAGTTACAATCACATGTCTGTTTAATTAAGCGAGGCTGTGATTTTCACAGAAATGTTTATAACAGAATAGGTAAGTGAGCAGTTACAATCACATGTCTGTTTAATTAAGCGAGGCTGTGATTTTCACAGGAATGTTTATAACAGAATAGGTAAGTGAGCAGTTACAATCACATGTCTGTTTAATTAAAGCGAGGCTGTGATTTTCACAGGAATGTTTATAACAGAATAGGTAAGTGAGCAGTTACAATCACATGTCTGTTTAATTAAACGAGGCTGTGATTTTCACAGGAATGTTTATAACAGAATAGGTAAGTGAGCAGTTACAATCACATGTCTGTTTAATTAAACGAGGCTGTGATTTTCACAGAAATGTTTATAACAGAATAGGTAAGTGAGCAGTTACAATCACATGTCTGTTTAATTAAACGAGGCTGTGATTTTCACAGAAATGTTTATAACAGAATAGGTAAGTGAGCAGTTACAATCACATGTCTGTTTAATTAAACGAGGCTGTGATTTTCACAGAAATGTTTATAACAGAATAGGTAAGTGAGCAGTTACAATCACATGTCTGTTTAATTAAACGAGGCTGTGATTTTCACAGAAATGTTTATAACAGAATAGGTAAGTGAGCAGTTACAATCACATGTCTGTTTAATTAAGCGAGGCTGTGATTTTCACAGGAATGTTTATAACAGAATAGGTAAGTGAGCAGTTACAATCACATGTCTGTTTAATTAAGCGAGGCTGTGATTTTCACAGAAATGTTTATAACAGAATAGGTAAGTGAGCAGTTACAATCACATGTCTGTTTAATTAAACGAGGCTGTGATTTTCACAGAAATGTTTATAACAGAATAGGTAAGTGAGCAGTCACAATCACATGTCTGTTTAATTAAACGAGGCTGTGATTTTCACAGGAATGTTTATAACAGAATAGGTAAGTGAGCAGTTACAATCACATGTCTGTTTAATTAAACGAGGCTGTGATTTTCACAGGAATGTTTATAACAGAATAGGTAAGTGAGCAGTTACAATCACATGTCTGTTTAATTAAACGAGGCTGTGATTTTCACAGGAATGTTTATAACAGAATAGGTAAGTGAGCAGTTACAATCACATGTCTGTTTAATTAAACGAGGCTGTGATTTTCACAGAAATGTTTATAACAGAATAGGTAAGTGAGCAGTTACAATCACATGTCTGTTTAATTAAACGAGGCTGTGATTTTCACAGAAATGTTTATAACAGAATAGGTAAGTGAGCAGTTACAATCACATGTCTGTTTAATTAAACGAGGCTGTGATTTTCACAGGAATGTTTATAACAGAATAGGTAAGTGAGCAGTTACAATCACATGTCTGTTTAATTAAACGAGGCTGTGATTTTCACAGGAATGTTTATAACAGAATAGGTAAGTGAGCAGTTACAATCACATGTCTGTTTAATTAAACGAGGCTGTGATTTTCACAGAAATGTTTATAACAGAATAGGTAAGTGAGCAGTTACAATCACATGTCTGTTTAATTAAACGAGGCTGTGATTTTCACAGAAATGTTTATAACAGAATAGGTAAGTGAGCAGTTACAATCACATGTCTGTTTAATTAAACGAGGCTGTGATTTTCACAGAAATGTTTATAACAGAATAGGTAAGTGAGCAGTTACAATCACATGTCTGTTTAATTAAAGCGAGGCTGTGATTTTCACAGGAATGTTTATAACAGAATAGGTAAGTGAGCAGTTACAATCACATGTCTGTTTAATTAAACGAGGCTGTGATTTTCACAGGAATGTTTATAACAGAATAGGTAAGTGAGCAGTTACAATCACATGTCTGTTTAATTAAACGAGGCTGTGATTTTCACAGAAATGTTTATAACAGAATAGGTAAGTGAGCAGTTACAATCACATGTCTGTTTAATTAAACGAGGCTGTGATTTTCACAGAAATGTTTATAACAGAATAGGTAAGTGAGCAGTTACAATCACATGTCTGTTTAATTAAACGAGGCTGTGATTTTCACAGAAATGTTTATAACAGAATAGGTAAGTGAGCAGTTACAATCACATGTCTGTTTAATTAAACGAGGCTGTGATTTTCACAGAAATGTTTATAACAGAATAGGTAAGTGAGCAGTTACAATCACATGTCTGTTTAATTAAACGAGGCTGTGATTTTCACAGGAATGTTTATAACAGAATAGGTAAGTGAGCAGTTACAATCACATGTCTGTTTAATTAAACGAGGCTGTGATTTTCACAGGAATGTTTATAACAGAATAGGTAAGTGAGCAGTTACAATCACATGTCTGTTTAATTAAACGAGGCTGTGATTTTCACAGAGATGTTTATAACAGAATAGGTAAGTGAGCAGTTACAATCACATGTCTGTTTAATTAAACGAGGCTGTGATTTTCACAGAGATGTTTATAACAGAATAGGTAAGTGAGCAGTTACAATCACATGTCTGTTTAATTAAACGAGGCTGTGATTTTCACAGAGATGTTTATAACAGAATAGGTAAGTGAGCAGTTACAATCACATGTCTGTTTAATTAAACGAGGCTGTGATTTTCACAGAAATGTTTATAACAGAATAGGTAAGTGAGCAGTTACAATCACATGTCTGTTTAATTAAGCGAGGCTGTGATTTTCACAGAAATGTTTATAACAGAATAGGTAAGTGAGCAGTTACAATCACATGTCTGTTTAATTAAACGAGGCTGTGATTTTCACAGAAATGTTTATAACAGAATAGGTAAGTGAGCAGTTACAATCACATGTCTGTTTAATTAAACGAGGCTGTGATTTTCACAGGAATGTTTATAACAGAATAGGTAAGTGAGCAGTTACAATCACATGTCTGTTTAATTAAACGAGGCTGTGATTTTCACAGGAATGTTTATAACAGAATAGGTAAGTGAGCAGTTACAATCACATGTCTGTTTAATTAGTCCAGGCTGTGATTTTCACAGAAATGTTTATAACAGAATAGGTAAGTGAGCAGTTACAATCACATGTCTGTTTAATTAAACGAGGCTGTGATTTTCACAGAAATGTTTATAACAGAATAGGTAAGTGAGCAGTTACAATCACATGTCTGTTTAATTAAACGAGGCTGTGATTTTCACAGAAATGTTTATAACAGAATAGGTAAGTGAGCAGTTACAATCACATGTCTGTTTAATTAAACGAGGCTGTGATTTTCACAGAAATGTTTATAACAGAATAGGTAAGTGAGCAGTTACAATCACATGTCTGTTTAATTAAACGAGGCTGTGATTTTCACAGAAATGTTTATAACAGAATAGGTAAGTGAGCAGTTACAATCACATGTCTGTTTAATTAAACGAGGCTGTGATTTTCACAGAAATGTTTATAACAGAATAGGTAAGTGAGCAGTTACAATCACATGTCTGTTTAATTAAGCGAGGCTGTGATTTTCACAGAAATGTTTATAACAGAATAGGTAAGTGAGCAGTTACAATCACATGTCTGTTTAATTAAACGAGGCTGTGATTTTCACAGAAATGTTTATAACAGAATAGGTAAGTGTGCAGTTACAATCACATGTCTGTTTAATTAAGCGAGGCTGTGTTTTTCACAGAAATGTTTATAACAGAATAGGTAAGTGTGCAGTTACAATCACATGTCTGTTTAATTAAGCGAGGCTGTGATTTTCACAGAAATGTTTATAACAGAATAGGTAAGTGAGCAGTTACAATCACATGTCTGTTTAATTAAACGAGGCTGTGATTTTCACAGAAATGTTTATAACAGAATAGGTAAGTGAGCAGTTACAATCACATGTCTGTTTAATTAAACGAGGCTGTGATTTTCACAGAAATGTTTATAACAGAATAGGTAAGTGAGCAGTTACAATCACATGTCTGTTTAATTAAACGAGGCTGTGATTTTCACAGAAATGTTTATAACAGAATAGGTAAGTGAGCAGTTACAATCACATGTCTGTTTAATTAAACGAGGCTGTGATTTTCACAGAAATGTTTATAACAGAATAGGTAAGTGAGCAGTTACAATCACATGTCTGTTTAATTAAACGAGGCTGTGATTTTCACAGAAATGTTTATAACAGAATAGGTAAGTGAGCAGTTACAATCACATGTCTGTTTAATTAAACGAGGCTGTGATTTTCACAGAAATGTTTATAACAGAATAGGTAAGTGAGCAGTTACAATCACATGTCTGTTTAATTAAACGAGGCTGTGATTTTCACAGAAATGTTTATAACAGAATAGGTAAGTGAGCAGTTACAATCACATGTCTGTTTAATTAAACGAGGCTGTGATTTTCACAGAAATGTTTATAACAGAATAGGTAAGTGAGCAGTTACAATCACATGTCTGTTTAATTAAACGAGGCTGTGATTTTCACAGAAATGTTTATAACAGAATAGGTAAGTGAGCAGTTACAATCACATGTCTGTTTAATTAAACGAGGCTGTGATTTTCACAGAAATGTTTATAACAGAATAGGTAAGTGAGCAGTTACAATCACATGTCTGTTTAATTAAACGAGGCTGTGATTTTCACAGAAATGTTTATAACAGAATAGGTAAGTGAGCAGTTACAATCACATGTCTGTTTAATTAAACGAGGCTGTGATTTTCACAGAAATGTTTATAACAGAATAGGTAAGTGAGCAGTTACAATCACATGTCTGTTTAATTAAACGAGGCTGTGATTTTCACAGAAATGTTTATAACAGAATAGGTAAGTGAGCAGTTACAATCACATGTCTGTTTAATTAAACGAGGCTGTGATTTTCACAGAAATGTTTATAACAGAATAGGTAAGTGAGCAGTTACAATCACATGTCTGTTTAATTAAACGAGGCTGTGATTTTCACAGAAATGTTTATAACAGAATAGGTAAGTGAGCAGTTACAATCACATGTCTGTTTAATTAAACGAGGCTGTGATTTTCACAGAAATGTTTATAACAGAATAGGTAAGTGAGCAGTTACAATCACATGTCTGTTTAATTAAACGAGGCTGTGATTTTCACAGAAATGTTTATAACAGAATAGGTAAGTGAGCAGTTACAATCACATGTCTGTTTAATTAAACGAGGCTGTGATTTTCACAGAAATGTTTATAACAGAATAGGTAAGTGAGCAGTTACAATCACATGTCTGTTTAATTAAACGAGGCTGTGATTTTCACAGAAATGTTTATAACAGAATAGGTAAGTGAGCAGTTACAATCACATGTCTGTTTAATTAAACGAGGCTGTGATTTTCACAGAAATGTTTATAACAGAATAGGTAAGTGAGCAGTTACAATCACATGTCTGTTTAATTAAACGAGGCTGTGATTTTCACAGAAATGTTTATAACAGAATAGGTAAGTGAGCAGTTACAATCACATGTCTGTTTAATTAAACGAGGCTGTGATTTTCACAGAAATGTTTATAACAGAATAGGTAAGTGAGCAGTTACAATCACATGTCTGTTTAATTAAACGAGGCTGTGATTTTCACAGAAATGTTTATAACAGAATAGGTAAGTGAGCAGTTACAATCACATGTCTGTTTAATTAAACGAGGCTGTGATTTTCACAGAAATGTTTATAACAGAATAGGTAAGTGAGCAGTTACAATCACATGTCTGTTTAATTAAACGAGGCTGTGATTTTCACAGAAATGTTTATAACAGAATAGGTAAGTGAGCAGTTACAATCACATGTCTGTTTAATTAAACGAGGCTGTGATTTTCACAGAAATGTTTATAACAGAATAGGTAAGTGAGCAGTTACAATCACATGTCTGTTTAATTAAACGAGGCTGTGATTTTCACAGAAATGTTTATAACAGAATAGGTAAGTGAGCAGTTACAATCACATGTCTGTTTAATTAAAGCGAGGCTGTGATTTTCACAGAAATGTTTATAACAGAATAGGTAAGTGAGCAGTTACAATCACATGTCTGTTTAATTAAACGAGGCTGTGATTTTCACAGAAATGTTTATAACAGAATAGGTAAGTGAGCAGTTACAATCACATGTCTGTTTAATTAAACGAGGCTGTGATTTTCACAGAAATGTTTATAACAGAATAGGTAAGTGAGCAGTTACAATCACATGTCTGTTTAATTAAACGAGGCTGTGATTTTCACAGAAATGTTTATAACAGAATAGGTAAGTGAGCAGTTACAATCACATGTCTGTTTAATTAAACGAGGCTGTGATTTTCACAGAAATGTTTATAACAGAATAGGTAAGTGAGCAGTTACAATCACATGTCTGTTTAATTAAGCGAGGCTGTGATTTTCACAGAAATGTTTATAACAGAATAGGTAAGTGAGCAGTTACAATCACATGTCTGTTTAATTAAACGAGGCTGTGATTTTCACAGAAATGTTTATAACAGAATAGGTAAGTGAGCAGTTACAATCACATGTCTGTTTAATTAAACGAGGCTGTGATTTTCACAGAAATGTTTATAACAGAATAGGTAAGTGAGCAGTTACAATCACATGTCTGTTTAATTAAACGAGGCTGTGATTTTCACAGAAATGTTTATAACAGAATAGGTAAGTGAGCAGTTACAATCACATGTCTGTTTAATTAAACGAGGCTGTGATTTTCACAGAAATGTTTATAACAGAATAGGTAAGTGAGCAGTTACAATCACATGTCTGTTTAATTAAACGAGGCTGTGATTTTCACAGGAATGTTTATAACAGAATAGGTAAGTGAGCAGTTACAATCACATGTCTGTTTAATTAAACGAGGCTGTGATTTTCACAGAAATGTTTATAACAGAATAGGTAAGTGAGCAGTTACAATCACATGTCTGTTTAATTAAACGAGGCTGTGATTTTCACAGAAATGTTTATAACAGAATAGGTAAGTGAGCAGTTACAATCACATGTCTGTTTAATTAAACGAGGCTGTGATTTTCACAGAAATGTTTATAACAGAATAGGTAAGTGAGCAGTTACAATCACATGTCTGTTTAATTAAACGAGGCTGTGATTTTCACAGAAATGTTTATAACAGAATAGGTAAGTGAGCAGTTACAATCACATGTCTGTTTAATTAAACGAGGCTGTGATTTTCACAGGAATGTTTATAACAGAATAGGTAAGTGAGCAGTTACAATCACATGTCTGTTTAATTAAACGAGGCTGTGATTTTTCACAGGAATGTTTATAACAGAATAGGTAAGTGAGCAGTTACAATCACATGTCTGTTTAATTAAACGAGGCTGTGATTTTCACAGAAATGTTTATAACAGAATAGGTAAGTGAGCAGTTACAATCACATGTCTGTTTAATTAAACGAGGCTGTGATTTTCACAGAAATGTTTATAACAGAATAGGTAAGTGAGCAGTTACAATCACATGTCTGTTTAATTAAACGAGGCTGTGATTTTCACAGAAATGTTTATAACAGAATAGGTAAGTGAGCAGTTACAATCACATGTCTGTTTAATTAAACGAGGCTGTGATTTTCACAGGAATGTTTATAACAGAATAGGTAAGTGAGCAGTTACAATCACATGTCTGTTTAATTAAACGAGGCTGTGATTTTCACAGGAATGTTTATAACAGAATAGGTAAGTGAGCAGTTACAATCACATGTCTGTTTAATTAAACGAGGCTGTGATTTTCACAGAATGTTTATAACAGAATAGGTAAGTGAGCAGTTACAATCACATGTCTGTTTAATTAAACGAGGCTGTGATTTTCACAGGAATGTTTATAACAGAATAGGTAAGTGAGCAGTTACAATCACATGTCTGTTTAATTAAACGAGGCTGTGATTTTCACAGGAATGTTTATAACAGAATAGGTAAGTGAGCAGTTACAATCACATGTCTGTTTAATTAAACGAGGCTGTGATTTTCACAGAAATGTTTATAACAGAATAGGTAAGTGAGCAGTTACAATCACATGTCTGTTTAATTAAACGAGGCTGTGATTTTCACAGAAATGTTTATAACAGAATAGGTAAGTGAGCAGTTACAATCACATGTCTGTTTAATTAAACGAGGCTGTGATTTTCACAGAAATGTTTATAACAGAATAGGTAAGTGAGCAGTTACAATCACATGTCTGTTTAATTAAACGAGGCTGTGATTTTCACAGAAATGTTTATAACAGAATAGGTAAGTGAGCAGTTACAATCACATGTCTGTTTAATTAAACGAGGCTGTGATTTTCACAGAAATGTTTATAACAGAATAGGTAAGTGAGCAGTTACAATCACATGTCTGTTTAATTAAACGAGGCTGTGATTTTCACAGAAATGTTTATAACAGAATAGGTAAGTGAGCAGTTACAATCACATGTCTGTTTAATTAAACGAGGCTGTGATTTTCACAGAGATGTTTATAACAGAATAGGTAAGTGAGCAGTTACAATCACATGTCTGTTTAATTAAACGAGGCTGTGATTTTCACAGAGATGTTTATAACAGAATAGGTAAGTGAGCAGTTACAATCACATGTCTGTTTAATTAAACGAGGCTGTGATTTTCACAGAGATGTTTATAACAGAATAGGTAAGGTAAGTGAGCAGTTACAATCACATGTCTGTTTAATTAAACGAGGCTGTGATTTTCACAGAAATGTTTATAACAGAATAGGTAAGTGAGCAGTTACAATCACATGTCTGTTTAATTAAACGAGGCTGTGATTTTCACAGAAATGTTTATAACAGAATAGGTAAGTGAGCAGTTACAATCACATGTCTGTTTAATTAAACGAGGCTGTGATTTTCACAGAAATGTTTATAACAGAATAGGTAAGTGAGCAGTTACAATCACATGTCTGTTTAATTAAACGAGGCTGTGATTTTCACAGAAATGTTTATAACAGAATAGGTAAGTGAGCAGTTACAATCACATGTCTGTTTAATTAAACGAGGCTGTGATTTTCACAGAAATGTTTATAACAGAATAGGTAAGTGAGCAGTTACAATCACATGTCTGTTTAATTAAACGAGGCTGTGATTTTCACAGAAATGTTTATAACAGAATAGGTAAGTGAGCAGTTACAATCACATGTCTGTTTAATTAAACGAGGCTGTGATTTTCACAGAAATGTTTATAACAGAATAGGTAAGTGAGCAGTTACAATCACATGTCTGTTTAATTAAACGAGGCTGTGATTTTCACAGAAATGTTTATAACAGAATAGGTAAGTGAGCAGTTACAATCACATGTCTGTTTAATTAAACGAGGCTGTGATTTTCACAGAAATGTTTATAACAGAATAGGTAAGTGAGCAGTTACAATCACATGTCTGTTTAATTAAGCGAGGCTGTGATTTTCACAGAAATGTTTATAACAGAATAGGTAAGTGAGCAGTTACAATCACATGTCTGTTTAATTAAACGAGGCTGTGATTTTCACAGAAATGTTTATAACAGAATAGGTAAGTGAGCAGTTACAATCACATGTCTGTTTAATTAAACGAGGCTGTGATTTTCACAGAAATGTTTATAACAGAATAGGTAAGTGAGCAGTTACAATCACATGTCTGTTTAATTAAACGAGGCTGTGATTTTCACAGAAATGTTTATAACAGAATAGGTAAGTGAGCAGTTACAATCACATGTCTGTTTAATTAAACGAGGCTGTGATTTTCACAGAAATGTTTATAACAGAATAGGTAAGTGAGCAGTTACAATCACATGTCTGTTTAATTAAACGAGGCTGTGATTTTCACAGAAATGTTTATAACAGAATAGGTAAGTGAGCAGTTACAATCACATGTCTGTTTAATTAAACGAGGCTGTGATTTTCACAGAAATGTTTATAACAGAATAGGTAAGTGAGCAGTTACAATCACATGTCTGTTTAATTAAACGAGGCTGTGATTTTCACAGAAATGTTTATAACAGAATAGGTAAGTGAGCAGTTACAATCACATGTCTGTTTAATTAAACGAGGCTGTGATTTTCACAGAAATGTTTATAACAGAATAGGTAAGTGAGCAGTTACAATCACATGTCTGTTTAATTAAACGAGGCTGTGATTTTCACAGAAATGTTTATAACAGAATAGGTAAGTGAGCAGTTACAATCACATGTCTGTTTAATTAAACGAGGCTGTGATTTTCACAGAAATGTTTATAACAGAATAGGTAAGTGAGCAGTTACAATCACATGTCTGTTTAATTAAACGAGGCTGTGATTTTCACAGAAATGTTTATAACAGAATAGGTAAGTGAGCAGTTACAATCACATGTCTGTTTAATTAAACGAGGCTGTGATTTTCACAGAAATGTTTATAACAGAATAGGTAAGTGAGCAGTTACAATCACATGTCTGTTTAATTAATCGAGGCTGTGATTTTCACAGAAATGTTTATAACAGAATAGGTAAGTGAGCAGTTACAATCACATGTCTGTTTAATTAAACGAGGCTGTGATTTTCACAGAAATGTTTATAACAGAATAGGTAAGTGAGCAGTTACAATCACATGTCTGTTTAATTAAACGAGGCTGTGATTTTCACAGAAATGTTTATAACAGAATAGGTAAGTGAGCAGTTACAATCACATGTCTGTTTAATTAAACGAGGCTGTGATTTTCACAGAAATGTTTATAACAGAATAGGTAAGTGAGCAGTTACAATCACATGTCTGTTTAATTAAACGAGGCTGTGATTTTCACAGAAATGTTTATAACAGAATAGGTAAGTGAGCAGTTACAATCACATGTCTGTTTAATTAAACGAGGCTGTGATTTTCACAGAAATGTTTATAACAGAATAGGTAAGTGAGCAGTTACAATCACATGTCTGTTTAATTAAACGAGGCTGTGATTTTCACAGAAATGTTTATAACAGAATAGGTAAGTGAGCAGTTACAATCACATGTCTGTTTAATTAAACGAGGCTGTGATTTTCACAGAAATGTTTATAACAGAATAGGTAAGTGAGCAGTTACAATCACATGTCTGTTTAATTAAACGAGGCTGTGATTTTCACAGAAATGTTTATAACAGAATAGGTAAGTGAGCAGTTACAATCACATGTCTGTTTAATTAAACGAGGCTGCGATTTTCACAGAAATGTTTATAACAGAATAGGTAAGTGAGCAGTTACAATCACATGTCTGTTTAATTAAACGAGGCTGTGATTTTCACAGAAATGTTTATAACAGAATAGGTAAGTGAGCAGTTACAATCACATGTCTGTTTAATTAAACGAGGCTGCGATTTTCACAGAAATGTTTATAACAGAATAGGTAAGTGAGCAGTTACAATCACATGTCTGTTTAATTAAACGAGGCTGTGATTTTCACAGAAATGTTTATAACAGAATAGGTAAGTGAGCAGTTACAATCACATGTCTGTTTAATTAAACGAGGCTGTGATTTTCACAGAAATGTTTATAACAGAATAGGTAAGTGAGCAGTTACAATCACATGTCTGTTTAATTAAACGAGGCTGTGATTTTCACAGAAATGTTTATAACAGAATAGGTAAGTGAGCAGTTACAATCACATGTCTGTTTAATTAAACGAGGCTGTGATTTTCACAGAAATGTTTATAACAGAATAGGTAAGTGAGCAGTTACAATCACATGTCTGTTTAATTAAACGAGGCTGTGATTTTCACAGAAATGTTTATAACAGAATAGGTAAGTGAGCAGTTACAATCACATGTCTGTTTAATTAAACGAGGCTGTGATTTTCACAGAAATGTTTATAACAGAATAGGTAAGTGAGCAGTTACAATCACATGTCTGTTTAATTAAACGAGGCTGTGATTTTCACAGAAATGTTTATAACAGAATAGGTAAGTGAGCAGTTACAATCACATGTCTGTTTAATTAAACGAGGCTGTGATTTTCACAGAAATGTTTATAACAGAATAGGTAAGTGAGCAGTTACAATCACATGTCTGTTTAATTAAACGAGGCTGTGATTTTCACAGAAATGTTTATAACAGAATAGGTAAGTGAGCAGTCACAATACTGTAAACCAGGTCCTCCTGTCTACAGTGCAATGCATTTCTAATTAAACACCTAAGAATACACTTTCACAGGATACATTTCTCTGGTATGGCCATGCCTGCAACCTGATTCTAACAACTCTTCCTTGAGAAATATAAAGATAGCTGAAAATACTGCTGTTGGTGCCTATAAAAATTGGAAATATCATAACTGCTGCTGGACATATTGGTGCATCAACGTGTTGTAAGTAAAATTTTTATTTGTCCTACTCTGTTTCAGTACTGCAAGTAGATATGGTGTGTAAACTTAAGTAATGTAAATTACTGAAACTGCAGGAGATGCAGGCCACTGTTGAAATGACAACACATCAGGAAGTTGTGCCCTAATAATAATAATATCCTGATTCTGTTTGTCCACTAAGATATTTGAGAATAAAGTTGCCACTATTTTGAGTCAGACAATAGCAGATCAGTGAGCTGCACTTAAGCCTTGCGAAACATGCAGCAAATAGGTTCTTAAGTTGGAACTAGGCTATCGGCCCTAGGGCCTATACAAGCCTAGCCATAGCAATTCCCTGGTTATTTCTTCCCACATTATTTACTTCCCTGGACCCCTGTCTAGCAGGGTGACTGACATGATCCCCATGGTGAATTTCCATTCTCCCATCCAATCGTCAAGGTTCCTTTTGAACAGGGTCAAAGAAGCACTCTGCTTGACATGTATGGGCAGTCTATTCCAGAGTCTGGGGAGTCTCTGGGTCAGGAACCTATCCCTCTAGCATATTTTGTTTATTGTGATGACAAGGTTTAGATCCCTGGAGCATGTGGCTCTGAGGGATTGGGATTTCTTTAACTGTAGCATGTCCAACAGCTCTGGGTTTGACATGGCCTTGTATGTTAAGCAGAAATCGGCTCTGAGTAGACGATATGCAACAGAGTATAGCTGGAGTTGTTTAAGGTGGTCAGTGTAGGGCATCTGCTTTAGGCCTGTGATTCTTTTAGTGAGGTATTTCTGTGTCCTTTCCAGTTGTTGCAGGTGTCTTGAGAAGTACATACCAAATGGGGCATTGCATTCTACAATGGGTCTAATGAGGGATGAGTACAGTGGGACAATGACCTCCTTTTTCTTGGATGAAAAGCCCTCAGTGATGAGGTGTGCCACATAGAAGGATTTCCTGACTGTTGTGGCAATGTGGTTATCGAAGGTGAGACCACTGTCCACCTGTGTCCTTAAGTCTCTTATCACACTTTCAGTGTTTAGTGTACTGCCACCTATGTGGTAATTCACGGGTACATGTTTTTTTTCCCAAAGGGGATAACTATACATTTCTTGGCATTGAGCTTGAGCCCATGGCTCTGGCACCAAGCATTTGTTTCTGTAAGGCCCTTTTGTAGAGTATCCACATCATTTGGGGATTCAATAATGGCTCCCAGTTTGCAGTCATCTGTGAACATTGTTAGCCAGAGTCCCTTAGTGTTGGCCTGTACTTTAGAGAAGTAGATACCAAACAAGAGCAGCCCAGGACTGAACCCTGAGGTACTCCACTTGTCACTTGTCTGGAGCTGGATTTGGAGTTGGCTACTTTTACAGTGTGGGTTCTGTCAGTAAGCCAGTTGGCAACCCATCAAGTGACGTAGGGATTAATGTCCAGCTTAGTAAGTCTATCTATGATTCCAGAGTGGGGGATGGTGTCAAAGGCCTTGGCGAGGTCCAGATAGGCTGTGTGGACCACCTTACCCTCGTCCATGGCTCTGGAGACTGATTCAAAGAAGTCAATCAGGGGGTCCAGTGTTTGAAAGTTGCCAATGTCTTTGTTTATAAGTTCCATGATAATACATTCCATGGCCTTCCAGATCAGGCTCATCAGACTGATGGGGCGGTAGTTCCAGGGATCCAAGATGGATCCCCCCTTGTGGAATGGGATAACTGTAGCTGTGCACCACTCAGTGGGCACGAAGTCTGAGGTGAGGCTATGATTAAACATGACACTTAGGTGAGGTGCCAGTTCATTTTGTAGTTCATGTAATGCACAGCCCGGGATGTCATCTGGTCCCATGGATGCTGTATTCTTAGCTTTGGAGAGTGCGTTTTTTACCTGTGTGGCCATTATTACCGGAATTTAGCAATCTTCCGGTATAGAGATTGGCCATTTAGGGGGTGAGAGTGGGGTGAAGTTGGCACTGAATTGATCTGCCAGGATACTGGCAATATCCTTGGGATTAGTATATTTAATGCCATTCTGTTGTAGCTCAGAGCAGATCTGAGCATTACCATGTAGATTCTTGACATAGTTATAGAATGCCTTGTGGTTGTCTTTGGAATCTTTGACAATTGTATTTTCATAACTAGCTTTGGAGGATTTTATGAGGGATCTCAGCTTCTTACTGAGGCTGGTAAGGGAGTGTTTTGCATCCTGGGATTTTCCTCTTTTCTGCAACTAAACTAAAATAAATGAATTAAATAAATGAAGTAAACAAACTAAAAATATATGTAACTGACTCTGCATTGTGTTCTTTTCAGTAGTATCAAAATATGTATGAAAGTACAGTTGTGTAAGCTGAACTTACCATAACAGTAGATGTTCCAGTGATCACTGCTACAATAGCCTTAGCTATATGGGTTATATCCCGCCAAGGATATAATACCCAGACAGCTTCCAATGCTTCAGGGAAACTTCCATGCACCCAAACCATCAAGTAGCTCGAGCTGAGCTGACTAAAATACAAATTTAGGCAAAAAGTCCTTCAGAGTTTTTCTGCCACCAGAAAGAGAGAGGCTGAGTTCTGAAAGGACAATGCTAGGTGTAACAAAAAATAAATGCCCACAGTCTGGCATAACAAACACACTAAATTACAAAGGGGGTGGAGGGGGGAGCAGCTATTGCAACAATGATCACTCAAACATCTACTGTTATGGTAAGTTCAGCTTACAAAATTGTACTATGATCTTCATACTGATCACTGCTACAGTACCCTTAGCTATACGAGTAGATTACAATAGCTAACTATATTTGGAAGGTGGAAGGAGAAGAGTCTAGGTACCCCTGGAAAATGGTCCAAGCATAGCATTATTTAGTCCAAGGGAAGGAATCCAGCTAATAGTGCTTTATAAAAGTATGTACAGAAGACCAAGTAGCACCTTCTAGAATACTTCTAGAATCCAACCCTTTCCAAAAAAAAACATAGATGAAGCTATAGTCCTTGCAGAGTGGGCCTCGATCCTGACTGGAATAGATTTTTTATGGCAAATATTACAAAAGGTAATAGCCTTAGATAACTATTTGGAAATAGTCTGTTTTGACACCAGTAGTCTCTTATTCTTACCTTCAGAAGAAATGAACAATTAATCCAATGATCTGAAAGGTTTACTTCTGTCAAGACAGTGCCTGAATTGTCTGTGGACATCCAAGGTATGGAGTATCCTTTCTCCCCCATTTTTAGGTTCAGGAAAGAAAATGGGAAGATAGATAGTTTGACTTAAAGTAAACTTGAATACCACTTTAGGAGTAAAAGAAGGATTAGTTCTCAAAGGAAACCCTATCCTTGTGGAAAATGAGGTAGGGTTGGCTCACCATAAGAGCTTGCAACTCATATACCCTTCTTGCAGTGATCAGAGCAATAAAAAATGTTTTCCATCTTAAGAACCTCAAGTCAGCCAGATTATTTGGTTCAAATGGAGCAAGTGTTAGTTTCTCTAACACAAAATTAAGATCCCAAGGAGATGTCACCAGTTTACCTGGAGGCCTCTTATGCAAAACCCATTTTAAGAACATTTTGATGTGTAACTGTGTTGAAAGAGGAGGACCCATGGGCAGGCATGCTGAAATGGACAATAAATGAACCTTGATGGAAGAATAAGAAAAGCCACAGGATAGTAACTCACAAAAATTGCAAACTGGCTCACAGGCAGAACCCACAGCGTGAAAGCAGCAAACTCCAAGTCAGACTGCCAATCAGTCATGAGTGGAGTCCCACAGGGATCGGTTCTGGGTAATCTCCTGTTTGGCATCAACTTCTCAGAAGTCCAGGCCAACACAGAGGGACTCTGGCTGACCAAGTTCACAGAAAGCTAGGAGCCATTATTAACTCCCCTAGTGATGCAGACATCTTACAGAAAGGCCTCAATGAGAAAAATGACTGGTGTCATAACCACAGCCTTAAGCTTAATGCCAAAAAATGCATTGTCATCCCCTTTGGGAAAAACTAAATTCCCACAAATTACCACATCGATTGGAGCCCACTGAACACTGAAGGTGTTATAAGAGATCTGGGGACACAAGTTGACAGCAACCTCTCCTTCGACCACTACATTGCCACTGTAGTCAGAAAGTCCTTCTATGTATATCTCATTACCAAGGGTTTAACATCCAGGAAGAAAGAGGCCATCATCTCTCTCTACTCTTCTTTCATTAGACCAATCATTGACTATAAAGCCCCAATTGACATATACCTCACTAGACACCAGCAACAGCTAGAGAAGCCACAAAAGTACCTCACAAAGAGGATTCTAGGCCTTAAACACATGTCCTACATGGACAGACTAAAAAAACTCCAGCTATTCTCTGTCTCATATCGTCTACTAAGAGGCAATCTCTGCTTGACATACAAAGCCATGTCTGACCCAGCTCTGTTAGAAATGCTACATCTAAAGAAATCCCAATCCCTCCGTACCACATGCTCCAGAGACCTCAACCTCATTGCCACAATCAACAGAAGATGCTGGAAGGACAGGTTCATAACTCAGAGACTGCCCATGCTGTGGAACAACCTTCCTATACACGTCAAGCAGAGCACCTCACTGGCCCTCTTCAAGAGAAATCTTGACGAGTGGATGGGAAATAGAAAGTTCACCCCGGGGATCACTCCAGTGGCTCTACTTGATAGAGGCACTGGTAACTAACATCAGCCAGCATGATGTCAGGGCACATCTATGGGCTAGGCTTGTAAAGGCTACAGGGTCATTAGCCTATGAACAAATATTGTAAAACCAGAGAACAACTAGCCTTGAATGGGTGTGGTTATGTTATTGGCATTGACTAGAAAACCTTTTCTATTTGCTAATATATGATTTTCTAGTAGCAGGTTTTCTTGCCTCCATTAGTATTTGCTGCACATCATCAGAAAACAGGTGCCTAAAAGGAATTAAGACCCTATCATCCATGCAGTCAATTGAAGAAGATTGATGTTGAGGTGCATCGAATACCCCTGTTTTGGAATGAGTAGATCCATTCTGTGAAGAAGTCTGTGATAATTGCCCCTGGCTATTTCCAAATGAAGGGGAGAACTACTGTTGCTTAGGCCAGGAGGGAGTCACCACAATGATCTTGGGAGACTTCCTTCTGAAACTTCAGAAGTACCCAGGATATTAGTGGAAAGGGTGGAAAGGCATACAGGACCATTCCTGTCCAAAAGAAAGGAAAAGAAAAGGCGTATGTTGTACAGGCCTTCTTCTATGGAGTCCTGGAATAGGATTATGTCAGCTGATTGTTCAGAGAGGAGGAAAAGAGGTCTGCTTGAGGAACTCCCCACATATGAATCAAATATTGGAAGACCCCCAGATCTAGTTTCTATTTGTGAGGGTCTGCCCTGGTCCTGCACAGTTTGTCTGCCACAAAATTTTCCTTTGATGGAACGTAGGATGCCTGTAGAGTGAGACTGTACTTTAAAGCTATATCCCAAACTGGGTCTATATCATAAACCCAAAAGCCAAATTAAGTGAATCTGAGTACATAGACACATAAAAGTCGATGTACAAAATGAGCGAAAACTGTAAACTCCGAAAGGGAGAATGCCGAACAGATTTCCTCGGTCAGCAGGGTGATCATGGGGATGAGGAAGTAAATCTTTTTCCCCACTATAGTGCGGTCTCGGAGTTGGTATATTTAAGTAGGGGGGTGTGGGGGATGCAGGGGGCAAGCCCCCCTGTAAAACATTTTAAAAGTGTTTTACTTTAGTTTTTTTTGGGTTGGGTTTATCTTATCTGTATGGCGCTGCTGCTTCCGGTATCATGTTCAGCATTCTCTCTTTCGGTGTTTATGGTGTTCGCTCATTTCAGTCATCAACCTTTATGTGCCGATGAACTCAGATTCGCTAAATTCAGCTTTGGGGTTTATAATACAGACCCTTCAAACCAACATGGCTAGTCTGCAAAGGGGGTATGACCTGGTACCCCCTTGCCTGTTGATGGACTACATCACTGCAGTATTGTCTGTAACCACTTGAAGAGGTCCCAGGACCAAACACAGTTAAGAGAATTGAGTTCTTCAATCAGAGTAAGCATCTCCTTGATGTTTATGTGCTTGTGTCTATCCTTGGTGTCCCACACTCCCTACACTTTTATCTCTCCTTAAACTGCTCCCCAAGCAAACCCTGAAGCATATGTGGTGGCTGACTGCTTTGGAGCAGGGAAGGAGAAGGGGAGACTTTCATTTAAGGATATCTGTTGTCTCCACCAAGTGATTTCTCTTCTGACAGACTCCAGTACTGGGATCTAAAAAGATAAAGGGTGTTGATGCTGGGACCAAAGAGATTTCAGATACCATTGTATCTTTCTCATGTAGAGTCTTACCAGGGTTATCATGAGAATCATAGATGCAACGAGACCCAAAATCCTGAGGAAATCCCTCGCAGTGACTGAAGTCTGAGTGAAAACCTTAGAAAACAGATCTAAATAAAAATATGTTTTTTCTTCCAGTGGGTTAAAAGCTTTTTGAACAGAGGTGTCTAGTTGACAGCCCAGGAACACCATCCTATGTGAATGAGTTAAGAAAGACTTTTGAATGTTCTCTTGGAATCCCAGCTTGTGCAAGAGATCTCTCACCCAATAGAGATAGTCTTGACATTTTTTAAAGGACTCTGCAAAGATAAGCAAGTCATCTAAATATGGAAAATGTGGATACCCTGCAGCCTGCAATGAGCTATAATGGGAGCTATACACTTTGGGAGCACTCTTGATGCAGTGGAAAGTTCAAAGGGTGAGGCAGAGAACTGATAACATGATCCAGAAACACAAAACCTTAAGAAATGCCTGATGTCTGGATGAATAGGAATGTACTGCTAAGCATCTTTTTAAGTTTACTGTTACAAGGTTACAAGAAAACTTGAAGGAGGAAGAAAGGGCACCATGTTTTGAAGTGACATAATTTTGAATTTGGGCACTATCACAAACAAGTTTAGGAAAGAAAAATCCAGTACAGGTCTCCAAGCATTTTCTTTCTTTGGGACTAGGAACATCCTTGAATAAAACCCCTTCTCCACCTGGGAAGGAGGAACTGGTTCTATCACTCCTTGGGACAGCTTGTGATGAAGAACTGGTGCAAACAAAATGGTCTGATCTGCAGGAGGAGGAAAAGACCCCTGGAAAGGAGGAATTTCCTCCCACTGCCATCTGTAACCCTGATGAATGATTTTCTGAACCCATTTGTCTGAAAAAAAATCTGTTGCTAACGAGAAAAAAATGGAGATTCAGACTTTATGGAAGAGAAAGAGGGCCATGGTAGGAAGGGGTCACAAGGTTTCTTCAACAGTCATTCAAAATTTTTGTTGTTTCCTTGATTTTGGGAGGTTTGAGACTTCTGTTTGGAACCTCCTTGCCACTTCTTCTTAAACATCTGTTTACCTGAATTCTGTTGATTCTGTTTTTGCTAAAATTTGATGAGGACAAAGAAAATCCACTGGACAATTTGGAAAAGGACAGTTGAAAACTCTTAGAGATTCCTGGATCAGTTTGCCTCTTTCATCACACGTTTTGATCATTTCCTGCAGCAGAGGGACCACATACTAAATCTCTATCCAAGGTAGAATTTAAAATCTCATTTTTAACATCATCTGATAGGTTCTGAGAATGCTGTATAGCAAACCTCCTTAAAACCATACCAGTGGCATAGCCCTGGAAGAAGTATCAGCAGTCATACATACACAGCAAACAATGAGTAGTGACTTGTGCAATAGAAGAAACTAAGCTGTTTAAAGCATGCTTTTCTTCACAAGAAGCTGCATATAAAACAGTCCTCGTACTTTCACAATGTGTCAGAATAAATTTTAACATATGAGTCTGTCAATTTAAAATTTGGAAATTCAAAGTTGCAGAATAAGAAGTTATGTACCTACCATAACGTTCCATGTTAGTTGTCTTCTCTCGCCTTCTTTCTTGCTTGATGGGTTCGGAGCCGATCCCTCGGCTCCGACTCGGCACTTGCTAAGCTCGAGAGTCACTTTTACCAGCTCGAGGCAGCCCCATATCCCATGATGCAAGGCGGTAAGTACCCAGATCTCGTTTGCTGACAAAGGGCAATAGCACCAAGCATAAAATACTTCCCAAAGGAAGAAAGAAAACTTACAGATGGAAGAAGGACCAGGTCTGAATGGTCTTCAGCATAACAGTTTCTTATACAAGGTCTGTCCAGGCCAGGGGAAGGAGGGAGGGTCGCAAGAAAGAAGGCGAGAAGACAACTAACATGGCAGATTATGGTAGATACTTAACTACTAAATGTTAAGTTGTCAATCTCACCTTCATTCTTGCATGATGGGACCGCGTCCTAGCACCTCTATCCTGGGTGGCTCAATGGAACAAACTCTTGAGGACTGTAGAGCCAAAACTGGCTCTGTCCCTGGAGGCCAAGTCCAATTTGTAATGGGAAACAAAAGTGTGAGGAGTAGCCCAAGTGGCGCTGCACAAATAGTGTCCAAAGGAAGTCTAGCTTGAAAAGCTGTAGAAGTAGCTAAGCTCCTAGTTGAATGTGCTTTAGGTTTTGAGCACAGCTGTTTTCCCCTGAGCGTATAAATTTCAGAGATGACCGAAGAAAGCCATCTGGACAAGGTCACTTTAGAAACAGGAAGGCCTTTTTTATTATCCGCATAGGAAACAAAAAGTTGATCAGATTTTCTAAATTTTTTTGTTCTGTCCAAATAATATCTAAGTTGACGGTGGACATCAAGATAATGTAGCTTTTGTTCAGCTCTATCTGAATAGTTAGGAAAAAATACAGGGAGATCAATGGATTGATTCAGATTGTTCTTTGAAGTGACCTTAGGTAAAAAGGTTGGATTAGTTCTCAAAGATACTCTGTCTTTGTGAAAAACCAAATAGGGGGGTCAAACCGAAAGAGCATGAAGTTCAGACACCCTCCTGGCAGATGTAATAGCCACTAGGAATAAAGTTTTCCAAGAAAGATATTTCAGGGAACAAGAAACAGCTGGCTCAAAGGGGGGAAGAATCAAGGATGTCAGCACTAAATTTAGATCCCACTGAGGAGGAGGATTCCTGATTGGAGGTTTTAGTAGGAAAATTCCTTTCAAGAAGGCCCTGCAGAGCCTATGGGACATAATATTATGATCTGCTATCCCGACATGAAAATTGGAAATAGCAGCCAATTGAACTCTGACTGTGGAAGAAGAGGAGCCTGCATGAAAAATCTCTGCTAAGAAGTCCAGGACTGCCTGAACAGGGCAGTAAACGATCAATATTTTGGGCCTTAGCCCAATAAGAGAAACGTTCCATTTGCTTGTATAAATCCTCCTGGTAGAGGATTTTAGCGGTTACTATGATGTCTCTAACTGGGTTAGAGATCAGAGGAAGCCTGGCTAAGGAAGGAAGTGGAGCAACCATGCTGTGAGGTTGAGAGAAGGGATTGACTGGTGCAGCTGACCCGATTGGTGAATCAGAAGATCTGGCACTGGGTCCAGATGCCACGGCTGCACCAAAAGGTGATGATGGAGGAACGGGAACCAAACTTGTCGAGGCCAGTAAGGCG
This sequence comes from Protopterus annectens, assembly GCF_019279795.1. NCBI lineage: Eukaryota > Metazoa > Chordata > Ceratodontiformes > Protopteridae > Protopterus > Protopterus annectens. The sequence continues at coordinate 509,141,059 of NC_056742.1, forward strand.
CAATGAGAATCAATTTGGCTCTCAAACGGTAGCTTTCTGGATCACCTGAGGGATCAGAGGAAATGGAGGGAAGGCATAAAGAAGTCCCTGGGGCCAATCCTGGGTCAGAGCATCTCTGGGGGGATGGCCTGATAGAGGGAAGAGGCTAAAGAAGTCTGGACATTTGCTGTTTTGGGGAGTAGCAAAAAGATCGCAACATGGACGACCCCATTCCAGAAAAATCTCTTCCGCTATAGATTGCTTGAGAGACCACTCGTGAGGCATGAGGATAGCTCTGCTCAATCTGTCCGCTATAATGTTGGTTTTCCCAGGGATATGCGTTGCTACCAGAAACCGATGAGAGGAGATCGCCCATTGCCAAAGTCTGAGCGCTTCTCGACACAAGGGGTAGGACTTGGTTCCGCCCTGTTTGTTGATATACCAAACTACAGACATGTTGTCTGTGTGGACTGCAATTGTCCCTACGGGAAGAAAGTCGTTGAGGGCTTGCAACGTTAAAAGCACTGCTCTCATCTCCAGGACATTTATGTGCAGATGGTACTCGAACGGCTGCCACGTCCCATGAACCATCCTGCCCTGATAATGACCCCCCCCACCCGATCAGGGAGGCATCCGTGGTGACAGTGGCTATCGGGATGGGGGTACAAAGTACCTGCCTTGGTGAACCTGAGACGATGTGATCCACCAAGCAAGATGCTCTTTGCATGTCTGTGTCACCAGAATCTGGTGACGCATTGGAAGTTGCTGGTATGACCATTGTGTGAACAGCATCCAATGAAGAAGGCGCATGTAGAATCGAGCCAGGGGAAGAAGAGTAATGGCCGCAGCCATGAGACCTAATACCTTTAGAACCATTCTGGCCTGTATTTTCTTGCTGGCCAGAATGATCCTGACATGAGTCTGAATGTCTGAAACTCTTTGTTCTGTAAGGGTAGCTGGCATCCGAACAGTGTTTAAGTTTGCGCCTATGAAGGTAATAGACTGGCAGGGCGATAAGGATGACTTTTCGAAGTTGATTGAGATGCCCAAATGAGAACAAAGGTCTATTGTGTAATCCCTGGCTTGTATAAGCTGATGCCTGGTGGTGGCTGACAGGAGCCAGTCGTCGAGATACGGAAACACCTGGAATCCTTGACGTCTCAGGTGAGCCGTGACCACTGCCATGCATTTGGTGAACACTCTGGGGGCTGTAGTGAGACCAAAGGGCAGGGCTCTGAACTGGAAATGACTGGACCCCAGCCGAAAGCGGAGAAATCTCCTGGAGCGTCTGTGAATTTTTATGTGATAGTACGCATCCTGAAGATCTATTGAGCACATCCAGTTGTCCTTCTGTAAGAAGGGCAGAATTGACTGAAGAGTGACCATTCGGAATCTTGTCTTCCTGACAGACTTGTTGAGTCTGCTGAGATCCAATATTGGTCTCCAGTCTCCCGTCTTTTGGGGACCAAAAGAACCTTGAGTAGATTCCGGGCTCTGAATGGTCTATTGTAACTGGCTGAATGGCTCTTTTTTGCAGTAGTTTTGAAATTTCTGACTCTGCAATCTCCCTTAGACCGGGTGGTACATCTGGAAGGGAACTTGAGGGAAGGACTTTCCTCGAAAGGAATTATATAACCCTTGGATATGATCGACTGTACCCATGTGTCTTGAGTGAGGGAATGCCAGGCTTCTGGGTACAGTGATAATCTTCCCCCGACTGCCTCCAAGGAGGGACAGCCGGGCAACACCTCAGGGATGCTGAAAGGGCTTGTCAGAGAGAGGCTCCCTGTTTCCCTGGTTCTTCGGACCCCCTCTGCCTCTAGAGCGGCGTCTGTTGTTGTTACCCCCTCTGCCTCTAGGGGTAAACTGACCACGTGAATCCGGCGTGACTCCTTGGGATTTACGGAACCACATCTTCCCGCCCTTCTGTCCTTTGGGATAAGGTCTAGAAGGGGTGGAAAAACGGACTCCAACAGCAGAAAGAGTCTTGCCGTCCTGCTCGCACCTGGTCAAGGTTTCCTTCACCTGAGGGCCAAACAAAGCTGACCCATCAAAGGGAGAATTTGTGAAGGACGCCTTAAAGGGATCCGCAAAATCACATAGCCGCATCCAGGCTTGGCGTCTAAGAGCCACACCTGTACCTGCGGCCCTACTCGCTCCATCAGCAGCATATGATATAAGCCGCATGGAGGAGTTTGCAATGGAGTTAAGGGTTCCTAGCTGCGAAGCAATTTTTTCTTGAGCCCCTGCAGCTGTAGGATCCTGAACTACTTCTCCCAGCTCCTTCAGGATATCCCTCTGGAGTCTGGTGAAGTGACATAGGTAATTCAGCGAACGCATAGCAAAGGTCGCTGAGGAAAACATCCGCTTACCGTACCTATCCATGGTCCTAGAGTCCTTATTAGGAGGATGGACGGGCACGGAAGGATCTGCAAGTTCCTTTTGGTGGCCGCAGCCACCACCATGGCATCAGCGGGGACACCCTTGGTAAGGAATTGTTTGTCACGGGCAGTTATAAATTTTGAAGGCCTCCTAGGAACTGGCTCTACAGAGTCAGGAGCTGCCCACGCCTTTCGTGCAATAACCTGCATAAGGGGGTCGAAAGGCGGAGACACCCAGGAGGTGGAGGGCCGAGATCCAAACGCCTCTAGGTATACTGACTCATCCTCAGAGGGATTGTTGGTGGGCCAGTTTCCCCTCTGTTTCAGAAGTTCTAGGATGTCTGAGAAGGAGACATCCTCAGAGGGGGATCCCTCTGACTCATCAAAGTCAGTATCCGAAGTGACAGACTCGGGGGAGTCTACATGGTTCCTCTTACAAGTCCTCTTCCTAGGAGGATCTCCCGAAACATCAGGAGAATCCTCGGGAGAGGAGGAAATTCCCAATGGGGAAACCTGAGGCGGAGGATCTCTGGGTCCTGTAGCAAGAGAAGTGGCAGAGATGTCAACAGGTACTATAGAGGGAGGAGCTACGGGAACAGACTGCTGACTGATACCAGTGGCCAGTACACTCTTCATCACCTCGAATGCTCCCTCCCAGGCAGGTCCGAGAGAACCCGCTCCAAGAGCTAGGAACTCCAGGGACCACCGAAGGGAAGTCTCCGAGGCAGATGTCGGAGCCGAGCTCACCAAGGCCGAGGCTCCAAGGGAAGAGCGGGTTCGGACAAGGGTCCGATGCCACTCACCCCCTCGGAGGAGACCATGGAAGCCCGACCACCGAATCCCTCTAAGGAAGGTCTCAAAGAGGAGATAAGAGTAGAGGCTGAAGGAACAGAAGGGGTATCCGTCCTCCAGCCGTAGCAGTAACCATTCGAAGACTCCAACTCCAAGCTCTGAGGTAGAGTTGAAGGAGGAACTGTAACGGTGTAGACCAACAGTCGTCTGTTGAGACGGACTGTGTAACATTTGGGCCAGTACCTGTGACTTAAGTAATCTACTGACCACTCTCTCTAGGTCATGATCTGACAACCTGGATGACCTTGAAGATCGGCTCCGATGGCTCCGTTCCGATAGAAGAGGTGGAGCCCGGGCCGGAAGTATCGGCTCCAAGGAAGGACACCCCGACCTCTCCCTGAAATGAGCCATGGGAGCCGATACCATAGATCCTGTCGGAGCCGCCCTCGGAGCCGACAGGAAGCCTCGATGTATCGGCTCCAGCCGGAGCCGATACAGCCACCAAAGTAACGGTGTCGGAGCCGATCGGAGCCGACACCGATGCCTGTGCCACATGGGTGTCGGAACCGATCGGAGCCGACACCGTGGTCGATACAGATTCGGCACCGATAGCCATCGGTGCCGAAGGCTTTGTTAAGCCAGAATCAGCTCCAGCCGAGCGATCTCGACTCGGGCGAAGTCGGAGCCGAGGCCGCAGGCTTAGAAACAGAAGCCTGGACCTTGGAAGATTTAACTGATTTTGACGGAGCCGACTTAGCCGGAGAGCCCTCCGGCTTAAGAAGGCCCCTAATAATCAGTTTATTACGTCTTTCCTGCAGGACTCTCTGGCTGAAGGAATGACAAATAGCACAGGAGTCCTGCAGGTGAAGAGGCCCCAGGCAATACAGGCAAGAAGTGTGACCGTCTGTCAGAGACATCTTCTGACAGCACGAGTCACACTTCTTAAAACCTGAGACCCTCTCCTTTGACATAGTGCTTAAACACACACACACACCAGTCAAAAAACTTAAATTAAAGAAAATACCAAAAGGTATTCCTAAAAATAAACACACACGCCCTAACAGGGAGGGGATGGGATGGGTAAAGTTTGACTAAAAAATATTAAGGGAGACAGGGATTTCTGTCAGGAAAACTAAATAATTAACTTATAACTAATAATAATAAGTTTTTTAACAAAAAGGGGCTTGAATATTAGTAAATTGAATCACTTACCAGGAGCTGGTAAAAGGAGGACCTCATAAGCGAAGCGGCAAACGAGATCTGGGTACTTACCGCCTTGCATCATGGGATATGGGGCTGCCTCGAGCTGGTAAAAGTGACTCTCGAGCTTAGCAAGTGCCGAGTCGGAGCCGAGGGATCGGCTCCGAACCCATCAAGCAAGAATGAAGGCGAGATTGACAACTTAACATTTATACACTTTTTCCTATAGTTATAAATATTTTTCCCATCCTTATTAAAAAAAGTAGGATTGGAACTAACTAATTGCTTAGCAGCACAGGAATCAACTAAGGCTATAGCAGCTGGGTCAGGTTTGGGGATAGTGTATAAATATTTAAAAGACTGAAAAACTTTATACATCCTATCTGCCTTTTTAGAGACATCTAGCTGACTATCAGAAAAACTGCAGGCAATAAGACACACATCCTCTAAAGCAGACAGGACAGGAGGAATGTGTTTAGGTTCTGGAAAATCATTCTGTAACAACTCGGGGACTGAGAAACCTCATTGTTCTCCCACTGAAAACACTGGGACATTCTAGCAATAGTCTCAGTGAAAGAGAAATGTCCACAGGGAGAAGCAGACAGGGAGCTCTCCTCTGAGTCTGAATCAGAAATCTGAGGATAAAACTCTGAATCTGTCCCTGTATCTTCTTATTCAGATTCAGAATCTTGAATCTGTTCAGAAAAGAGGCATCCCTCTTTCTTTTACCAGAAACTACTCTACAAGAAGGATCAATAGCCTAAATTAAACCCTGAGCCAGTCCCAGAAAACTACTCCTATCTAAAGAAATTTGAGGAGGAGTAGATACATGCTTGTCTTTCTGTTTCTTTTTCACAGGATAAATGGGGATATCTTTGTTACTAATGGCAGCCACTGCATCCCCATGGATGGGCAAACCTTCCCTGTTCCCTCTCCCAGGACTGACAACAGTGGTTCTCCCTTGCCCACTGAGGGAACCCCAACAGCCTCAGAGGATGTGGCTAGCCCCTGGTCTATAGTGGCTGTAGGTGCTACACCAGAGGGATCTGGGGGTAAAAGATGAGTGGTCTGAGGTACAACAAATGGTCACAGAAGAGTCACACACCTGTTATGGTGGCAAAGACTGTTTGCGTAACTTTTTCTTTTTGTGGGTGGAAAAAGGACAGACAGTGGGTGTGATAATCTGTTCCATGGTCAAGTCAAAAATGGTGCCTCTGTCCTGGGGAAAACAAGCAACGATGTCAGTAAAATTACCAGCCCACAAACATTACTTTTTTAAACAGAAAAAAAAACTAGTAAAATGCACTTTCAAACACTACAGCAGCCCCACAACCTTAAAATAAATACAATTTCTCCAGAGAAAATAGATTAACAGTTAGATAACACTACTTTTAAACTGACAGAAACAGCGAGTGCTCTGTTTAAAAGTACTTTACAGTCTCACAAGACTATCCATTAAAACTATCCATAATCTATGAATCTACTAATTTATGAATCTATGAATCTATGAACACAATATTCCTAGCTTTAAAATAACTTTACTGAAGAGGAAAGTAATAAAATATCAGTAAAAAAATAAGAAAATTGAATTTTTGTTCCCTAAAGGGAACTTATCTACCCAGCTAAGGAAAGCATATGTGCTCATATCACACATGCACTCAAGTCTGTCAACAACAGGTACTGTTGTAACTGTCATAGTCCATGTTGATGTGAATGATTTGAGATGTAGCTTCCTGGACTATATGAAGAGAGACATGATTGAACTCGCTGAATATGTGTCCCAGGCAGGTATGTCCGTAGCCTTAAGCAGCATTCTACCATCACCCAGCATTATGCCTGAATACAAACAGAAAATTACTGACTTTAACAATTGGCTTAGTTTCTGGTGTCATTCCAGGGGGATCCAGTACCTGACAGCCTCGGAAGATATGATCGACAGACCACGATGCTTTGCCAGAGATGGCCTGCATCTGTCTCACCTGGGCTTCAGGATTCTGGCAAAGGCTCTTGCCTCCCCTATAGTGCCTTTTTTAGGGAAAGCGATGAGGTTAAAACTACCAATATAAAAATTTCAACAAAACACAAATTAAAGGTCATGCTGCTAAACGCTAGGAGTCTAAAAGCGAAACTGCACTCATTGCAAGCATTACTAACTCTGGAAAATGCTGACATTCATGTGTTCACAGAAACCTGGTTCATAGCTGTGGAGCTCACCCCAACCTTACCTGGTTACTCATCCTATCATACATTCAGACCCCAAACTGTGGGTAGTAAAGCCAAAGGAGGTGGAGTTTCAATATATATATATATTAAAGACATACATACCTCCAGGCTGGTCAAACAGTATGACACACAGGAGACACTCCACATGCAATTAACTATTGACAAGACCCCTATACAAATAATAGCTAGCTACTGGCCCCCAAATCTGACCCAAGATGCCAAAATTGCCTATCTAGACCTCTTCAAATCTAGCAAGATTCAACCCTTTAACCTGATCCTGGGTGATTTTAACTACCCAAACATGGACTGGAAGAACTACTCTTGCCAGAACACAAATACCCAGAGATTCTTCAATTTTGTAAATGCAAATGTTTTGGAACAGCTAGTCGATACCCCCACAACAGGTGATAATATCTTGGACCTGGTATTAACCAACATGAGTAGCCACTGCAGCATCCCTGCAGTATCATCCTCCCTTGTAAGATCCGACCATAAAGCGGTCATGTTTCAAGTCACCATCTCCCCCGACCCCCCTGTAGCTAGGATCAATCAAAATATTTCTCCAAAGCTGATTACAGCCTCCTGAGGGATGGTGTACACAGCTTCACAGCCCCCTGCCCCTCTCTAGGAACTGGCACCAGTATCCAAAATGATACCAAATTACTATACGAACATTTATATAGATGCATGGAATCAGGAATACCTGACAGGACTAAATCATCCTCCGCAAGGAAGAGTAAATCTGTCTGTTGGACATCTGCAATAGATAAACTCTATAACAGAAGAAAAAAATTGCTGACCAGGACCAAAAAGGAGCAGGTGCTCAATTGGAAGCAATCTCTCCTTAGCCTAAACAAGCAAATAAGAGCACTAGTGAAATCCTCCAAAGCAAACTTCGAGTCCAAATTGACCACATCTACTAGATACAATCATAAGGCCTTCTTCACATATGTCTGTAATCTCAAAGGTAGCACCCAGATCTGTTCAGAACTGATGGTCAAGGACACCGCATATACAAATGCCGTAGATATAGCAAACTTGCTGGCTGAGAGATTCAGCAAAAATTTCACCCCTCTGTCCCCCATCAGTAAATCAGGACATTACCAGTACCTGCCCCATTGCTTTTATATCTAGGGATCAGGTCATCACTTCTCTCTCAAAGGCAAAAAATACAGCCTCCATGGGACCTGATAACATCCAAGGCTGCATCCTACATGAACTCAGGCAAGAACTTGCAGCACCATTAGGGACCCTATTCAATCAAAGCCTGAGTACCGGTTTTGTCCCAGCTGAGTGGAGGGCAGCCACTGTCATCCCTTTACACAAAGGTGGAGCCTCCACTGATCTGGCAAATTATAGACCCATAAGCCTAACTAGCCTGATTGTAAGGCCATGGAATGTATTATTATGGACCTCATAAAAATGGACATTGGCAACCTCAAAACACTCGATCCCACACAGTTTGACTTTGTCGAGGGGAGGTCATGCCTGTTAAATTTGGTCGACTTTTGAGACAGTCACCAAAGCCATGGATGAGGGGAAGACCGTGCACACTGCCTACCTTGACCTGGCCAAAGCCTTCAACACTATTCCCCACTTGGGCATAATAGATAAACTCTCAACTTGGCATCAATCCATATGTTACCAGATGGGTAGCCAACTGGCTCACTGATAAAACCCACCTAGTCAAAATAGGGAAGCCACCTCAAGCAGTAGACCTGTATCGAGTGGTGTACCCCAGGGTTCAGTCTTGGGGGCCTCTGTTATTTGGGATATACTTTTCTGAGGTACAGGCCAAAACCAGTGGGCTATGGCTGACCAAGTTTGCGGATGACTGCAAGTTGGGAGATGTAATCAATTCCCCTAGTGACGTGGACATCCTCCAAGAGGGTCTCACCCAAACACATGACTGCTGCCAGAAACATGGCCTCAAGCTGAATACAAAAAATGCATCATCATCCCTTTTGGGGTGAGAGATGTCCCCACAAATTTTCACATTAATAACAATGTTCTAAGCACGCAGTCAATAGTGAGGGATTTGAGCACCCAGATTGATAGCAGCCTGACTTTTGACTACCATATTGCTTCCATTGTACGGAAAGCCTTCTACATGGCCCACCTCATAAGTAAGGGTATCTCATCCAGGGACAAGGAAGTCATCACATCCCTGTATTCTTCCTTTATAAGGCCCATTATTGAGTACAATGCCCCATTTGGCATGTACCTCGCAAAGCACATGCAGCAGCTATAGAGATAACAGAGGTTCCTCACCAGGAGAATCCAGGGCCTCAAAAATATACCATACACAGATAGGCTAAAGGCCCTATGCCTCTACTCTGTTTCATACAGACACTTCAGAGGTGACCTCTGTCTGGCATACAAGGCAATCTTGGACCCCGCCTTTGCTGCATATCCACAAGTCAAGCTCCACTCGAGTAACCCACACATGCGGCCTCAATCTGGTCTGTGACATCAACAGGACTTGCTGGCAGGAGAGATTTGTGTCCCAGAGACTCCCCCATCTATGGAATAAACTCCCTCTCCATGTCAAGCAGAGTACCTCTTTACCCCTTTTTAAGTGCAATCTGGATAACTGGATGGGAAATAGAAAATACATCTCTGGGATTCCACCTGTGTCCCTGCTAGACAGGGGCATCAGCTGATGATTTGTCTATGCATGGGCTAAACTTTTGGCTAGGCTTATAAGGGACTCAAGGCCAATAGCGCAGTAACTTCCTATGATCCTATGATCCTATAAGCTGACTGTTGATCCTCAGAAGAGCATACTCTTCAGCTGCATTAAAGCTCTGAAGGGCTTTGTGTCCAAAGTTGTCTTTTAGTCATCTCAGCTTGAACTGCTTGATGGTTTGGGTGTGTAGAAGGTGCCCTCAATCTTTGGAAACTGTTAGACTGTCATATCCTTGGCAGGATATAACTCTTATACCTAAGACTACTGCAGCAGTGATCAATAGGAATAACATCGTCTGCCCTTTTTCTATGCTACATATACAACAGTATATGATGCTTGTAACTGCTACCTGCTGAGAAATACAGTAATTATACATAACATGTGATGTATAGCAGATAAACAAAATAGAAAGTGTAATTGTTTTGCCCTGTGATTAAAGGTATGTGTACATGTGAAACTCTGCTTAACTGCATCTGTTGTTTCTGTATGGGGAGGTATGATGACCCTACACTGGACCAGTAATCAAGGAGCCTCAATCCTCACCATTGGCACTAGTGGGGGATGTTCCCTACAAGGATAACAGATACACACACACTATTTCCAGATGCAGCTCTCTGCATCAAGTGCAATTTCCCTTAGGAGCACACAGAGACCATGGTCAGTCCGGGGCTGGTTTCTTCCTCCTTCTCCAGATCCCCAATAAGACTCCCCACTGGCACAGCTATAGAGGTGAGTCCTAAGTTAGGGTTCCAAGCCAAGTCCTCCAACACTCTCTCTGTCCAACTAGTGCTTCATGTCCCTGCCCAAGTAGCTGACATACACACTCTCTGAGATTTGATTTGCACACACACACACACACATGGGAAAGGCTGGCACAGCTTTACTAGCTATGCTCCCTTTTGTCCAGACTATAAGTTAGTTATCACTGCCACCAGAACCCCTTGCTAGCTACTTTAAGGCCCTTACAAGAGTACCCAATATACTAAGTGAAATTAATATTAATACAAATGGTAGTTTGACCAAGAGCAAGGCTATTAGGAGTGGCCCACATAGTGTCACCCCATAAATATGCATGTACTCTCAAAATTTAAATATCTCTAAAAAGATCAGATACATGAAAGGTTTAATATATATTTAATAATAAATAATAAAAGAACAAGACAATACTAAATATCTATTCACAGTGACATCAGAGTTCAAAATAACAGGACATATTTAAAATAACATTGAAGGATAGGCTCAGACAAATAAAGAAAAATAATATCTAAACTAAACTTTACTATATTCTTGACTGAATCTAAAAAGAAAATCACTATTCCTTAATAACTCTTAATAAAGCAAGTCAGATGATGTGGTGAATAGTTTTTCTTGTTGTCAGGCCCAAGTTAGAATACAGAATGCTCAGTCTAACTAACAGGCTTCTCAAAATAATATCTAAAATATTACTACTGAGATAGCTTGCAGAATGACATCACTTCTGGTCATCTGACTTTTAGTTCCCATCAACCCCCATTGGTAGAAGCTGGTAGGACTTAGCACCTACCTGTAATAATACACACACAATGGCTTTTTTTCAGATCTTTGGCAGGTGCTGGAAGTCATAAAACAATTGCATACCTCCACACTTTGAGTAGTAATTAGTTCACCCCAACGACAATACAGAAAGCGTCCTGGTACAGACTTTCTGTCTCTGGCTGCACTGAAACATGTGAGATAACATCTTTATGGCCTAGCTTATAAAGTGATTTAATTTCAGATATTTTTTTAAAGTTTGCTAGTCTGAGGTTAACCTCCTGTCTGCCAGTTTCCTCTGTTAAAACATATACATTTAAACAGTTACAATCGTGCATACACATTTCTGTTCTCCAGTAGGACACACTGTGGATACATTTAACTCATTCCCTCCAGTAGAGCTCTTTTGAGTGTGTACCTTTAACTCCTAGTGGGTGTGGCTTCAGCTTTTAAAAAATGACATTATCACCTTAGAGTTCTAACAAATACTTATTGACAGAGGTCATATATCAATACAATTGTGTTTGCAATCATATATGCTTCAAGATAAAATATTCTGATACATTGTATGTAGCATAGGTTTGGAATTATTAATGCAAATATGAACAAGAAATACTTGACGCCTAGAGGAGCAGTAGGAGTTAACTGCAGAAATGCCTGTAGACGTCACTCGTCTGTAATGAGTTAAAACACAAGCAATTTATAAATACCTTTTCAACATAAACATATCTACAAATCAGTTTGATATATTATTTATTTATTTATTTTATTTATTTACATTTGTTAACCAGATAGTGTCCAACTGGGTTAGAAAACCGTTTTCAGTGGAAACCCAGGCAGAGAAGCTCCAGAACAGTACAAATAGTTAAAGTTAACACAAGAATTGCAAGGAATAGCAAACTTTTACATAGTATGCAAAATAAGTTGGGTACAAATTATAAAGTTAGATAAAGGTATACAATATCCAAAAGAAAAAGAGAGAATATGCAAGTAATGCAAGAGATGAGCAGTAATAGTTATCTCATGCAAAAGAAGAGTAGTAACAGAAAGAAAAATAACTAGCCAGGAGCAATACAGGGGCAAAGCCAGTTATCATTTAGACAATCCTTCAGGGTAGTTTTAAATGTGGACAGGTTTAGATTATGTAAGATGTGCTGAGGAAGATTATTCCAGTCCTTGGCTATTTTATAACAGTAGAGAGAGTTGCCATGATAGTTGTGAGACAGGGTCAGTTTTAGCATTATTTTGTTGGATGACCTAAGGAGGCTGCAATTAGTGTTAGGCTGTAATAGGTTTGGAAGAGCTGGGCAGTCAGTGGGGTTGTATATGATTTTATGGGCAAGTGAAAGTTGCTTTAGCACTAACAGGTTGGAAAGTTCCAGCCAGTTGAGTTGTCAGAGAACTGAGCAATGGTGCATTTTATGGGGTTGATTGGTGGTAAAGTTAGCAATTTTGTTATAGCAGGATTCTAGTTTGTTAAGGTCAGCTGTGGATAGGTCGGTAAAGATATGACAGCAGTAGAGGAGGGTGGATAGCAAGTGAGATCTAGCTATTGCAAGTCTATCTTGTTGTGTAAGGTAAGGTTTAACCCTATAGAGAGCTCCAAGTGTATTTATCAAATTTTAGAGTATCATCTATAGTAACTCCAAGCAGCATGGTCTGATTGGTGGGTTTAATTACTGTCCCATTGGAGGAGTGCATGGAGAGAGGTGTTGTGCTGAGTTTGGATGATTTGATGGAGAAGAATATGATCTTGGTCTTATTTGGGTTGAGAATGAGTTGATGATTGGTGAGGTAATTTTCAATGTCCAGGAAAGATGTTTGCATTTTATTTTGAAGTTCTTGAATGGAGTCGGCTGAGCAAATAAGAGAGGAATCATCAGCCTACTGGATGATGATGGCATGTTGGGTGGCAGTATTGAGGCTACTGGTAAATATGACAAAGAGGAGAGGCCCAAATATGGAGCCTTGGGGTACCCCTGTGGTGACTGGTAATAGTGGAGAGAGGTTGTTTGCCCATTTAGTAGCCTGTTGACAGTTAGCCAGATAACTATGGAACCATGTTAGGGGTGAAAGTAGTGAGATTATAAGTAGCAAGTGTTTTGAGTAGTAGCTGGTGGAATACTGCGTCAAAAGCTTTTGACATGTCTAGGAAACTATCTGAGACTAGCTGTTCTTCATTTTTGAGGTGGAGAATGGTACCTGTAAAGGTTATAAGGGCTGTGTTTGTACTATGTTTAAGTCCGAAACCATGCCGAGGGCTGGACAGTAGGTTGTTAGAAGTGAGGTGATACATGAGTTGCTGGTAAATGCATTTCTCTAGGATTTGGGCAATGGGAGAGAAGATGACAATGGGTCAGTAGTTTGAATATCTCTAGATGAGCCACCTTTATGTAGTGGTATGATATGAGAAGTTTTCTCTAGAGAGGGGAGCAAGGGTGGAGGTTTTACCAGGGTTAAAGAGGTGTCTGATGTTATGCCAGAATGTTTGTCGGTTGTGCTGGTATTTTTGTTGGCAGGTAAAAAAGTAGTTTTTTTATCACTGATGACTGTTTTCTTAGCTTGGTTTCTAAGATGCTGATAAAGGGTGAGATCACTTGTGCTTTTGGTTGCATGGTAAAGTGAC
>NC_056742.1:509161960-509286960 GCF_019279795.1 Protopterus annectens
TTCCTGGATGCAAAACCCTTAGTAATGATATGTGCCACATAGAAGGACTTTCTGACCACAGTGGCAATGTGGTGATCAAGAGAGGTTGCTGTCAGCCTGTGTTCCCAGATCTCTTATAATGCCTTCTGTGTTCAGTGGACTCCCATCAATGTGGTAATTCATGGGAACCGGGTTTTTCCCAAAGGGGATGATGACACATTTTTTGGCATTGAACTTAAGGCCATGGTTCTGAAACCAGTCGTTGGCCTCAGTGAGGCCATTCTGTAGGATGTCTACATCACTTGGGAACTTAATAATAGCTCCCAACTTGCAATCGTCTGCTAATATTGTCAGCCAGTGTCCCTTCGTGTTGGCCTGGATTTCAGAGAAGTAGATACCAAACAGGAAATGTCCCAGGACCAGACCCTATTGGACTTCACTCATGACAAGATGGCAGTCTGACTTGGAGTCAGCTACTTTCACACTGTGGGTTCTAGCTGTGAGCCACTTTGCAACCCACCTAGTGATATAGGGGTTGATGTCTAACTTAGTGAGTTTTTCTACGATTCTTGAGTGGGGAATAGTATCAAAAGCTTTGGCCAGATCAAGGTAGGCTGTATGAACCACCTTGTATTCATCCACAGCTCTGGTGACTGACTCAAAGAAGTCGACCAAGTTGAGCATGCATATTCTACCCTTCACAAAACCAAACTGTGAGGGATCCAGAGTTTGGAGATTCCCTATATCCTTGTTTATTAGGTCCATGATGATGCGTTCCACAGCTTTGCATATCAGAATCATCAGGCTAATGGGGCGATAGTTCCCAGGGTCTGTTGTCGCTCCTCCTTTATGGAGAGGGATGACTGTAGCAGTGCACCATTCTGTAGGGACAAAGTCTGAGGTGAGGCTGTGACTGAACAGGACACACAGGTGATGTGCCAGTTCACTTTGTAGTTCATGTAGAACACAACCAGGGATATTGTCAGGTCCCATAGAAGCTGTATTCCTGGCCTTGGACAGTGCTGTTTTAACCTGTGCAGCAGTAGTACTGGGTGCCTGGCAATCTACTGGTATTGTGATTGGTCCTTTGGGGGGGAGGGGTAAAGTTGGAACTGAGCCTGTCGGCCAGTATACTGGCAATATCTGTTGGCTCAGTATAAGAGGTACCATTGTGCAGTAGCTCAGATCAAATCTGGGTATTGCTGTGGAGATTCTTTACATAACTATAGAAAGCCTTATGGTTGTCTTTACTATCTGCTGAAATTCTGTTTTCATAGCTAGCTTTAGAGGATTTGATGAGGGGAATTCAACTTTTTGTTGAGGCTAACAAGGGAGTTTTTCCAGTCTTGGGACTTCACCTTATTCCGCATCAGTTTCCTCCTTCTGTTGTAGAGTTTATGGCAGGGGACCACCACATTGGCTTCCTTTTTTTTGGAGGGGAGCATCTTGGTTCTATTGGGTATGGCTAGATCCATGCATTTGTGTATATGTGTTCATACAGTGCATTGGTGTATGATTCTGCAGTCACACAACTATTCTCAATTTGCATGGGTGCCGTGAAGTTATCCATCTCTGGTTTTGGAGCCCAAAGTTAGCTTTGGAGAAGTTTTTCATTGTGGTTACCTTTGTGGGGGCGGTGGATTTCCAAAGTAATTAGTTTGTGGTTGGATCTAACCAGGGAGGAGCTGACTATTGGTGTAGAGCAACATTCGCCCATGTTAGTAATGACCAGGTCAAGGATGTTGTTACCTTTAGTAGGGGTAAGAACAAGCTGGTCCAGGACATTGGAATTAATGAACTCCAGGAAACATTGGGCAAGTGTACTGGTACATCAGTAGTTTACCCAGTTAATGGAGAGGTAGTTAAAGCCACCTAGTAAGAGAGTGTTAGTTGGACCCTAATATTCTCCAGGGTGCTTAGGAATGTGGAGTGTGAGTCTTGGAACATGGTTGGGGACCTATAGCGGGCTACGACCTGAATCGCTGTCTTACCCATTGTTAGGTGCACCTGAAGTATCTCTGATGTGTTATGTTGGGCTACCAGTCTGGAGGTGTGCACATCATTTATGAATATGGAAACACCTCTACATTTGGAACTTCGGTCCAAGTTCTGAGGCCAAAAAGTGTGGAATGAGTTATAGCCTGGTAGTGCCGGGGTGCTTTCTGCTGCCTTGAACCAGGTCTCTGTTATAGCACAAATGTCAATGTTCTCCATTTTAAGGAGTGCTTCATGTGAGTGCATTTTGAGATTTAGACTTCTGGCATTGAGCAGCATGACCCTCAGACTGCATTTGTTTGTAGCTGTTACTGTGGTAATTTGGTCTTTGGAACACCACCTAAAAATGCACTATAGGGATGGCAAGAGCCTTGACCAGTATCCAGAAGCCCAGGGGTGACAGATGCAGACCATCTCTGGCAAAGCATCGAGGCCTGTCAATCATGTCATCCCAGGCAGACAGATACTGGATCCCCTTAGAATGACACCAGAAACGTAGTCAGTTGTTGAAATCAATCATTTTCTGCTTGAACTGTAGTATCATTCTAGGTGATGGTAGGATGCTGCTCAGAGCTAGGGTCATACCTGCCTGGGCTACATAATCCGAGTGCTCCTCCATATCTCTTTTCATGTAGTCCAGGGAGGTACATCTCAGGTCATTCACACCCACGTGTACAATGACAGAGTCATAGTTGTACCTGTTGTTGAGGGACCTGAGTGTGTGCATTATGTGTTGGATCCTGGCACCTGACAGGCAGCTGACTGTTACTTTCGCCTTATTCAACCTAGTGAGTGAGACATCAGTGTGCCTCAGTATCGAGTCCCTATGACTAGTGTGTTGGGCATGCTGTTTTGCCTTAGGGGCTTTGGTTGAGTGGCACACTGTTTAGGAGAGTTATGTGTCTTGTGATTAGTGTTGTGTTGTAGTGGTCAAGTGCATTTCTGCCTTGGAGGTCTCTGCTGCTTGGGTAGATTTTTATTGAGAGCCTCCGTGAAGGTGGGTGTGTGGTTTGTGTTTTTATGTGAAGGCAGTGCTGGTGTGTGTTCTGGAGGGCTATGTGTTCCATGTGGTGTGATGCAAGTGTTGACCTTTTCCTCTTGACCAGCTATTCCGGTCTTGGCTGGAGAGTGCATGGCTTCCAGTTTGGATATATAAGTGCATCTCTCACAAGTCTGAGTTTTGGAAGGTAAGAGGAGAGTGTTGTCAGTGTACATGAGGCAGTTGCTACATTGCCTCAGGATGCCCAAGTTCACCAGGTTAATGGGAGAAAGCGCAGGGAACTGACCTTTAGACATGCCTGGAGGGGTGGGCATTGATAATAAATACTGGATCTGTTTCCTTGTAGAATGTTTAGTGTTAGTAGCACTTTTGTGTGCTACAATAATTGCTACAAGAAGTCTGGTAAAGTGCTAGAGTAATAAGCTAGTATAAGTGCAGGAGACAAGATAACTAGTAGATCTAAATGAAAAATGGAAGAGCAGACTCTGGCACTGCTCAGAAGCTTACAAACAGTCCTGGATACAGCAAGTCTGTATCTGATTTAGACTAGTTACAGGAAAGCTGGAAAACAAGCGCAAACGTGAGCTTTTAAACCGGAAGGATGAGAGAGAGATGGAAAAAATGTCCAAACGGCCAATAAACTACAATTTCTGGGCCAGAAACCACTCCTCTTGTGGTAGATAGGCTACCTAGTGCTTACCACTCCCACTGATAAGCTCCAACACAGAAAGGCTTGGGGGGGCTCAGAAGCTTACAAACAGTCTTAATACAGCAAATCTGTATCTGGACTAGACTAGTTACGGGAAAGGGGGAAACAAGCACAAACATGGACTTTTAAACCAGAAAGTTGAAAGAGATGGAAGAAACTGCCCAAAAGGCCAATAAACCACAATTTCTAGGCCAGAAACCACTCCTCTTGTGGTAGATAGGCTACCTAGTGCTTACCACTCCCATTGATAAGCTAGAAGGCTTCCCTCCAGCACAGACACTTATCAAATAATGGCCAATTTCAGGCTCAGCCAGAATGACATAATGTAACAAAATAATGTACAGTATACAAAGAACAATATTTTACATTTATGAGAAAGCACAGAAAATCTGATGCAGTATATTTATGTATTTATTATTTATTTACTGATTTATTGAAATTTGTTTCCCGGGAAAGTCTAACTGGGTCACAAGAGCCCATTTTCAGTGGATGCCTGAGGAGAAAAGCTCCATTTAACAGAAAAAAAAAAACAATCATTATGTAAGAAACAGTTGAAAATTATACATTTGAACAATAATTGACAATATTGTAAGGCACAGAGATATATTAAAATATGTTACAAAGAGAACAATGAGAAAAAGCAAAGTAAAACACTATATACAATTCTGGGGAGTGTCCCTTTAACAATTCACAGTAGTAATAAGTAAAAGTCATGTGTTTAGTCTAATTATAACTATAAAGGGGGAGAGCGATTAGGATAGATTAGTATAAATGGAGAGGAGGTGATACGAAGATGTTATGTAAAGTAAGACAGCGGGTAGGATAGCCAGGTGAAGATGAGAAAGAGGAGATGAGTAGAGATTCTGTACAAATAGGGGTGGAGAAAAGTAGAAACATAGATGGCGCTGATGTTCAATCAGGGGTATAGCATGAGCAGGAGTTTCATAGGTGGCCTTTCAGAAGATGCTTGAAGGAAGGATATAAGTTACAGTTCTAATAGCCTGTGGAATATAATTCCATTTTTTGGTAACAGAGTGGTAGTAAAGGCTATTTCCAATTGTTTTTTTTTTGAGGTTTACATACTGCGGTAGTGGTGCTGCGATAGCATTGTCATCTCACAGTAAGACATTGTCCTGTTCGATTCCCAGTTAGAGCATCTTCTGTGTGGAGACATGCATGAATGGGCGCACCTTCATTGAAGATTGTGCATCAGGGCTGGCAACTCGGCACGTAAAAATCCACTGCCAATCATTAGCGGACCGGAGTTCCGCTGTGGCGACCCCTAACCGGGAAAAGCCGAAAGACACAACAACAACAACAGATGGTGAGAAGTTGTTTACCATTAGAAGGAAGGGGTCTGTTTGGGTGTTAGGAAAGAAAACTAAAGTTTAGTACAGGACGGGCATGGAGTTTATAAATGATGGCGTGGGCAGTAGTTAGTTGTACAAAGTCCAGGTAGTAAGGTAGTGCAAGCTAGTTCAAACTTTAAAGAGCCTTGCAATGATGTGTATAGTATTGTTTATTGGAGCAAATTTAGCAACTTTGTTGCAGCAAATTTCAAGTTTAGTTTTAACAGATACCTGCAAGTTGGTAAGAATAAGGGCACCATATAAGAGTGGGTGAAGGAGGTAAGTGGTTACTAGTGTGGTTTTAGCAGAGTTAGTAAGAAAGAGTGTATGTCTATAAAGCATGCCAAGTTTCTGGTGAGTCTTTTTATATTAATTTGAATGTGGAGTTCAAATCTGAGGTTGTCATAAATTGTCACACCAAGGAGTTATGTATCAGATACAATTTCTATCTATGTATTGTTAAGTGAGAAGATTTTGAAGCTGGATTTGTCCTTCAGATGTACTTTGGGGAGGAATAGGAGTAGTTTTGCTTTTTTCTTGGGAGTGAGTAATAATTGGGCATTGTGAAGCCAGTTTTCAACAGAGGTGAAGGCTTCTTGTGTGATTTCAAGGAGATGTGCCAGAGTGTCAAATAAGCATGTTAGTGTTGAATCATCGGCATACTGTATAAGTGGTGCTTGTCAGATGACCATATTAGTGTCAAATCATCAGCGTACTGTATAAGTGATGCTTGTCAGATGGGCACATTAGTGTTGAATCATTGACGTACTGTATAAGTGATGCTTGTCAGATGAGCACATTAGTGTCGAATCATCGGCGTACCATATAAGTGATGCTTGTCAGATGAGCACATTAGTGTCAAGTCATTGGTGTATTGTATAAGTGATGCTTATAGATGAGGACATTAGTGTCGAATCAATGTACTGTATAAGTGATGCTTGTCAGATGAGCACATTAGTGTCGAATCATCGGCGTACTGTATAAGTGATGCTTGTCAGATGAGCACTTTAGTGTTGAATCATCGGCGTACTGTATAAGTGATGCTTGTCAGATGAGCACATTAGTGTCAAATCATCTGCGTACTGTATAAGTGATGCTTGTCAGATGAACACATTAGTGTCGAATCATTGGCATACTGTATAAGTGATGCTTGTCAGATGAGCACATTAGTGTCGAATCATCGGCGTACTGTATAAGTGATGCTTGTCAGATGAGCACATTAGTGTTGAATCATCGGCGTACTGTATAAGTGGTGCTTGTCAGATGAGCACATTAGTGTCGAATCATCAGCGTTCTGTATAAGTGGTGCTTGTCAGGAAGAGGTATAGGGGTCATTAATGAAAATGTTAAAGAGAGATGGACCAAGAATCGAGCCTTGGGGTAGAAAGTATGTTACCATCTAACAGTTTGTTGTCTGTCAAATAGGTAACTTATAAACCACTGAAGTTAAGGACAGGATAGGCTGAGATGGTACAGCTGTTGAAGGAGTTTGCTATATCAGTATCAAAGGCTTTGGTCAAATCCAGAAATATGAAGAGAGAAGTTTTCCAGAGTCTCTTTTCTTGTTTATGTTATCTGAAAAGATAACAGTGCAGTAATTGTAACTATGGCCAGAGCAGAATCCATGTTGAGTACTGGTTAAGAGCTGTTCTGATAGGAGATGGTAAAGAAGATGAACACATGTACATTTTTCTAGGATTTTTGGCAGAGAGGAGAGAATTGCAATGGCATGAAAGATAGAGACTTTTGTAGTTTCCTCTCTTATGCAGTGGGATGACATATGATCGTTTCTAAATAGATGGGACATAAGATTCTTGCATGGATCTATTAATTAAGTACCTACTGGGTAAGATATGTCATCTGCTGCAATCTTGAGGTATTCAGGTGGGAGGCTGTCAGCAGCTGTGGAGCAAGGTTTAAGTTTAAGTAGCAGTTTAGGCTTTCATAGTAGGTAATGTTACAGGTTCTAAGGCTAAATTTGTTAGCATTGCTAGCTAAGGATTGTTTGGATTCATATTTTTCCGAGGTTAATGTGGAAGGGGAGGGGGCAGCTGGTAATATGTTATGGGTTTGTGTAGGGGAGGGTGATGTGCTTCTGGTAAGGGCAGCAATGCTCTCTATAAAGTATTTATTAAATGTAGTTGCTATTTTGAGTTAGGAGGCAGTTTTGAGAGGGAATACAGATCTTTTCTGGAGCCAGACGTGAGTAGTGTGTGAACAGAGGATTGGATTTTTTTGGATCATTTTGTGATTAAGTTGCAGTTGGCCATAGTAAAGTTTCTTATCTTTGTATATTTATTATTAGTTTGATTACAAAGTTCCCTGTATTTCTATTTTTTTTTTTATTTAGCCACTCCCTCCAAGTTTTGTCTCTGATACACATAATGTTTTTTGTGAAGATGGATAACCGGGTGGGGTTACTTTAGCTCTTTTTGTACATAGAGGAGCAAGGTTATTTAGGATGTTTAAATATATATATATATATATATATATATATATATATATATATATATATATATATATTAAAAGTTGTAACTGCAACATATAATGTGTGAGTTTTTAGTACAGACCAGTAGAAGGACCTTAGGATACTGTTGAATAAATCTTTGTTAAATTTTGTGAAATGTGTGGTTGGCTTAAGTTGGTGTGTATTTGGGTGATGAGTAGCAATTCTGTGTGCATGCAGGGAAATGGTCACTGAGGGAGTTAGGACAGGTTCCACTGATAATATATTTACTGGGGTCTGAGACTAAAACCCAATCAAGAATTGTGCTCTGTTTGCTTTTGTTGCATCTAGTAGGTGTTGTGATCAGTTGAGTCAGACCAAACAGATTTATGCAGGATGAGGGACTGAGAGATGTTACATTTTAGCAGTCAGTATTCACCCAGAATTATTTTTTTTGTTAAGTAAATAGTACTAGATACCCAGAAGAGAAATTCTTCAAGTATGGGTATGTAGTTATCAAGAGGGGTGTAAATTACAATAATATAGAGTGTCTTTTAGAGTTTAGCTTTAAAAGTGTTCTGAGTATTTCAGCTGAGTGAAATTTAGGGATGAAGTTGGAAAAGGAGGAGAGGTTATAGGAGCTGGGGTACAACAGGGTGACTTCTATTCCTTTTTTGTGATGTTAAAGCCTGGAGGTAGTATTTCTGTATCTTTTTATTGGATTTAAGCCATGTTTCATTGATGGCTAGGATATTGTGGGAATAGAGTGATATCTAGGCATGTAGATCTGTAATTTTATTACAAATACCATGAAAATTGAATGTTATCAGACTTAGTTTTTTGGCTGGACTTACTTGACAGAGTGGGAGACTGGTATGTCTCTGAATGAAATTGGATTGAGTGGAAAATGTCTTTTTATAAGGAATAAAGGATGCATTACAGAAGGGATTGCTTGTAACTGAAGGAAGGAGTCATCTGGGCTGTTACGGTGCTCGCAGCAACTGTTGGTATTAAGGTTTAGGTTTTGATTAGTAGGATGAGAGTTTGGGTGTATGTCCTCACACAATCAAATCTTTGAATTCCAAAGCAAAAATTGGGAATAATTCTTAACAGTGGGCATGAGCAGATGTTTTGTTTTGAAGGAACGATGATTACAGTGAAGTATTCTATGTTTAGGAAAGATAGCAGTGGAGAGATTGAAGAGGCTAGGAGATATATATTAGAAAAAGAAGTTATGTCTTACCATAACGTTCCGTCTGTATTGTTGATCCTCGTTCAGTCATTACGCATGGGTATCGGTTCCGACCTCGGAACCAAGCCGGCCATTTTCCAAGCTCGCATCAGCTTCAAACTCTCGAGCTAAACTCTTACCCATAATCCCCCTCTCCCTGTTACCACAGATTGAGTTTGCAAGTCAAAAGAAGGTAGTGGCTACCTCTGGTCAAATAATCTAAGAGAACCGGATGGTGAGATCCACTAGAAGCCACAGAAGGGGGAAGGAGGGAGGGTCTTAATGACTGAACGAGGATCAACAATACAGATGGAACGTTATGGTAAGACATAACTTCTTTATCTGATATTGTTAACCCTCGTTCATTCCTTACATATAGGACAGAGTCCCCAGCTACCTCTATTCCTGGGAGGCTCTCATGGAAGGACATTCCTGAGCACCATAGAACTGAAAGATGCTCTTCCCCTGGAGGCCAAATCCAATTTGTAATGATTGATGAAGGTATGATGCATAGCCCAAGTTGCAGCTGCACTGATGTCATGTAAAGAAACTCTGGCATGGAAGGCAGCAGAAGTTGCCACCGACCTTGTTGAATGAGCTTTCATGGTAGTAGGCAACGAGATATTACGTTGTGTATAAATGAAGGTCACACAGTCCTTCAACCATCTAGCTAATGTGTCCTTAACAACAGCAGATCTTAATCTAGGTCCATAAAAGGCCAAAAATAACTGGTCAGATTTACGAAAGGGTTTAGTCCTGTTTAAGTAAAAATAGATTTGCCTGTGGATATCTAGGATATGTAGGCAATACTCTCCTCTGTTTGAATGACTGGGAAAGAAAACTGGCAATTCAATGGCTTGATTAATGGACATTTCAGAGATCACTTTAGACAGAAATGACGGATTAGTTCTCTTGATACATAAAGCTTGAAGCTCAGAAATACACCTGGCAGACGTAATGGCAACCAAAAACAAGGTTTTCCATGACAAATACTTGAGGTCACAAGAAGAGACTGGTTCAAAAGGTGACATTGTCAGAGCTTGTAGAACTAATGATAAATCCTATGGTTGAATAGGTTCTCTAAAAGGTGGCTTCAGATGATTCACACTTTTTATGAAGGTCTTGCACAATTTATGGAACATAAGAGAGGAATCTTGGACACCCTCATGAAAATTAGAAATTGCAGCCAAATGAACTCTAATGGTAGAGGCCGATAGACCCAATTGAAAAAGGTCGGCCAGATAGTCTAATATTATCGACACTGGTGCTGAAAAGGGGTCTACTTGTTTATCTTTCAGCCAACAGGTAAATCTTTTCCACTTGCTCAGATAAGTAATTCTAGTGGAAGACTTATGAGAAGCAATGAGAATATCACGTACTGGTAAAGTAAGATCATTCTGCCTGGCAATCAAGGGAAATGGAGTAGCCAAGCCGTGAGCTTCTGGCTGTTCAAGTTGGGATGAATCAGGTTCTGTGGATGTGAGATCAACTTTGGGGGTGGGTGGAGAATCCATGGTCGATCTAGTAGGTGAGACCAAAGGAAGGGGAATCAAATCTGTCAAGGCCAATATGATGCTATGAGGATCACCTTGCTCTACAACTGACGGGCTTTCTTCAAAAACTGGGAAATGAAGGGAAAGGGTGGAAATGTGTAAAGAAGACCTGAGGGCCAATCGTGGACTAGAGCATCCCTGGGTGACTGTCCCGAAGGGGGAATCAGGGCGAAGTAGTTGCTGCATTTGTAGTTGGTCAGGGATGCAAAGAGGTCGCAGCAAGGACAGCCCCAGCAGTGGAAGATCTCCGTCGCTATCAAGGGATTCACGTACCACTCATGAGGTTGAAGAATGCACCTGCTGAGTCTGTCTGCTATCATGTTGGAACTCCTGGGAATGTGCGTTGCTAGAAGAAAACGGATGGTAGCCATTGCCCATTGCCATATCCTCATGGCCTCTTAATAAAGGGGGTAAGATCTGGTTCCACCTTGCTTGTTGATGTACCAGACCACCGCCATGTTGTCTGATTGAATCGCAATTGTCCCAGACGGTAGCAGGGGATGGAATGCTTGCAACACCAGAAGCACCGCCCTCAGCTCTAGAACATTTATATGCAGATGGGCCTCCAGTTCGAACCAAGTGTCTTGGACTGTCTGTCCCTGACATAGCCCCCCCACCCCATCAGGGAGGCATCCATGGTCACTGTGGCCTTGGGTTGCTGGGGGGAAAAGGGGCGAGACCATTGTGAGAGATTGTGTGTCATCCACCAATTTAAATCCTGTTTGCACCTGTGAGTTACTCGAATCATGGCTGAAAAAGGATGCTGAAAAGGATACCATTGGGTGAGCAGTAGCCATTGTAGAAGCCTCATGTGAAATCTGGCCAGGGGAACAATGGTGATGGAGGCTGCCATGGAACCCAACAGCTAAAGAACCAAGTGAGCCGTGGATTTTTCCCTTGGAAGGATTGTAATTAGCTGTTGCTTTATCCTTAGAATTCTGTGCTCTGGAATAGCAGCTCTGCAGTTTTTTGAGCCCAAGATAACCCCTATGAATTTTGTCGACTGAGATGGGGTGAGATTGGATTTTTGCCAGTTTATGGTTATGCCTAGCCTTTGAGCAGCAAGGAGAGAGTATGCCAGGGCTTTTTCCAGTAGATGTCTGGTGAGGGTGGAAATGAGCCAGTCGTCTAGGTATGGAAACACCTGGAATCCTTGAAGTGGCAGGTGAGCTGTGACAACTGCCATGCACTTTGTGAACACTCTGGGGGCTGTAAAGAGTCCGAAGGGCAGTACTCTGAACTGGTAGTGACTGGCTCCTGCACAGAAGCGCAGAAATCTTCTTGATGGCCTGTCCACCTTTATGTGGTAGTACATATCTTGAAGGTTTATAGAGCATATCCAATCGTCTTTTTCCAAAAGCTGGAGGATAGACTGTATTGTGACCATCCAGAATTTTTGTACTCTCACAAACTTGTTCAGTACTCTGAGATCCAAAATTGGTCTCCAGTCCCCGGTTTTCTTTGACACCAAAAATAGTCTTGAGTAGAATCCGGATCCTATCTGGTCTGGAGGGACTATTTGGATGACTCTATTTCTTAGCAGCTTTTCTATCTCTAGTGCTGCTTCTTCCCTTTGACTGGGTGGAACGTCAGAAGATTTTTTGAAGGGACAGGACAAAGATCGAAGGGGATATAATAACCTCTGGTTATAATCCTTTGTACCCAAGAATCGGTGGTGATGGTTAGCCAGGCAGAAGGGTACAAGGAGAAATGTCCCCCAACCACCTCCAAAGGAAAGTAGTTGGGCCGCTCTTCAGGAGCGCTGGTAGGATTGACCAGGGAAAGAATCCCTGGAACCCTGGTTATGTGGACCCCCTCTGCCCTGAAAGGAGTGTCTTCCCAGTGAGTTTCGCCCTCTGCCTCTGGGGGAGAACTCGGCCTGTGTGTCATGGAAAGGACCCTGAGATTTCTTAAACCATATCTTCCCACTCTTTTGGTTTTGGGAGAAAGCACATTGAGGGGAGGAATAATGGACACCTATGGCAGAAAGGGTCTTACCGTCCTGTTCACATCTGGCCAGTGTGCTTTTAACTTTGGGCCCAAACAACGAGGAGTCATCAATGGGGGCATTAAGAAAAGAAGACTTAAAGGGTTCCACGAAGTTGTACAAGTGCATCCAGGTGTGTCGTCTCCAGACTGCAGCTGAACCCGCTGCTCTAGCTGCTCCTTCTGATATCTCAATCAGTCGCATAGAGGAGTTTGATATAGATTCAATGATGGCCAGCTGAGTGGCCACTTTGTCATGGACCTCATCAGATACAGCACCAGCCAAGGTTTCAGAGAGCTCAGAAACCAGATCCCTTTGAAGCCTGGTAAAATGTGCCATATAATTCAGGGACCTGATAGCAAAGGTCACTGAAGCAAAGGCTGCGCTTCCCTATCCTGTCCACGGCCTGGGACTCTTTGTTAGGTGGATGGACAGTCTGGCTTTCTTCTTCTGCCAGATCCTTTTTTGTTGCGGCCGCCACCACAAAAGCATCCACAGGAAGACCTTTGGACCAATGGGGATCTAAAGCAGGAGGGAACAAGATCTTATTTGGCCTCCGTGTGAAAAGCCTGCAGGAATGCAGATTCCTCAGAGGTCGGATTAGAAGACTGCCAGTCACCTCTCTGTTTCAGGATTTTGAGGATATCACCAAAGGATACCTCAGAGGGTGACTGAGGGGATCCTTCCACCTCATCAAAATCTGTGTCTTCAGTGAGTGACTCCTCTGTGGAGTCCATGTGCTTCCTCTTACACAAACTTTTCCAGTGGACCTCCTCAGTGGGAGAAGCTGGAGAAGACAGTGGAAAAGGGGATTCCTGAGGAAATATGTCCTGCGGCCCTTGCGCTAGGTGCGACTTGTGAAACCAGTGTACCAGAGGAGGGCAGAGGTATAGACAGTCCAGTATTGCCAGCAGTAGCAAAAGCCTTCTCCATCAGTTGGAAGGCTGGTCCACCCGAAGGGAGTGCATGTCTAGGACAGGGGTCACCCCTCCCCTAAGTGGCTCAGCCTGCTGACCCGGAGTCCCTGGATGGCTGTGGAGCAGCAAACTATGTGTGTCACAACTGACATCCTGGGTCATAGCAAAACTTTCCTGCCATGAAGGCAACTGCAGTTCCTTAGTGAGATCCATAAAGAGGACAGCAGAAGGGGAAGACTGTGCTATATCCATGGACTTCAAAGGCAATGAAGGAGGAGAATAAGAAGGGGTCTTTGGAGATGGATGATCACCTCCCAAGGAAGGATAGTTCCTGAGGGGTGGGATACCTCTGGTCAAGAGTACCTGGTCCACAAGATGCAACACATCATATTTGGAAAGGCTTCTAGTGGACCTCACAGAAACTGAGGGAGAAACAGGCCTGTCCACAGAAGAGGCAGACTTGGTGCCCATCTCATCTGTCCGCACCCAGGATAATGGTGCTGAGAGAGACTGGATTACTGTTGTCTGCACCGAAGAAGTCATCGGTGCCGAGGTCATAGTCTGCACCGACACAGGAATCGGTGCCGAAGTGGTTGTCGGTGCTGAAGCTGGGACTGACAAAACTGGAGTCAACAATAAAGGCATCAGTTCCGAGGAAGATCTCGGAGCCGTCGTGGTCAAGGTCTGCACCGACTGAACGGTCGGTGCTGATACAATGGTAATAATATGAACCGAGGAGCCCCTCAGTGCTGATATAGTGAAGGCTGCAGGAGAAGACAGAGCACTAATGGAGCCGAAGGTCTAGGCACCAAAAGCACTGGGGCTGACTGAGTGAGCTCCGGAAATGAAACTTTAGCCTTTTTAGGTTTTGGTTGGCGGGATTCCCCAGCCAGAGATGAAGGCAAAGATTTAGCCTTAGTAGGAACATCCAAGGTTTTTCTATGGGCTCTAGGAAGGGTTGAGGCCTCCGACCCAGAAATAGCCTCTGAAAAGGGAAATTTTAGAAGTCCCTTCAGTAACAGCTTGTTTTTCCTTTCCAACAAGGTTCTATTAGAAAAGTTTTCACAAATAGTACATGGTGGGTCAACAGACAAATGGGAAGCTCCCAAACAATAAACACACAAAGAGTGTGCATCAGTAGTAGGCAGTTTGTGTCCACAATCAGAACACCACTTAAACCTCAGAATACCTTTCTTATCTGCCATGACAGCAAATTAATTAATAGAAAAGGTACCAGCAATGGTACAAGAGAGTACCCGAAGGTATGAGAGAAAAAAGAAAAGGGTTACCAACGATGGTAAAGAGAAAGTACCTCGTGGTAAAAGTGGTAAAGAAAGAAACAGAAAAACCTGAAGAAATTATATACGCTAGATGCGATAGGGTAAGAGACAATAACATATGAACTTTTCTGACAGAAAAGTAATCTGTAAAACTATTAGACAACAAAAAACTGTACTTAGCTCAAGAGAAGTAGCTTGACATGACCGAATGGTAACGCAACAAATGAAATCTGAGGTAACAGGGAGAGGGGGATTATGGGTGAGAGTTTAGCTTGAAAGTTTGAAGCTGAAGCGAGCTTGGAAAATGGCCGGCTCGGTTCCGAGGCCAGAGCCGATACTGATGTGTAAGGAATGAACGAGGATTAACAATATCAGATTAGTTATTATAATTGTCTACATTAAGTAGGAGGCTAGAGGTTGGGGTTGTGGTAGGGCAATTTAAGGAAAAGTGAGTGTATGTTAAGTGGGAGATCAGTGCTAGAGTATGAGATAATAATATAAGGAGCAGCATTTTGAATACAAGAGTTGCTGATCAGGGGGAAAGGTAGTAGAGAGATAGAGTTTAGGAAAAAGTCTTTAAGATGGAAAAGTTGATAGAAAAATGAAAAACAGGGGTTGTGTAAAAGGATAGTGTTTGGGATATACAGAAAGATGCTGAGATGATTAAGACATTAGGTAATATATTCTGTGGGGGATTTTATAACTATTTTGCCATTCAGTAGTCACACTGGGTAGGGTTTGTTTAAGATGGATGAGAGAGGCTGAGATGATCAAGAAATTAGGTAATTATATTGTGGCAGAGGAGTTTTGAACTATCCTGATATTGAGTGGTAAAATCTGTTATGGGGAGGAGTATGGCGCTGAATAAATGCAGAGTAAGGAGGGGTGGGTAAGAATTCGGGTAGGGTAGGGAAGCAGAATGAGCACAAACAAAGCGAGGGTGAGTGGGATCTACCTGCTCAGAATATTTAGAGATCCCAAAAGAAATAATCAGTGGATTATGCTCATAACAGTTCAGAACTTCAACGCAGCTACTGTACACAACTATAAGGACATAAAAGATATAAAAGTCCAAAGCAAAGCAGATTTAAAGGGTATAATGCTTGACAGTGTAGTGTAATGTTCTTAGCTAGAGTTTGTTCCTTTGGGTTATAAATGTTGAACTTTCCCTTTGAGTGTAATAGGGAAGGCAGGGAGTGGGGGGGGATTAACAATCAAAGGGTGTGGTGCTTAACAGTATAGTATAATACTGTCAACCAGAGTTTGTTCCTTTTAGTTAAGGATGGTCAAACTATCCCTTTGACTGTTACAAAGAAACAATAAAATATACTAGTTTTCCTGCCTTTCTAGGCTAGTATAGTCTGGTTTTCAGGTTAGTGCTGAATTCAGGGCTGTGTTACAAGTTTCTGTGTTTGCCCATACCTTACTTGGATAGAAGGAAGTTTCTCTGTTCACTGTGAGAGAGGGAGCTTTGAGCAGCCTATCTGTCCCTGGAGGAGTGGTTTCAGCCCAGAAATTAGTAGTTTATTGGCCATTTTCAGCTAATTTCTATCTCTTTCATGTCCCTGCTATAAAATCCACATTTGCAAGGTTTTTTGTGCTTGTATACAGCTCAGCAAGCTCCTACCTGGTGCCCTGCAGAGTTCTACAGCAGCAGAGAGACAAAAGGGAGACTTTGGAGTGATTAAGTATAATTTTCTGCATTTTCTTGCTGCCTTTAGCTAATTCCACCTAAAATGCCAATTTTCTAGAGTTTCAGTGATTTTAAAAGCTTGTTTCAGCTACATATTGTACTTATTCTACTGCCTGCACTTTAACAAAGCCATTTTTGTGTTTAAATTGCCTGTTTAACTGTTGTAGGCCACACACTCAAGTGTGATAGCCATTTCTGTGCATTTAAAGTTTTTTTATTGTATCTGCTTTCTTTTCTGAAAAAAAAAAAATAAAAAAAAAAAAAACTTGTTTTCCCACCTTTCTAAGCTAGTATAGTCCAGTTTTCAGATTAGTGCTGAATTCAGGGCTGGGTTACAAGTTTCTGTGTTTGCCCATACCTTACTTGAATAGAAGGAAGTTTCTCTGTTCAGTGTGAGAGAGGGAGCTTTGAGCAACCTATCTGTCCCTGGAGGAGTGGTTTCAGCCCAGAAATTAGTAGTTTATTGGCCAATTTGGGCTAATTTCTATCTCTTTCATTTCCCTGCTATAAAATATTCATTTTGGCGGTTTTGCATGCCAGGCAGCACTGGTTAGCTAGGGTATAACTATTCCCGGCTCCACAAAGTCTAGTCTTCAAATTTTTCCCTTGGAACTAGACAAACTTTAATCTTAAGCACTCAAACCATTCACTTCTCATCCCGGCACGTGCTCAAAACTCATAGCAATCACTAATAAACCTTAGCACTAGACTCCCCCTATACTGTAGAGAAGGACAAGGCTCTCTATTCGACCTTACCAGCCAATCAGTAAAACAGTTCACTGTACCTATCCAGGCATGTCCAAAGAGCAGTTTCAGGTGTACTCTCCGGTCCAACTGGTGAATCTGGGCATTTGGAGGCAATGCTACAATTGCCTCATGAACACAGACAACCCTCTTCTCCTTCCACCAAACACTAATACATGCGAGAGATGCAATTATACAGCCAAACTGGAGGCTAAGCTCTCTCAACCCAAGACTGGACCAGGCAGTCAAGAGGAGATGGGAATTACTTGCATCACACCACCAGTCTCACATAGACCTATGAAACCAGCACAGGTAAAAAACTCACATAAATACACAAAAACATACTCAGAGGCTCTAAATAAAAATCTGCAAAAGCAACAGAGACCTCCAAAGCAGACATCCAAGCAACTTCCACCCCCCAACACAAACCATGAAACACATACTTCACAAAACCAGTGTGCCACACAATCACAGCCCTTAAGGAAAAATAACATACCCAACACACTAGTAATAGGTGACTCTATAGTCAGGCACACTGACGTCCCACTGACTAGGCTGCACAAGGAGAAGATTACTGTTAGCTGCCTGTCAGATGCCAGGATCCGCCACATAACACAAGCACTCAGGTCACTCCAGAACAAGTACAAATATGACTCTGTCATTGTCCATGTTGGTGTGAATGACCTGAGCCATACCTCCCTTGCCTACATGAAAAGAGACATGGAGGAGCTCTCCGATCACGTAGCCCAGGCTGGTATGACCCTGACCCTGAGTAGCATCCTGCCCTCACCAAGAATGATACCATGGTATAGAGAAAAATATTATCAATTTCAACAATTGGCTAAGCTTCTGGTGTCATTCAAAGGGGATCCAGTGTCTGCCAGCCTGGGATGACATGCTCGACAAGCCACTCTGCTTCGATAGAGACGGCTTGCACCTGTCTCCCTTAGGCTTTCAAATAATGGCCAAGGCACTTGCCACCCCCATAGTGCCTTTTTTAGGCAAGGCTCAAAAGACAAACCCACCACCGTAAATAGCACAAGTAACAAAAAACTGAGGGTAATACTACTCAATGCCAAAAGTCTAAACCTCAAAATGCACGCTCTCGAGACACTCCTCAGTATGGAGGAAATCGATATATGTGCAGTAACAAAAACCTAGTTTAAGGCTCCAGAGAGCACCCCAGCACTACCAGGCTACAACTCATACCACACATTTCGGCCACAAAACCCGGACCGAAATACAAAAGGCGGGGAAGTATCCATATTCATCAAGGATACCCACACCTCCAGGTTAGTGGCACAGCACGATGCTTCAGAGATCATCTACATGCAGCTAACAACAGGCAAAACTTTTAGTTATGTACTTACCATAACTTCAGATGTTTGGGATCCATCTCGCCTACATTCTGACTGATGGGTTCGAAGCCTCGGCACGCTTATGCTATAGAGCAAGGCCTCTAATTGGCTGAGCTATCTTTATCCCAGGATGCACCACCACTAATCCCCCAGATCTTTTGTCCGCATTCATGCACACATGCACAGCTTGTTTATATAACATTGTTAGATGTTTCAAGATGAAACAACAGGATTCAGACCTTCTGATATCCTCTGATCTCCAAGGAAGGGGGAAGGAGGGTGGGTTATTAGGAATGTAGGCAAGATGGATCCCAAACATCTGAAGTTATGGTAAGTACATAACTAAAAGATGTTATGTGATCCTATCTCGCCTACATTCTGACTGATGGGACAGCGTCCTAGCACCTAAATCCCGGGTGGCTCATTGGAAAACACTCCTGAGCACTGTGGAACCAAATGAAGCTCGTCCTCTAGATGCCACATCTAATTTGTAGTGAGAAATGAAGGTGTGCGGGGAAGACCATGTAGCCACAGCACAAATGTCACCAATAGCAAGCTTAGAATGAAATGCTACCAAAGTAGCCATAGCCCTTGTAGAATGAGCCTTGACAGAGGTGGAAAGCTCTTTGTTAGAATAAATATAAGCTTGAGTAATACAGTCCCTGATCCATTTGGCAATAGTGACCTTTGTGACCGCGTTGCCCAATTTGTTTTCTGCAAAGGACACAAACAACTGATCTGTCTTCCTTGATTGTTTGGTCCTGTCCAAATAAAAACGTAACTGCCTGTGGACATCTAGTGTGTGGAAAATAAACTCCACTTTATTGGAGTATTTTGGGAAAAAAACTGGGAGCTCTAACGACTGTTGCAAGCATAAAGTAGAACAGACTTTAGGAACAAAAGAAGGATTTGGTCTGAGGGATACCCTGTCTGTATGAAAAACCAAGCACGGGGTTTCACTGACAAAGCTTGAAGTTCTGAAACCCTCCTGGCTGAAGTAATTGCCACTAGAAAGGCTGTCTTCCATGATAGAAACTTTAGATCACAGGTAGCTGCCGGTTCAAAGGGAAAAGAAGTCAGGGCACGTAATACTATATCGAGATCCCATGGAGGTGCAGGATGAGAAATCAGAGGTCTTAATAAAGCAGCACCTTTCAAGAAGGTCTTACACAACCTGTTGCTCATTAAAGGTGGGTCTATGGATTCATGAAAATTAGAAATCGCTGACAATTGTACTTTGATGGTAGAAACAGAAGAGCCTTGATTGAAAAGAGAGGTCAGGAATTTGAGTACTTCTGCCACGGGAGTAGAAATGGGGTCCAGGCCCCGGAGTTGAGCCCAGATAGCAAACCTTTTCCATTTGTTAGAATACAGTTTCTTTGTAGCCGACTTGTGGGCTGAAGACAATATGTGCACCACATCTGGATCCAGTGCATGTCTCCTGACTATGGTCGGAAGAGGAGGAGCCAGGCCGTCAATTTTAATGTGTGTAGGGACTGGTGTAGTAGTCCCGACTGATGAATCAGTAGGTCTGGGACCTGGTCCAGGAACCATGGACCTTCCAGAGCATGTTTCCGAAGATAGGGAAACCACACTTGACGAGGCCAGTACGGAGCAATTAAGATCATCTTGCTGCCTAAGAGAGATGCCTTTTGAATCACTCTGGGGAGGAGAGGAACTGGAGGGAAGGCATAAAGCAGTCCGGTGGGCCAAGGATGGACTAATGCGTCCATAGGGCTCTTCCCCGGAGCCGGGGTTAGGGAGAAAAATTCTTTGCACTTCGCATTCAGAGGAGTCGCGAAGAGGTCGCAACATGGAACTCCCCATTTGCTGAAAATCTGCCTTGTAATTGTCATATTCAGAGACCATTCCTGAGGAGAGAGGATGGTTCTGCTCAACCTGTCGGCTATGACATTGGATTTGCCCGGTATGTGGGTAGCCAGTAGGAAGCGTTTGGTCGAGACTGCCCATTCCCAAACTCTCATCGCTTCTCTGCAAAGAGGATAGGATCTGGTCCCTCCCTGTTTGTTCAGGTACCAGACAACTGACATGTTGTCTGAGTGAACAGCAATTACGCCCTGAGGGAGGTAATCGTGAAGGGCTCGAAGGGACAGAAGTACTGCCCTCATTTCTAGGATGTTGATGTGGAGAGGGGTCTCTACCGGGTGCCATTTGCCTTGGACTGACCTGCCCAGGGAATGCCCCCACCCGCCTGGGAGGCGTCCGTGGTCAAAGTGGCCGGATGAGGAAGAACAAAGGGTCGTCCCTGGTCCAAATTGGAGGACACTAGCCACCAGCGAAGGTCCCGTTTGCAAGATTCTGTGATCCATATTAGATGATTGAGATGGAGTTCCTGAAAGGACCACTGAGTTGAAAGAAGCCACTGGAGGATTCTCATGTGTAACCTTGCCAAGGGAACTAGGAGAACTGTGGCAGACATCGATCCCAATAGCTGTAGGACCATTCTGGCTAGGGCTTTGGACCTGGGGAGTAAGGCTCGAACCTGATTTTGAATGGTCTGAATTCTGTCTGCAGGTAGATAGACCCGCATCTGGTTTGAATCTATCTCTACCCCTATGAATCTTATTCTTTGAGATGGCCTTAACACAGACTTTGGCCAATTGAAGGTGATTCCAAGGGAATTGCCCAGTGATATTGTGGCTTGCAGGTTCCGTAGAAGTAGATGCTTGGAGGTGGCAGTTAGGAGCCAGTCGTCTAGGTACGAAAACACCTGGAATCCTAGACTTCTCAGGTGAGCAGTCACTACTGCCAAGCATTTGGTGAACACCCTGGGGGCTGTGGTGAGACCAAAGGGCAGCGCACGGAACTGAAAATGACTGCATCCTAGGCTGAAGCGCAAGTGTCTCCTGGACGTTTGATGTATTTTGATATGGTAATACGCGTCCTTGAGGTCTATGGAGCACATCCAAACACCTTTCTCCAACAATGGGAGAATGGTTTGTAAAGTGACCATTCGGAACTTGGACTTCTTGACTGAACGGTTTAGGTTGCTTAGGTCCAAAATGGGCCTCGAGTCCCCGGTCTATTTTGGCACCAAAAAGAATCTTGAGTAAGTCCCTAATCCGATCTGGTCTGCGGGGACCGGTTGGATGACTCCTTTTTGCAGCAGCTTTGAAACTTCTAAGGCTGCGGTATCCCATTGACTGGGTGGCGGGTCCGGGATTCTTTTGGACTGAGGGGGGGGCAACAGAATGGGATGGAGTAACCTCCGGCGATAATTCGAAGCACCCATCGGTCCTGAGTGATCCCTTCCCAGGCCTTCAGGTGCTTTGAACGACCCCCGACTGGCTCCGGAGCAGCACAGTCGGGCAATCCCTCAGGGACTATGAAAAGCTGAAGAGCCACGAAAGGACTCGCGGTCTCCAGTGTTGCGAGGGCCTCTGCCGCCTCTGGGACGGCGTCTTCCTGATGAATTTCCCCCTCCTCTGCCTCTGGAGGGGGAACCTTCCTGCTGAGAGGGGTAAGACTTCTGAGATCTACGGAACCACATCTTCCCTCCTCTTTTAGCCTTGGGATAAGGCCGAAAGGGAGTGGAAAATCGTGCCCCTATGGCAGTCAGAGTCTTACCCTCCTGTTCACAGCGGGTAAGTGTGTCTTTCACCTTGGGCCCAAACAGGGAGGACCCATCAAAGGGTTGCGCTAATGAAGACTTGAAGGCCTCCATAAAATGACACAGGCGGAGCCAGGCTTGTCTCCGTAGAGCAATGCCTGTACCGCGCTCTACTCCCTTCGGCCACATACGAAATGAGCCTCATGGACGAGTTCGAAATGGACGACATCGTAGCCAGCTGAGAACCAACCGTCTGGGCCAGCTCCTCAGGCAGGTTACCTAAGAGGGTATCGGATAGCTCCTTAATCAGATCCCTCTGGAATCTCGTAAAGTGCGTCAGGTAGTTCAGAGACCTCAAAGTAAAGGCCGCTGAACTAAGGGTGCGCTTACCATACCGATCCATGCTCCTAGACTCCTTATTAGGAGGATGGACGGACATAGAAGCCTCTGCTACATCTTGCTGGGTAGCAGATGCCACCAGCATAGCATCCACAGCCACACCTTTTGTAAGGAACTCTCTATCTGGGGGCGCCGAAAGAAATTTGTTTGGACGAGCGGGCACCGGTTCCACAGAGTCTGGGTGTTCCCACACCCTTCGACAGATCAAATCCAAGAGCTCGAAGGGCGGAGACACCCAGGAGGTGGAGGGCTGAGCCCCGAAGGCCTTCAGGAACACAGACTCATCAGCAGAGGGAGGTTTGGACTGCCAGTCGCCTTGTTGTTTTAGGGCTTCCAGGATGTCTGCAAAGGAGACATCATCCGAGGACGACTTGGGGGACCCCTCTGCATCATCGAGATCGGTGTCAGATGTCAAAGACTCGTCAGGGGAGTCAACGTGCTTCCTCTTGCACGTTTTCTTCCTGGGAGGTTCCTCCGAAGAGGCTTCAGAAGGACCTCCAGGAGGGGGAGAAACCCCAGCGGGGGTAACCTGAGGCCCAGGGGCTCCGCTGTCTGTGGACAGGGGGACTGCCAATGACCCAGTCTCCAAATGTAGGGAAGGAGCTGGGGAAACTGTGGAGGTAGCCAATGAAGATTTGGCTAGAGCACTCCTCATAGCCCTGAAGGTGGGACCACCAGAATCCTGGGAAGGTCCCCCCTCCGTGGCCATGACAGTGGACGGTACTCCCGCCGCCGACGCACCAAGAGGGAGACTTGGGACCGAAAGCATCAATCCCGAAGCCTCCCCCCCAGGGCCAAAGGAAGAAGTCCGTGCACTGAACTCCGACCCGAGAGCCGGAGTCGGAGCAAGGGTCGGGCCTGACCCTAACACCTCCACTGGTTCCACCAACACCTGCTCCAACGGTGCCGCAGCTGTTGGAGGAGGAAGTACAATAGGGGAGTGGACCATCGGCTCCGAAGCCAACTGGGCTGGAGCCGAAACCATCTTTTGGAACACCGGAGACTGGAAGAGTCGAAGGAGCACCCTGTCGATGTCCGAATCAGACATCCTGGATGATCTCGAGGATACCGATCGGGCCCGAACCGATTTCTCCATCAGCTCCGAAGGGCTCAGGGACCGGCTCCGAAAGGACTCAACAATTATCGGCTCCAAGGAAACCTTCAAGGAAATTTCCCTCAGCGCCGATAAGGACTTCGGCTCCGAGGGGGAAGAGTCTGAGCCGATGACCCTTATCGGCTCCAATATCAGTGAAGCCGATGAGGGTGACCCGCCTCTCAATGCCCCAGACCTCGGCTCCGAAACCAGAGGGGTCGAGGCTGGAGGCATCGAGGCAGACCGTTCCGACCTCGGCTCCGAAGTCCGTGGAGCCGATGGAGAAGTCTGCTTAGCTTTCTTAGCCGTCGGTTCCGACTGACTGGTCAGAGCCGGGGCTTTCCTCTTCTTAGAAGGAGACAGAGAGGAAGATAAAGCTTCCTCGAAAGAAGGCTTGATTAATCCTTTGAGGATTAATTTGTTTTTCCTCTCCTGGTGGACTCGGGAGGAAAACGCATGGCATACACTGCACGATTCCTGCAGATGTTTGGCGCCAAGACAATAGACGCACGAGGAGTGGTCGTCCGTTATGGACATTTTGAACCCACACCTCGTGCACTTTTTAAACCCGGAGGGTTTATGTTCTTTAGACATAGTCCTACAAGAAAAACAGACCACAACAGCAAACTTAAGGGTTTGACACACAGGAACAATAAGTATGCCACTAACTCAGAATATTAAAACTGAAAAACTTTTTTTTTTTTTTTTTTTTTATACACACAGAAGCGAGAAAGAGAAAGGGGAAACAAGGAGGGTCAAGACCCTCTAACTCAAACGGGTACTTGACCCACACACAACCACTGAGAAGTAGTAACCACAGGGGAAGGCCCCTCTAACTTAAAAGGAACCTTCTCTGACAGGAAATTATACTAAAATTTCAATCAAACTGCCAGAAACACACTCGTACACAAAGAATAGCCATTAAAACAGCTTTTGGGTTTAAATGAAGCAAATACTGACAGGAAAAAAGACTATATATGTAGTACTTAGCCCAGCCAATGTTGAGACCATGTCCAAGCTCTGTAAGCGGCAAACGAGATCTGGGGGATTAGTGGTGGTGCATCCTGGGATAAAGATAGCTCAGCCAATTAGAGGCCTCGCTCTATAGCATAAGCGTGCCGAGTCGGAGCCGAGGGATCGGCTCCGAACCCATCAGTCAGAATGTAGGCGAGATAGGATCACATAACATCTGATATTCAAATTATAGCTTGCTATAGATCACCCACCATGTCCCTGGACCCCCACTCCACATTCCTGGAAACATAACGATTTCAATTACCCAAACATTACCTGGGAGAACTATTCAAGTACAAATTCCCTTTCCCAACATTTCCTAGAATTTATAAACTCAAATGCCCTGGATCAACTGGTCAACACCCTCACCAGAGGTGACAACATACTGGATCTGGTCATCAACAACATGGGCGACCGGTCTTCCACACCAGAGGTCAACTACTCTCTGGTTAGATCTGACCATAAACTAATCACTCTGGATATCCACATTCTGCCACCACCCCCGGTCAAAGAAACCACCGTGAAAAACTTTTCAAAAGCAGACTTCACGTTATTTAAGACCAAGGTGGTAAGTTTCAAAGCCCCCATGCTAAAGGATAACACTGTCCAAGCTGCAAAATCCTTTACTAATGCACTCTACAGGCACCTACAAGAATGGGTGGATTGTGCTATCCCAAACAAAACCAAGACTCACTCCTCCAAGAAAAGGAAACCAGTTTGGTGGACCCCTGCCATAAACAAGCTATACAATAGAAGGAGAAAACTAGTACAGAAAAGAGTAAAATCCCTAGAAGGGAAGACATCCCTGATCAGTATCAGCAAGAAACTATGTTCCCTCATAAAATCATCCAAGGCTAGCTTTGAAAGAAAAATTGCCATGGACTCCAAAGATAACCACAAGGCATTCTTTAGCTATGTCAAGAATCTAAGTGGCAGTTCTCAGATCTGCAAGGAGTTAGTGCAGAATGGCACAAAATACACTGAACCGACCGATATAGCCAACATCCTTGCAGACAGGTTCAGTGCAAACTTCACCCCCCCCTCTCACCCCCAAAAGGGCCCATAACTATACCAGAAGAATGTAGTGCCACTGAAATCACAGATACCCAGGTTAAAACAGCCCTCTCCAAAGCCAAAAACACAGCATCAATGGGACCAGACGGTGTCCCAGGCTGCGTCCTACATGAGCTCAAAGATGAACTAACCCCTCACCTAAATACACTGTTTAAACCCAGCCTTTCCACAGGCTACATGCCCACAGATTGGCAAACAGCAATGGTTATTCTGCTCCACAAAGGTGGAGCCATAACGGCCCCCTGGAACTATCACCCTATAAGCATGACTAGCTTGGTCTGCAAAGCTGTGGAGCGCATCATCATGGATCTCATTAACAGAGACATTGGGAACCTCCAAACACTGGACCCTACCCAGTTCGGCTTTGTTAAGCACAGATCATGCCTCCTAAACCTGGTGGACTTCTTTGAGACAGTTACCAAGGCTATAGATGAGGGAAAGGTGGTCCACGCAGCCTACTTAGACCTCGCAAAGGCCTTCGACACCATTCCCCACTCAGGTATTATAGACAAGCTCACCAACCTGAACATAAACCCCTACATCATGAGATGGGTTGCCAACTGGCTCATGGACAGAACCCACATGGTAAGAGTTGTGGGAGCTAGGTCTGACTCTAAACCAGTTACAAGTGACGTTCTCCAGGGCTCAGTCCTAGGACCCCTCCTTTTCGGCATATACTTCTCAAAGGTACAGGCAAGCACAGGAAGACTATGGCTGACCAAGATCGCAAACAACTGCAAACTAGGGGCTATAATTGACTCTCTGGATGACACAGACATCCTCCAAAAGGGTCTCACTGAGACAGATACCTGGTGTCAAAACCATGGCCTCAAGCTAAATGCCAAAAAAAATGCATAGTCATCCCCTTTGGAAAAACCAAAGTACCTACAAACTACCACATAGGTGGTAGCTCCCTAAATACGGAAGATGTAATAAGGGATTTGGGGACCCAAGTAGATAGTAACCTCTCCTTTGATAATCACATTGCCAAAGTGGTTAGAAAATCCTTCTATGTGGCCCACCTAATCACAAAAGGGTTTGCATCCAGATCGAAAGAGGTCATTGGGCCCCTCTACACATCACTCATCAAACCCATCAGAGAGTACAATGCCCCATTTGGGATGTACCTTACAAGACACCTGCAACAACTGAAAAGACCACAGAAGTACCTCACCAAGAGGATCACTGGCCTCAAGCAAATGCGCTATACAGCTCAACTGAAGAAACTCCAACTGTACTCGGTTGCATACCGCCTACTCAGAGGTGATCTCTGCCTGACATACAAGGCCATGTCCAACCCAGAATTGATGGACATGCTCCACCTAAGGAAAACCATATCCCCTCGAGCCACACGCTCCAGGGATCTAAATCTCACCACAACAATAAATAGGACATGCTGGAGGGATAGACTCCTGTCCCAGTGACTTCCCATGCTCTGGAACAAGATTCCAATCTACATTAGGCAGAGCTCCTTGCTAACTCTCTTCAAGAGAAACCTTGATGAGTGGATGGGAAACAGAAAGTTTACCCCAGGGATTACTTCAATGGCTCTGCTGGACAGAGGCACAGGGAACTAATCTAAGGGGGTGGCGAAAGCCAACACATTCCGGCTAGGCTTATAAATGCCTTCAGGCAGATAGCATAGTACCTACATATGAACCTATGTAAAAGGTGGAGAGGATGAGGAGAAAAAATCTAAAGGATCAAATGGTAGCTATTAAAACTGTGTTTAGCAAATACAAACTATTACTTTTATGCTACTTTGGGGTAAATGCTAAGTTATACATTTATACAGAACTACTGGACATGCTTTTACGGGATATTAGGCACAGTAATACTGACTGTGTCCTCTGTAGGTGTGCACACCATTTACATTTAAGAAGATGCATTTATACAATTGTGTATATGATAACAGTGCCTGGGCATCTATTTTAGCAATAACATTCTCGGCCAGACAGTGTAAGCTGTCCTTGTCTAGTTTCTGTCAGAATATCCCTGTGGCCTTGCAGTTAGTTAGAAGGTGTGTGGTGAGTTCAAAGAGGCTTTTATTTAGGTCTGGAAAGTGAAACTGGGGATGCGTTCAGAAACAAAAGTCCTGTCATGGCAAGGTCTAGAAAGATAAGAGACGGAACAGGCAAAAGATTAAGATGTGACAAATTAATAAACATCTGTACTGTAATGTGACTCAGCCAAGGAATTAGCTTTGTTTGGAGCAAGTTGTCCTTTAAAGACCCCCGGGTGCAGCCTTGGCTTCAGTGGTTTGTATACCAGAGGCTGCACACAAGTAAGAGGTTGTCTGGATTCGGACGTGTTCCAGTATTATGTATAACAGGCTGGATGTTGAGACTATAATAGGTCCAATACTATTAACTATATACTTTATAGACCAGTGTAGCAGGAAAATAGCAGCAGCTCAGTAAATGTCATACTAGCATGAACAGTGAAGGCAGTACTCCACTATACCAAGTAAAGCTTAAGCAATTACTTAAGGCAGTAGGCAAGAATGGTAAGCAGACACTAGTTCTGTGCAAGGCTCTTTGTAACCAGTCACTACTGAAATAAGCAGTCTTGGAAGTAATACAACTTCAGTAGAATAAACCAAACCAGGTATACGATGCTTCAATAATACAGAGAAAACGGTAAAAACTACAAATAGACTATTAAGCAATATTTCAAAACACAATACACAGCTTCTCACTGTTTCAGTAACACAGTAAAGGCAATAAAAAGCTAAGCTAAGCAGTCAAGCCAGTAAGTGCTTGAATGACCTAGCCAACTCTTTAATTTTAAAACAAGCAGAACTAGTTTAAATACATCAACTTAACCAACTACTACACTTCTTATGATGAGAACCACATACATATCCACTTGTTCATATCAGTGTGTACCCATTCCAAAATACACTCTTCACCAAGTTTAAACCCTACTTTGCTATTCACAATATCAATAACATTGAGATCAGAACAAAATATTTCTGTTGCACAGGAACTATGTGGTTGTTGACCAAAAATGTGTTTACTTCCATTAATATATCAGAGTTTTACCTTCTATGTCTTGCACACTGTATTAAGGCAAAGTCAGTGAGGGGAGCCTAACTACTCAGCAGTGAAAAATGGTGCCTCCAGTTAAGGGAAGCTTTTGAATTGCACAAAACATCATGAGACTGAGCTCTCTGAGTAGGTGTCCCAGGCAGGTATGTCCCTAGCTGTGAACGGCATATTACCCACACTTAGAATAATGCCACAGTATAAACAAAAAATATCAATTTCAACAACTGGCTTAGTTTTTTTGGTGTCATTCAAAGGGGATCCACTTTCTGTCAGCCTGGAATTACATGGTCGACAAACCTCGCTGCTTTGCCAGAGACAGTTTGCACCTGGCACCACTAGGCTTTTGGCTGCTGGCAAAGGCTCCTGCCTCCCCCATACTGCCCTGCCTTTTTTAGGCAAGGTCTCAAAAACAAAATTCCTGAGGTGAAAATGTCAACCATAACAAAATAAGGCTTATGCTGCTAAATGCTAGGAGCTTAAACCAAAAACTGCACACCCTGGAAGCACCTCTGTCACCGGAGGATGTACATGTTTGTGCAGTCACAGAAACCTGGTTCAAGGCCTCAGAGAGTACCCTGGCCTTGCAAGGCTGCAATGCCTTCTACACCTTCAGACCACAAAACAAACATGTAAGAACCAAAGGAGTCAGTGTTTCCATCTATAATAGAGATAAATTCAGCTCCCAACTACTTAGATTGGACAACTCCATAGAGTTAGTCGATGTTCATATTACTGTGGGTAAAACCCCTGATTCAAGTCATAGTTAGTTACAGATCCCCCTCCATGGATCACAATGTGCACGAGGCCTACTTGACCAAACTGGAGTCAATCCAAATATTGCCAAACACTCTGGTCATGGGGGATTTCAATTATCCCACAAT
Organism: Protopterus annectens; assembly: GCF_019279795.1. NCBI lineage: Eukaryota > Metazoa > Chordata > Ceratodontiformes > Protopteridae > Protopterus > Protopterus annectens. The sequence goes on from NC_056742.1 coordinate 509,191,284, forward strand.
AAATTGGGATACCTACTCGAGTCCTAACTCACTAGTGCAAAAGTTCCTTGACTTTGTTAACTCAAATGCCCTGTAACAAATTGTTCAAACCCCAACAAGAGGAACAAACATACTAGGCCTGGTCCTCACTGACATGACAAACAGATGCACCACTGCAACTGTTGGACCCTCATTAGTTAAATCTGATCACAAATCAGTCACCTTCAAACTGGCACTAACACCAGAACTCACAAAGGGCAAAGTCAAACTTAAAAACTTCACCAAAGCAAACTATGCCATCCTAGGGGAAGGTATAAATGTATTCCAAGCCCCACCCCCAGCTGGAAGTGGTAACTACACCAAAGCTTACACTAAAGCCCTGTACAATCACTTGTGTAATTGTATAGATTCAGAAGTTTCAGAGAGTATCAAAGTCAGAGCCCCAAGTAAAAAAAAAAAAAAAAAAGCCACCCTAATGGACAGCCAGCATCAAAAAACTTTACAACAAATGCAAAAGTTTTTTTGTCTAGGAAGACTAAGGTGAGGCCACAAAAATGGAAGAGCATGCTCCTTAGCCTCAACAGGCAATTAAGACAACATGTCATATCCTCTAAGGGTAACTTTGAGAAAAACTTAGTAATCACAGCCAAGGATAATCAGAAGGCCTTTTGCAACTATGTACATAGCTTAAAAGGTAGGCCCCAAGCACATGCTGAACTAGTGACTAATGGTATCACACACACTGATCCTGCAGAGATACCAAACCTACTAGCAAACAGATTTAGTGAAAATTTCACTCCCTTATCCCCTCCAAACGTATTACAAACCTTGTCCCCAACTTCCTCTCCACCGTACATATCCAAAGAGCAGGTCATTAAAGCCTTGTCTAAGGCAAAAAACACAGCATCTATGGACCAGACAGCATCCCAGACTGGCTTCTAATCAAACTAAAACATTAACTAACATCACCATTAAGTGCCCTATTCAATCTCAGCCTATCTACTGCCTTTGTGCCTGTGGAATGGAGAACAGCATCAGTTATTCCTCTCCACAAAGGTGGCTTGACAACAGACCCAAGGAATTATTGGTGACCCATATGTCTGACCAGCCTCATCTGCAAAGCCATGGACTGTATCATCATGGATCTCATAATAAAGATATAGGCAACCTCCAAATCCTGGATCCAACCCAATTCACCTTCGTCAAGGGCAGATCCTGCCTATTAAACCTGGTGGATTTCTTTGAAAATGTGACCGGAGCCACTAATGAGGGCAAATCTATGCACACAGCATACCTCAACTTGGCAATGGCCTTTTACACAATCCAACACTCAGGCATTACCGATAAACTTAGCAAACTGAATGTAAACCCCTTTGTTGTAAGATGGGTTGCCAACTGACTCACAAACCAGTCACATACTATCAAAGTGGGTGACTCCAGATCCACCAGCAGACCTATCACCAGCAGGGTGCCACAAGGATCAGTGCTGGGCCCCCTACTGTTTGGTATATACTTCTCAGACGTTCATGCCAAAACTAAGGGGCTGTTGCTGACCAAGTGTGTGGATGGGTGCAAACTGGGTGCAATTATTGAATCCCCGAATGATGTCAGTATACTTCTGGAGGGTCTTACACAGACCAACAACTGGTGTCTTAGACACTGTCTCAAACTGATTGAATGAAATGCATCATCATTCTCTTCAGCAGAAATAATTTCCCTTCACACTATCAAATTAACAATAACCTATGTACCTACAAAGTGGTAAAAGACCTGGGATCACAAGTAGACTGTGACCTTAAATTTGACCACCATGTGTCTAGTAGTAAGGAAGACTTTCTACACAGCACACTTGATTAGCAAAGGCATCACCTCTAGAGCAAAGAAGATTATAACCCCGCTATACTTGTCAATAATGAGGCTCATAATTGAGTATAATGCCCCTTCTGGCATGTACCATACAAAGCACCTGCAGTAATTGGAGAGACCTCAGAGGTTTCTAACTAAGAAGATCAAGTGACTCCAGCACATGCCGTATACAGACCGACTAAAGTCCCTGTCACTATACTCAGTATCATATAGACTTCTTAGAGGAGACTTATGCATGGCTTACAGGGCAATCTCCGACCCAAACTTAATGAATTTGCTGCACATCCGTAAATCAAATGGGACTAGAGGTACCTGTTCTAATGACCTGAGGGAGTTGAACAGGATATGCTGGAGGGACAGATTTGTCTCCCAGCGATTGTTGTGCCTTTGGAATAGGCTGCCAATGTATGTGAAGCAGAGCACCTGTATGACACTGCTCAAAAAGAACCTGGTTGAGTGGATGGGCACCATAAATTCTTACCAGGGGTAGCACCCACAACCCTCCTGGACCTGGGCAGTCATTAATATATACAATACTGGGTACTGACTAGAGTATCTATGGTATTACATTGTAATGAAACAGGCTTGAAATAACATCTGGGTTGATAGCCTAGTAACCCCGAAAGTGACTGGCATGGTTTTTGGGGCCAGTACAGAGAAGCAGTGGCTAGTAGAATGCAGTCTGAGAAAAGTAGTTTGACTGTCAGTAAACAATTTAGATGACAGAGAGGAGAGGGTATCAGGTTTGAGTATTTAGAAGACTAAGAAGCCAAGAAGATTTCCTCTAGCCTGTACTGAAAGCCACTTAGCATTTGAAAGAGTAAGACAGTGGGGTTTATTCTGTGGTGAATTAGCTATGACTTATCATGTTTTACTGTTGAGGGGGAGACTGAAGTATTTTTGATAGAGACTGATGCAAACAATGGGAGACCATACTCAAGTTGGGCAAGGGGAGTACCTTTCCCTATAGCTGCCATTGTTGGATGTAAGGAGAACTGAAATAATTTGTTGGCCCTGTAGAGTAGACTGTAAATCTTGTTTTTCATCTCTTCTATGTGCTCATGGATGTTCAGTGATTGGTATAGCCAAATCCCCAGTTATCTAAACAAGGTGCTGATTTCAGTGGAATTGCTATCAGAGTCAAGGATATTAAATGATATCTTTGTTTTTGGCATAGAAAAGTAGTTTATTATAGCTTAGCCAGTGCTACAGCTGAAAATGGTCCTTTTGAAGTTGAGTTTCAGTTGTATGATGTGAAGGATCAGACCTATAGGTAAGATTACCTTATTCATCTGCATAAAGAAGTAGTGGTGAACTGGGCAGGTCAAACAGACATTTGTTGCTGTAGACTGAGAATAGAAGAGGTGCTAGAATGGAATTGTGTGGGACTCCAGAGTGAATAAAGGAACTGTTGGAAAGACTAGGTCCTATCTTTACCTGGAATAAATGGTTCATAGGTGTGTTCTAGGCTAACGGCCCTGGGGCCTTTACAAGCCTAGCCATAGGATCTCCCTGGCATAGTGCCACCTGACTCTTGGTTGGTGAGAAAGTCTATGAGCCATGCAGTGGCATTAGGACTGACCCCAATATCTTGCAGATGGAGAAGTAGAATTGAATGGTTGACCATTTTAAAAGCACAGGTTAAGTCAATGAACAGAGACCCAGTAAATTAAAGTTATGTACTCATCATAACTATGCATTTGTGTTGTCCACTTTCATTCTTCCTAGACATATGGGTTACTGATCTGACTTTGGACCTGACTTGTCCGCATATCATAGTCTTACAGATCCAACACTCAGACTCTTCCCTCTACCCATAATGCCCCAGCCATCTTACAATACCTCAGATCAAGTTTGCTGGCTTATAGATCCTAACAGAGAAAAGAAATAACAGTAAGTTAGGGCTCAGTCCTGGAACTAAAGATCCCAAAATATCCATAAGATCACTCCAGAAGATGACTGGAAGGGGGAAGGAAGGTGCGCAGTTAAGGAAGAATGAAGATGAACAGCACCGATGCATAGTTATGGTGAGTACATAACTTTAATATCTGATGTTGTCCTTTCATTCTTCCTCAATGTATGGGCTAGAGTCCCAGCTACATGAATTCTGGGTGGCCCTCATGGAAGGATATTACAGAGAATTGACACACCAAAAGCAGCTCTGCTTCTAAAAGTCAAATCTAGTTTGTGGTGAGTAATAAAGGTATGAGCATTGGACCAGGTAGCTGCTGTGAAAATGTCACCAATGGAAGTTCTAGACCAGAAGGCAGATGAAGTGGCCATGGATCTAACTGAATGTGCCTTAGGAGGAATAGATAGGGAGAGGCCCTGCTGACTATATACAAAAGTAATGCAATCAGTAATCCATTTGGCTACGGTAATTTTAGAAAGTGGTTATCCTAGTCTGTTCGGTGAGAAAAAACTGGTCTGCTTTCATGAAATCTTTTATCATGTGCAGATAAAAAAATGTAGTTGTCTATGTACATCTAAAAGATCTAGCATGTAGTCTCCTTTATTTGAAAAATTAGGGAAGAAAGCAGGCAGTTAGTTGATATTCATTTCAGATGGTATTTTTGATAAGATGGAAGGGCAGGTCTGTAAGGTAACTCTGTATTTTTGAAAATGAACATAAGAAGATTTGGATGATAGAGCCTGGAGTTCTGAAATTCTCCTCACAGATGTGATTCCTGCTAGAAAAGCTGTTATCCATGACAAAACAATTTTTAATCGGTTTTGACTGGAAGTTCAAAAGGTTGTTGTGTGAACCCCTGAAGTACAACTGTTAAATCTCAAGGAGGAGATGGACCTTTCACCGGGGGCCTGACTAAGAAGGTGCCTTTTAGAAAAGCCTTGCACAATTTGGAAGAAGCTAAAGAAAAATCTTTTTCTCCTGAATTAAAATTTGATATGACTGCTAACTCTACTTTGATTGTGGAAAAACTAGCACCTTCTTAAAAAATAGAACCTACAAATTCCAGAACCAAAGAAATAGGAGTGGTAAAAGGTCAATTTTCTTCTCGAGCCCAATTTGAAACTCTTTTCTATTTACTTTTGTAGATCATCCTTGTAGAAGCTTTCTGGAAAGATAAAAGTATGTGTCGAACTTGGAAGGAAAGCCTGTGCTGTCCAGCTATTAATGGAATTGGAGATACCATGTGGTTAGTTTGAGATTTGGAATACTGGGATGCTTCATCCCCAAAGGATGCAAAAGAAGGTCTGGACTGGGGTCCAGTATTCATGGAGGATAATGAAGATGAGACCAATGGAAGGGGAAACATACCTAGTGAGGCCAAAAGGGGACAATGACGATTACTGAACTCTTCAACCAACTGTCTTTCCTCTATGAATTTTGAAATCAGAAAAGGCAGTGGGTAAGCATAAAAGAGACCAGAGGGACAAACATGGACTAGAGCATCTCTTACTGACTCCCTCTGAGAGGGGATTACAGCAAAATACCTGCTGCACTTGTTGTTGTGGGAATATGCAAAAGGGCAACAGCAAGGTTGGCCCCAACGGAACATCTTCTCTGCCACTGATTAATTGAAAACCACTCGAGAGGTAATAAAATGGATGTACTGAGTCTGCCCACTAGCATGTTGGTTGCCCCGGAATGTGCATTGCCACTAGAAAGTGGTTGGAGGAAATCACCCACTGCGAAACTCTCACTGCCTCTCGACAAATGTTGTAGGAATGGATCCCCCCTTGTTTGTTGATGTACCAGACCACAGACATGTCAGTTTGTATAGCAATAGTTCCTAGAGGGAGAACATCTTGAAAGACTTGCAACACTAACAGAGGCACTCTCATCTCTAGGACACTGATGTGTGAATTGGTCTCCTGGGGGGACTATGTGCCTTGATACATCTGTCCCAAGAAATGCCTCCCCACCCAAACTGGGAGGCATCTGTGGTCACCATGGCCACTGGGGGAGAAAGAATAAATGGACAACCCGTGTAAATCTCTTTCGCCTGAATCCACCAACAAAGATGATTTCTGCATACTCTGTTCAGCTTGATTAGAAAGGTAAGGGGATGTTGAGAACAGACCACTGAACAGCTAGAGTCCATTGAAGAACATACATAAAGTAACGTGCCAGAGGAACTAACGTTGTGGCTGCTGCCATCAAACCCAGAGCCTATAGAATCAGACTGGCTGGAGGAGAAGGGTGATGAAGAATCTGTAGAACCTGAAGATTGACTGTATCTACACAATGTGTAGGCAGACAGGCAATCTGACTTACTGTTCAACTGAGCACCAATGAACTCCAGGCTCTGAACTGGTTGCAGTTTTGATTTGGCGATATTGACAGAGATGCCTATTCTTTGACAAAGTTGAAACAAACAGTCTTTGGACTATTCTAAGAGATGTCTGGTTGGGACAGTGAGGAGCCAGTCATATAAGTATGGAAACACCAGGAATCCTCACAATCTCAGGTGAGCTGCCACCACTGCCATACACTTGGTGAGCACCCTGGTATCAGTAGTGAGACCAAAGAGCAGGTATCTGAACTGAAAATGACTGGCTCCCAGACAGAAGAGCAGGTAACTTCGGCAGTATCTGTTCATCTTGATGTGACAGTATGCATCCTGGAGATCAATTGAGCACATCCAATCTTCCTTGTGCAGAAATGATAGAATGGACTGAACCATGACAATTCAGAACTTTTGACTTTTTCACAAATAAGTTCAGTTTGCTTAGGTCCAAGATTGGTCTCAGGTCCCCTGTCTTCTTTGGCACTAAAGAGAACCTTGAATAAGTTCCACATCCTCTTTGGTCTGGTGGGACCTCCCAGGTGACTCTCTTGTTTAGCAGCTTTTCAATGTCTAAAGCTGCTGCTTCTCCCTGACTGAGTGGAACATAACTTATTTCTTTTGGTTGGTGGAATCTAGAAAAATGGTATGAAATAAGCTCTGGAATCTTTTACTATAGAAGCCCGGGCATCTGGGTGCAAGAACAAGTGCCCCCCCAACTGTCTCCAGAGGTGAGTAGTCCAGCCAACCTTCAGGGTCACTGAAAGGGTCTATCCGGAAAAGAGTCTTGGAAACCCTGGTTTTGTGAGCCTCCTCTACCGTGAGGATAGCATCTTCCATTTGAACTCTCCCCTCTGCCCGTGGGGAAGTAGTGCCTCCGTGGATCTTGGAAAAAGCCCAGAGATTTTAAATTTACAGAATCACATTTTCTTGACCCTTCTTTGAGTCCAGGAAAAAGATCACTGAGGGGTAGAAAAGTGAATCCCTATGTTAGACAGGGTCTTTCCTTCCTGTTCATTGTGGGAAAGCATTTCTTTAACAGATGGAATAAACAAAGATGTTCCATTAAAGACAGCATAGCCGTAACAAGATTTGAAGGGTTCCACAAAATTACATAACATCATCAAGGCATGTATTCAGATGGCAGTGCCTGAAATGGCAGCCTGTGATGTAACCTCTGTAGCATGTGATATTAACCTCATGGATGCATTGGAAAAGGATAATAGAGTGGCCAGTTGTAAAGATGACCTCTTATAGTCATCTACAGACATGGACTCAGAGAGGGAGTTGGAGAGCTCTTTGGTCAAATCCCTCTGCAGTCCTATAAAGTGCACTAAATAATTCACGGACCACAAGGCAAAGGTCACTGAAGCAAAAATGCACTTTCCAAATCTGTCCAACACTCTTGACTCGCTTTAGGGGGATGAACAGAGGAGTTCTTTTCAGTTATCTCTTTTTTTGTGGCTGCCACCACAACCATGGCATTAACGAGGACTGTTTTGCTCCAATGGGGTTAATCATTCAATGATGCCAACATTTTATTTGGGCGATGGGGAATTGGTTTGACAGAGTCTGGTTCCTTCCATACCTGGCAAGAGACTAGGTTGACAATCTCATCAGGCACAGAAGTCACCCAAGACATAGATGGGCCAGAACCAAAAGCTTCCAGAAAAAAATTACTCCACTGGGGAGGGGGTATCAGAAGACCATCCACCCTTTTGCTCAAGTATCTCAAGGATGTCTCCAAAGGAGTTGTCATCTAGTGGAGATTGGGGACCCTTCCCTTTCCTAAAAATCAGCATCCTCTATGAGAGATTCCATAGGGGAATCTATGTGCCTCCTTTTGCATGTTCTCTTATGTGGAACCTCCTCAGTGGAATGCTCTGGGAAGGTATCCAAAGAGAGGGGAATTTCCTGTAGGGAAGCTGTCTGGATGCTAGTTGGTACTGGCTGTTCCTAATGAATAAGAGTAATGGGATCAGATCACTGACCCACAAGAGGAATAGGTATAGGATCCAAAGAAGGGTGAGAGGTATTCTCTTTTGGATGAGAGAAGGCCTGGGACAAGCCATAGCCAGTCAAACTGGGGCCAAAACCTCAGAAGTGGCCAAGCACCAACCCTGGCCTGATCCATGCCTTCAGGTGGGTGGCGGACATGAGCTGTCTAGTGCTAAGGCTCTAAGAAGCAAGGATGGCTCCAACAACATCAGAGTAGACCTTGGCCCCTGGGTCCAACACTGACACTATGGCTCTGGGACACATCCAGCTCTAAAAGACTGGGAAAAAAACTAGTCAGGGAAACTGTTGGACTCAAAAACCTGGTTGTCTTTAGATCCAACACCAACTCTCTCAGGGCTCTAGGATCTGAGGGCTATGAAACCATAGAATGGTCCAGAGAAGGAGATTTGACTACATGGGAAGTAGAGGGAAGGCTCACAGACCCGATGGGAAATGGAGCTGGAATAACCCCCATCTGTATCTGAGCTCTGAGAAACTACCTCATCATCCTAGCCAGATCAGCCTCGGAAAGGCTTCTGAAGGATCTCATGGAAGGGTGGTGAACTGAGGCCTTGAGTCTCCCCTCAGAGCAGTTTGAAAAAAAGGGAAGTGAAGCCAAGGAGACACCGGATCAACTGCAAACCCAGGTGTATGAGTTCATGGAGATTTAAATACATTAGTCAAATCGAAGGTTGGGCGCCGAGCTGGCAACTTGACACCGTAAAAACTCCACTGCCAATCATGAGCAGACAGATGATCCGCTGTGGCAACCCCTAACCAGGAAAAGCCAGAAGAAGAAGAAGAAGAAGTCAGATCGAAGACTGAAGATCTAAAACCTGCTTAGGAGACTTCACCAAAATGACAGATGGATCTGATGATTTCGGATCCAGTGGTCTATTTTTAGGATCTGAATAGATCAGATCCAAAGTTCTTTGTAACTTCTTAGGGGGCTCCGAAGAAGCTGCAGAGGAAGAATACGTTTTCAGAGACAGAGTAGAGAATTTATTCCTATGCTTCAAAGAGGCCTTAAGGTGTTTACTGGGGGTTTGAGCCCCTGATGCAGAAGAGGAAGATGGAGGCAGCAATCCTTTCAAAACCAATTTGTTTTTCCTATACACTATTGCCCAAGAATTAAATGCAGCACAAATAGAATAATTAATGGAAAGACGTGCTGCTCCTAGACAATAAACACACTCCCTGTGGGCATCAGAATTTCATATTTTGTGCCCACAGGAAGTGCATTTCTTAAAGTCAGTTGTTTTCTCAGCCATAATTAGCTAACAAGAAAAAATTTAAGAAAGATACCAGAATTTTTTTTTTGTTTTTAGCAAAGGGGCTACCAACTATGGTAGGAAGGACAGAATATCATGGAAAGGAAAGATAGGTACCAACAATGGTACACTCAAGCCTACCAATAAGACAGAAAAAGGGATAAGACTTAATGGAAAAACACCTGGAAACAAGAAAAATGTAGAAGGATAGTAGCAAAAAGGTAAAATATATTTTTGAGCTCAAAAAGAGTAGAAAAACTACTCACGACTTTCACAAAAAGTCTAACACTAAGCTCTGAGAGAAGATCCTCATTCATGCGAGATGGAGGCAAATGAGACCTGTGGTATTGTAGGATGGCTGTGGCATTATAGGTTGAGGAAGAAGCTTGAGAACTGGATCCATAAGTATGTGATATAGGGCTGAGGAAGATCTGAGGTGGGATCTGTAATCCATAAGTTGAGGAAGAAGGAAAAGGACAACATCAGATGATTTCCTTTATCCATGTTAGTTAAGATGTCATCAGTCAGGATCAATATGCACTTGTTGTGCTTCTACCAACCAACAATCCATACTGTTTGACTGAGGGCTGGTGGAATTTATGTGGGTAAGTGTTACATTGGTTACATATGATGTTTTCAAGAATTTTACCAAGGGTTTGTAACATGGGTCTGAAGTGAATGCAAGAAAAGTGTTAAAGATAATTTCCAAATAACTGATATAGTATTAGTGGTGAGACAAAGGTTGAAAATGTATTTGGGGAGGATGATCCTGAAATGTCTGCAGTTGTACAAGAACCAGGGGCAGATATGGTCAAGTCCAGCAGATGTTGAGCCCATATGAATCTGTTCAATTAAGGTTAACATTTGCTTTGAGGTTATTTTGGAGAAATAAAAAGTTGTAATGAAATTGGGGGGAGGCCATCTTTGTTGTGTAGCTGCATTGTGGATAGGTGAGGATGTGAGAAGGCTTGGAAATTCTCTGAGGAAATCAGAAGGTGTAAGACTACCTGATGGGCAGGGTATGTATCCTGGACTGGATAATTCATTTGGGGAGGATCTTCCTACTAGTTTGTTGACCTCCTGAAATGTTTAAAGGAGTAAAAAAGGGAGGTTTGTTTAGATTGTAGATGTTTGGCTTTGAGTCTACACATGGCCAGTTTGGTAATGTTCCTCATAGTTTTGTAACAGTCAAGGTTTTTGGGATTGGGGTTATGTTTCCACATTTCCTAAGCTTCATCATGTATATTCATTAGGGATTTAAGCTGTTGAGGTTTTTCAGTAGCCTTGAGAGAGAAGTGGGTGTCCTGAAGTGAGAATACCAAGTCTGTTAGTTTACAGGTGGCAATGTTATCATCTGATAGAGAGAGTATACCGGACCAATCAATAGTGGCAAGCTTTGTGTAAAATGGGTGCTGATTGTGGAAACAAGGGCAGAACTTGGCTAGGCTTGTAAGGGCCCTGGGCCATTAGCCTAGTAACTTCCTATGATCCTATGATCCTGTAAGATGGCTTACATCTGTAAGATAATCAGCCTGGGGTTATTGATTTGTAGATTTTGTAGGAGAACATGATGGGGCAATAATCATTAAAAGTCAGAGGGTAAATGGAGACAGAGCAACCATTGTCTGGATGGGTTGTAATAACAAGGTCAAGAAGTGAATGGTGATTAGATTGGGGGTTGGGTCTAGTTAGGATGACTACTAGTTGGAGTAGGCTGAGTTCTGGAAAGGAATTCAGTTAAATAATGCATTATTAGGCCTAGAAGGTTTAGGTTATTGTCACCCATTATGGTGATGCATTTATTTGGTTTGATGTGAGGAAGTAAGTGCAGAAGTAGTTTTTTTTTATTTTTTTTTATTTAATTATTTAATTTGTGGATCACAAGTCCATGATAACACTGGCTGACCATAAGACATATCAGAAAATCAAAGGAAAAAAGAATTTAAAGAAAATTAGTGTATTACGTAGAAGGTAAACAATATGTGATAAAAAAGACAAAACGGTGCAAAGAAAAAGCAGCAAAAGAAGAAAATTAGTGAATGAAACAGACATAAAAAATTCTAAACATTTACAGAACACAGTGCAAATACTGCGGTGGTCAGTATTCATAGAAGAAACAGTGCCCAGCCCTGGGTAAAATATATGTAAAGAACAAGAACAACAACCATTTTACAAAAGTATACAAAAGCAAAGCCATATGTTATAAGCCATAAATAAAAAAATATAGGTCTAAGAAACAGTGAGACAGACAAAGACAGGATATGAAACATGAGGTAACACAAATAAGATGGGGGCACATTGCGGCAATGAGAAGCAGTATCCTGTATCTTTGTACTAAGCAAAGAATACCATGTAAGAAAACCAGAAATGAAAGTCAAAACAGAAAGCAAAGAATACCATGTAAGAAAACCAGAAATGAAAGTCAAAACAGAAAGAAAGGGGAGACTTACTGTAATGATAATGAAATTAGACATCACCCTAGTCACTCTCAACTTATTCCAAATGAATTGTATAAAAACGCAAACAACTGCAAACTGCAACCTGAAGGAAAATACTGTTTTTGTTATGACATGAGTTGGAGTAATTAGACAGAGTCATACAGACCAGGACAGTATTGCTCATGGGAAAATGTAATTTATATACTAGAAAATGAGAGAGGCGGAAGGTCTGGACTGTGTTACATTAAAGCTGGCATTATGGACTAGCTTACATGAGAGCCAGTTAAGGACTGAATGGGTTTAACAGATGTTTATGCCTGATGCTAAGTCTACAGCTGGTCATGTGAAATACATTTTGGTTTATTTCAAGGCTTAAAACATTAAGGATCTGGTTCCAACGTTATTGCACTTACCTTGCACAATATATAATGTGAAGGATAGGCACATGTTTTACTACTGTATACCGGGTGATGTCTGTTATCTGTATTTGAGAATGGAAACCATGGAAACTGAAGCCATACTTGTAGCTAGGATTGTTCAAATGTGTTTTCTAGAAGATTTGAGGACTGGATGTATGGATGAGGTTTCATAAGGGAAGGGAGGTATGGCAGGTGAACTCGATGACAAGGGTAATAGTGTTTCAGCTAATGTGTTTATGCTAGCTTGACTCAAACTTTCATAATGATCAGTGGAACAAAAGACTTTACATTTTCAAGACTGGAATGATGAGGCACTAGGAAGCATCAAAAGTTGTGGAACACCAAATGAGATGATTAAGCCTAAAATGGGACATTATATTAATTATTTGGTAATTTGTTTATGGTATCCTAGCTCTTCTAAGATATATATAAAGAAGAAAGCTGTGGTTGACTACTGGTAATATTCATGATAATGGATCAGGGTTTTGATTGGCATGGCAACACTGGGTTGTTAAGGGTGTGGCATTATATGATAGAGTATGGGTTGTCTCATGCAGGGCTGCAACCATTGCTGGATGAGATGAAAGTGAGTCTCACTTGTATGACAAATGATCACAATGATAAAAGTATTTGAGAATTTATCAATGGCAGTATATTGGAAAAGGACAAATTATTATTCCAGGGATAAAAATTCAAAAGTGGATATTCCATGGTGACTATCTGTCACTGCTGCTATTCTGCCTTGCCCTTAACCCATTAAACTGTCTACTTAACTGCTTAGGCCATGGCTATAATTTGGCTCCTAGAAAACAACAAAGTGCAAAGACTTTTCATCTTCTCTTGTCAATGATTTAAAACTGTATAGCTCCTCAGATGATGAACTGAAAGCACAACTGCAAGTTATCAAAAGTTTTTCAGATGATATAAGAATGTCATTTGGTCTTGATAAATGTACAAAAGCAACCTTTAAAGCAGGAAAACTGCAACACCAAGAAAATTAAAAGTCATGTACTCACCATAACGTTCCATGTTTGTTGTCCATCTTGCCTATATTTTTGCTGGTTGGGTTCGGAACAGAGTATCGGTTCTGACTTGGCCTAATACAAAAGCTTGAGAGCTTCCACTGGCTCGAGGCTAACCCTTATCCCATGATGCATAGGGTAGAATGCCCAGAGCCTGTGAAAGCAGAAGTAATATATATATATATATATATATATATATATATATATGTATATATATACATGTTTATAAACACAGCACGTCTAACTGAAGAAAGGAGAAAATCATAGACTCCAAAACCAACATAACTATATGCATACAACATATGTATATATATATATATATATATATATATATATATATATATATATATATATATATATATATGTAAATGGGTCTACTTTGTATAACCGAACTTCCGATTCACCGACACACAATTTACCGACCCCAAACAACCGAAAACACACAACACCGACAAACACCAACAACTCAAAAAACCGAACACCATTACACCGATACAAAAAACGTAAACTACACATTGCACACAATAACATATCCACTAACCTTAACCTAAACCCTAACCCTAACGTCCGACACTACCGCACACTTACCCAACCCGCACCCTAACCCTAACTCACTTAACCCACCCCTAAACCTCAACACCGTCACTATCGCACACTTACCCAACCCGCACCCTAACCCTAACTCACTTAACCCACCCCTTAACCTCAACACTGTCACTATCGCACACTTACCCTACCTGCACCCTAACCCTAACTCACTTAACCCACCCTAAAACATTAAGCCCGTCACTATCGCACACTCACTCCACCCGCATACTAACCCTAACACACTCAACCCTTCCCTACACTACACTACGTCACTATCACACACTTACCTTACCAGAACCCTAAGTCCGACACTACCGCACACTCACCTTTCCCACACCCTAACCTAAAATCCCTCACTATCGTACACTTACCTGTCCGCTCCCCAATCCTAAATCCGTCACTATCGCACTTACCGGATCGCGCTCACACGTTGCCGTTGTCGGTCTTTCGGCTGTCGGAATATCGCCTTTTCGATCACCTACCTGTTCGGTCATTCCGTCTCAATCTTCTGGGTGTCGGTGAAGTGGCGGTTCGGTTATTCAAAGTAGACCCATATATATATATATATATATATATATACATACATATATATATATATATATATATATATATATATATATGTGTATATATATATATATATATATATATATATATATATATATATATATATATATATATATATATATATATATATATATATATATATATATATATATATATATGTGTGTATATATATATATATATATATATATATATATATATATATAGCTATCTACCCAATCCTCCAGGAGCAAAGAAGGGGGAAGGTGGGTGGGACGCAAGAATATAGGCAAGATGGACAACAAACATGGAACATTATGGTGAGTACATAGCTTCTAAATATTATGTTGTCCTATCTTGCCGTAATTCTTGTTGGTTGGGACAGCATCCCTAGCACCTTCATCCCTCAGTGGCTCATGAATACAGACTACCCAGTACAGTGGATCCAAAGGAAGACCTGTTCTGGGAAGCCACATCTACTTTGCAATGGGTCATAAAAGTATGAGGTCTCACCCAAGTGGCAACTGTGCAAATTGAGTCCATAAGAAGTTTAGCTTGAAAGGCAGAGGACGTTACCACCGCTCTTATGGAGTGGCCCTTAACTTTGCCTGGTAATTGTCTGTTATTTATGCTGTATGAGAAGGAAATGCAATCTGTAAGCCATTTTGACAATTTAACTTTAGAAACTGGCAATCTCTTCCTTTTGTCTGAAAAGGAAACAAAAATGTGATCTGTTCTTCTGAAATCTTTGGTTCTATGCAAGTAGAAGTGAAGCTGTCTGTGTACATCTAGTTGATGTAATTTATATTCTGCCTTGTTGCAATAGTTGGGGAAGAACACTGGCAACTCAATAGATTGATTCAGATTGTTTTCTGAACATATCTTGAGTAAGAAAGAAGGGTTACTTCTTTAGGATACTCTGTCTTTGTGAAAAATTATATATGGTGGGTGTATAGAAAGAGCTTGGAGTTCTGAGTCCCATCTAGCAGAAGTGATGGCTACCAAGAAATGAGTTTTCCAAGATAAAACTTTATATCACACGATGATGCGGGTTTGAAGGGTGGCAAAATTAAAGCAGTTAAGACAAAATGTAGGTTCCAAGGGGCTGGAGGTTCTCAGACTGGGGGCCTTAGTAGGAAGGTACCTTTTAAAAAGGCCTTGCATAGTTGTGGGACATGATAGACCATCCCATCTCACCAACATGGAAATTAAATATGGCTGCTAGTTGTACCCTAATGGTAGCTGCTGCTACACCCTCATCAAAAAGTTCAGAGAGAAACTCTAGAACTGCTGTAATGGGAGCTGTGAAAGGTTCTATATTGTGTTTAATGGCCCAGCATGAAAACCTTTTCCATTTACTTGAATACAATTTCCTCGTAGACTGTCTGTGTGAAGAAACCAAGATATGTTCAACTGCAGGCAAAAAATCGTAACACCTGGCTATACGTGGAATTGGACCAGCCATGCTGTCAACTTGAGGGCCTGCATGGATGAATGGATGGATGGATGAATGGGTTAAAAGGTCTGGAACTGGGTCCAAAATCCACGGTTTCTCCAGGAGATGGGCCCAGAGACAGGGGAACCAAATTTGTCGGAGCCAGTAAGGTGCAATGAGTATCATAGTGCTGTTCAACATGCTGGCTTTCTGAAGTACTTTGGGTATTAAGGGGAAGGGTGGAAAGGCATAAAGAAGTCCCAGGTGCCAATCGTGAATGAGTGCATCTCTTGGTGACTTCCCCAGGGGGGATGAGGGCAAAGTAGCTGCTGCATTTGGTGTTCATGGAGGTGGCAAAAAGGTCGCAGCAAGGCTGGCTGCATTTGTGGAAGATTTCTTCCACAATTTCTAGCTTCAGGGACCAGTCGTGAGGCAGCAGAATCACTCTGCTGAGTTTGTCCTATATCACGTCAAATTTGCCTGAGATATGCATTGCTATCAGAAAAAGTTGAGAAGTGACAGCCCATTACCATACCCATTGTGCCTCTCGACATAGGGGATAGGATTTGGTTCCTCCCTGCTTGTTTATGTACCACACTACTTGACATGTTGTCTGTCTGAATTGCAATAGTTCCTATCGGAAGAGAGTCCTGAAATGCCTGCAATGCATATAGCACCGCTCTCATTTCTAGGACATTGATGTGCAAGTGGTTCTCTTGTTCTGGCCATAAGACTTGGACAGTCATTCCCAGATAATGTCCCCTCACACCCGATCTTGGAAGCGTCTGTGCTCAGTACTGCCGTCGGTTGCGGAAATACAAATGGGCAGCCGAAGGACAACTGTTTCATTTGCAGCCATTAGAGAAGATCTTTCTTGTATGAATCCATAATGATTATCTGATGTGACAGAGGTAGATCTTACATGGACCATTGGGCAAAGAGTAACCACTGTAGGACCTTCATGTGCAGCCATGCTAGAGGAACTAGAAGAATTGCCGCTGCCATGATACCCAGAACCTGTAACACATACCTCACTTGACCTTTCTTTTTGACATCAAGGTCCTGATTTGATGGTGAAGGGACTCAAGCCTCTCGGGGGTAAGTTTTGCCACCATTTCTGTTGAATCCAATTCTGTGCCTAACAAAGTAATGTTCTGTGAAGGTGACAAGGCAGACTTTTTGAAATGTATTGTAATGCCTAGCTTGGCGCAAAGTATTGTTTCGTCCCTCACTTGCAATAGTAGATGCTTGGTGGTGGCAGTCAGGAGCCAGTCGTCTAGGTATGGAAACACACAGAATCCTAAATGCCTCAAGTGAGCCATAACCACTGCCATGCACTTGGTGACCACTCTGGGAGCTGTAGTTAGACCAAAGGCCAGGGCTCAAAATTGGTAATGACTGTCTCCCAGGCGAAAGCTTAAGTGTCTCATGGATCGCCTGTCCATTTTTATATGGTAGTATGCATCTTGGACATTTATCAAGCACATCCAATTGTCTTTCCTGAGAAAGGGGAATATAGACTCAGTGTCACCATCTGGAACTTTGATTTTTTTACAGATCCATTCAATCTGCTGAGATCCAAAATGGGTCTCCAGTCCCCTGTCTTTTTTGGAACTAAAACCTTGAGTAAGTTCTGGATCCAATTTGGTCTATGGGGACCTCTTGGATGACTCTTTTTCGGGTCTATATTAGATCACTGAATGCTTAAAAAAGCGAATGGTGATTAATCGACCCTATGTAAGCAAAAGCTTACAATTTCGAACTGTCCGAACAGCGATTTTTTTTCCTAGGGAAAAAAATTGCTGTTACAACAAAAAAACAAAACAAAAAATAAAAACCCACTTTAAACATTACATTAAGTGGGGGGGTTTGGCCCCACACACACCCTACTTAAATATACCAACTCCGAGACCGCACTACAGTGCCAAAAATGGCAAAGTAACAAAGCGGCAAAGCGAATTATTTCCCAGGGAAATAATTTGATTAAAAGCTGCTTCGATATTTTGCCGTTTCAGGCTTTTGAGTTTGACCAAGATGCTTTCAAAAGAATGCGTCTTTGGTCTTCTAATAGGGAACCATTTTTTTAGCAACTTGTGTATCTCTGAAGTTGCCTCGTCCCTCTGACTGGGTGGGGTGTCTGGAATGGACTGATTTATGGAAAAGGGAGTGGAAAAGGGAATGTAATAACCTCTGGATATGACTGTCTGTACCCATTTGTCTTGAGTGATTTCCAGCCAGGCATTTGGGTACAGTGATAAGGGTCCCCTGAATGCCTCCAGAGATGAGCAGGTGGGCTTCCTTTCAGGAATGCTGGAAGGCCCTGCCAGAGAATGTATCTCAGTCACCCTGATTCTGTGGACCCCCTCTGCCACGAGGTCAGTGTCTTCCATTGTTACTTCCCCCTCTGCCCCTGGGGAAGTTTCACCATGTGCATCGGAAAAACCTTTTTGGGACTTGTGGAACCACATCTTCTGACCTTTCTGACTTTTGGCATAAGGTCTAGATGGGGTGAAAAAATGGACTCCAGTGGCAGACAAGGTTTTCCCTTCCTGTACACACCTGGTCAAAGTTTCTTTCACCTTTGGTCCAAAGAGGGATGAACCATCAAAGGGGGCATTGGTGAAGGAAAACTTGAAGGGTTCAGCAAAATTGCATAAATGCATCCAGGAATGTCTCCTCAAGGAAATTCCCATAGCTGCTGCTCTGCTCACTCCATCAGCTGCATATGAAATCAATCTCATGGAGGAGTTAACAACTGAGTTGAGGGTGGAGAGCTGAGGAAACTTTATCTGAGATCCCCAAAGCTACAGTACCCTGAAGAGTATCTCCTAGCTCTTTGAGGAGATCCCTTTGAAGCCTCCTAAAATGGGTCAAGTAATTCAGCAACCACAGAGTAAAGGCTGCTGATGAAAAAGCAGGCTTTCCATATCTGCCTATAGTCTGTGACTCTTTATTAGGAGGATGAACAGATGAGGATGTCTCTGATAACTCCTTCTTGGTGGCCGCCACCACCACCATCACATCTACAGGGACGCCTTTGGTTAGAAACTCTTTCTCAGCAGGAGCAGTGATAAATTTATTGGGCCTCTGTGGAACAGGCTCCACTGTATCAGGGGAAGTCCAGGCCTTATAAGAGATCACATTCATCAATTGGTCATAAGGGGGAGATACCCAGGAGGTGGAAGGGTGAGAACCAAAAGCCTCCAGATATACTGATTCATCCTCTGAAGGATTGGTGGGCTTCCAGCCACCCCTCTGTTTCAGGATCTCAAGGATGTCAGCAAAAGAGACATCCTCAGAGGAGGACCATGGGGACCCTTCTGAATCATCCAAATCGGTATCTGACATGACAGACTCAGGGGAATCTATGTGCTTCCTCTTGCACAGTCTCTTCCGAGGGACTTCCTCAGTGGGATACTCTGGTGAAGTTTTGGAGGAGATTATGCCACCCACAGGGGCTTCCTGAGGCTCCAGGTCTCTACACTTGGGAGGAGGTGATCATGAGACCAACACTGGTGCCTGGGGGGAAGAGAAACTGGGCCCAAGAGTGGAGTTGTCTGGGGTGACAGCACTCTCTCCATCAGCTCAAAAGACCCTTGCTCCACCCAGAAGAGATGCCCCACTCTGGAGAGGCAGGGGATCTGCTCCAATGCAGAACAGGTGGCTCTGAAGCTGATGTAGGCACCAAGCTCAACCTCACAGAGGCACTGAGGGGTAGATTCGGATCAGACAACTGTCCGCACCGACTTCCCTCCCTGGGCCCGATGGGTGAGCATGGGTTCCCAGACTCTTTGAAATCCGATGGACTCAAAGAAGATGGAGCAGATACAGGAACTGATGATCCTAAAGGAGCTCCTGGTTTTGACGGTTCCACTACTATTGGACCCACAATATCTGGCTCCGAAACCACAAGAGGGGTCGGGGAGGAACTGGAGATGGTGGCTTGGACGGTCCTGATTCCTTTGGGGTCAAAGATGACAAAATTTTTGCCAGTGTTGGTGTTCAAAGCAATCTCTTCACCACCTGCTCCACATCATCAGCAAATAAGCTCCTGGAGGAACAGGAGGATAAGGAAGGAGATCTAGCACTCTCCAGAATGGGTGATCTCAATGTTGGAGTGACCAGCTCCAAGACCAGAGACAGTCTCCTAATCAGTAACTCTACCGGGTCTGTGGACACAGATGGAGCCAAAGAGGTTGACTTAGATCTGTTGGAGCCAAGATCCCTTGGTTCCGAAGAGATAATTTTTTTTTTTTTGGTGACTCCAAAGCTGGAGTTGCAATGGCAGCTCTTTTGGACCTTTCTGTGTGAGAAGTAGGTTTGGAGCTCTGAGAACCCTCTAATGATTCCTGGAATGGACCTTTCAGTAAGCCTCTGAGCATTAATTTATTTCTACATTCCTGTAGAACCCTGCTACTAAAGCCATGACAAATCGCACAAGGGTCTTACAAATGGATGACACCAAGACCAATACACACAGCTAGTGTGTCCATCCTTAAGAGACACATTTTGAGTACACTGATAACACTTTTTAGTCCCGATTACCTTGGTTTTTTTTTGTTCTTTTTGTTTAGACATGTTTACCTCCAAGAATTAATGTACCACAAAATATGCACTAACAAGCTAGTTTAGTCTAAACTACCACTCTTGAGCTAGGCAAAGAGTATAAGAATTCCAAAATCGTCTCGAACACACAACAGAGCCTACTAACTATGATAACACCACACAAGAAAAAAATATATATGCAAATTAACTTCAATGTTTTGAAAAAGGCCGTAAACCACCAAAAGAAGGGCTTAGCTAACTATTTTAAAACACACCAGTATACTATACTAACAATAACAAGTCTATCAAAAAATGAACTGAAGCTAATGTAGAATGTTCTAACTTAAATGGATTCTCCTAAGTAAGAAACAGACAACACACACAAGGTAGGGGAGTGGCCATCTAAGTTAAATGGGCCGCTGAGAGCCCTCTAATTTAAATGGGTCTTGCAACAAGAAAAAATGGCAAAACACACCAGAAATGACAAAAAGGATAACTATAAACTATCGCACACAATATAGAGAAGTTTTTTCAGAGAAGTTGCTGAAAAAAGATAATTTTAAACTACTTAGCCAACGAGCCAGCCAGAAGATATCCCGGTCGTTTGAGCAGCAAACGAGATATGGGTATTCTACCCTATGCATCATGGGACAGCGGTTAGCCTCGAGCCGGTGGGTGCTCTCGAGCTTTTGTATTAGGCTGAGTCAGAACTGATACTCAGTTCCGAACCCAACCAGCAAGAATTATGGCGAGATAAGACAACATAACATCATCAGTTTGGGACAAGAATGTGATATAAAAGAACTTGAGCAAGAGGGAAGTCTATAAATATTTGGGAATTGGTGAAGGATCAACAATAAAACCTAAACAAATGAGAATAAAACTTAGCAAGGAATACTTTAGAAGACTTAAATTAATCCTGACAACAGCATTGACATCTAGGAACAAAATTCAAGCTGTAAACCAATTTGCTCTTCCTGTCCTAACTTGACTGCCTGGCCCCAAAACATGTTTGATAGATCAGACAGGAAAACAAGAAGGATGCTTCATGCCCACCAAATGATTTATAAAAATCAGTGTATACCAAGATTATATATTCCCTGTTCAGAAAGAGGAATGGGCCTCCTTGAAATTGATTACATATATAGATCTGCAGTCGTGGGACTGCAAACATATCTGCTGACCTCACAAGACTCAAATGTAATGAAAGTTTTAAAGCATAAGGAGAATAAATCTAAGATGACTTCTCTGCTTAATCTAGCAGAAGCATATCAGCATCAAACAGGAATGGAAATCACACCAGACGTAGATAAAAATCAGGTGGCAACTGAATGTGCCAAAAAACAAAAGAAACAATATAAGGTGAAGAACCAGATGAGAAGGCAAGAAATGTGGAAAATGCATAAATATAGTTGTTAAGTATAGAAAACTTATGGAAGAACCTCATGTTGATCAGGAATAAATGCAGGAATGATTAAGGACAGGCAAATTCAAACCAAGAAATGAAAGGTTAATATTGGTGGCCCAAGACAGTGGGCTGCATACACGTTGGTTTAAAAGTCCATTGATCATGTGGGAGAAACAGATAAATGTAGGTTTTGTAAAACAGAATTGGAAACAGTTGCATACCTCGTTGCTGGTTGTGACATACTAATGGCAGAAGGACTGTATACTGAAAGGCAAGACTGTTGCACTGGGGATTGTGCAAACATGGTACTTAAGTAGCTGAAAAACACTTGAAACATGAACCACAAAGCATCATAGAAAATGATGAAGTCTACATCACATGGAATCGCCCATTACCAACAGTTCAAAAGATAGATGCTAGAAAACTGGATATAGTGGTCCATGAAAAGAAGACAAAAGTAGCATTGATCATTGAAATCACCACACCCAGTGACTACAACACAAAGTCATAAAATATCAGGATTTGCAGGCAAAAATGAGAGCAATGTGGAAGAAAGATACCCAGACAGTTTCAATAATAGTACGGCTCTTATAAAAAAGAATCTAGAAACATATTAAATATGTTACCAATACTGTAACCACATACGAATCGCAGAAGGAGTCATTACAGGGCACAATGCGGGTGCTGCAAAGCACTTCTGGCTGACATCAAAGATTGAAACAATACTAATTTTATGAACTTAAAATAGAACCCAAAAGATCAAAAACAACAAAATAGATGAAACAGTGTAGCTCCGGTACAATAAAGGCTGTCTTCCCTCTTAAAACTTGTTCATATCACAAACAAGGCTCTCCAATTCGATATAGTGCATAAAGACTTTAATAGTGCGACTTAAAGTTAGAAACACAAAAAACAAATAGGATTAAGCGCTTTCATCTCCCTCCGGAGACCTCAACAGAATCACAAGTAACATTTTTTCCTGTCTTTTAAATCTAAACAATAAAACTCCATTGGCTGGCCATTATTGTTTCAATTATTCAATACAACAAGAATAAGGTACTCCAAAATTTAAAGAAACATGTAAATATTAATATAAAGTCGTTCCCTCAAATTTCTTCCAAAACCAGTAACATGTATGGTTGTAGGTGCTTAAAGGACGTGAAAATACTGTATATATAATATAATATAGAATATAAAAGTATGTATATATATATATATATATATATATATATATATATATATATATACATATAATTGTGTGTGTAACATTTTATATATATGACAACTATAAGGGGACAATGTATCTAATCGTAAAATAGTTTTTGTACAGTCCCTCTTTTTCTTATTCTTTCTTTCTTTTTCGTCTACCCTTTATAACTGTCCACTTGTAAATAAATAAATACACATAGAAAAAATACACATACAAAAGGATTTGGAGTGGAAAAATATAAAAAAATACATTCCATACATTTAAAAACTTTAATATAAGCATCATATAAAAACTATAAATACTTAAGTACTAAAAAATATATACAAAATACATATATATACTACTATAAAATCCATTTAATAATAATGATATATACATTTAAATAAATGAATAAATAGATCTATATATATTATTGTATATATTTGAATACCCATATAAAATATATGTGTGTATTCTGTTGTTATATTCTTTGATCAATTTAATTAGAATATTTATGTGTTGCAAAAAATACACACAATGTATATGTGTGTGTGTCTATATAAATATTGATTCATTAGTCACAGTGGTAATATGCTACCAAATATGATGCCCGAAATTAACTGCTTTTAGCGTTATGCCTTTTAGGGTCTTCAGAAAGTACTTTTAAAGCTGGAGTAATGGAAATATGGTCATTCATACCTTTCCCACTGCAAGCATCCAGCCTCAACTGCCATATCATTTCCGTAAATTCTAACTTTGTCTCCCAATCTCCCCCTCTATCAGAATGCTCTACCTCTTCAAGAACCCAAAACTTGAAATCAGCCTCTCTGCATATTAGAATGTGTCTATGAAGAGCATTATTTTCGTTTTTCCTATTAATATCTCTAATATGCTCATAGATTCTCTTCCTGAAGTGACGTTCGGTTTCACCTATATAATACCCCCAACAAACTTTACAATATGCCAAATAAATCACTCCCTTTGAATAGCAACTGCTATACTTCAAAGCCCTCAGTGTCATTTTAAACTGGGAATTCTCACTTCCTTTTCACCCGCTATAAAGGGACATTGTGAACATCTTCCACATTTGAAGGTGCCCTTTTTCAAAGCTGTTCCCCCTAAATATGTTTTGTTTTCCATCACAATAATATTTTTAACATTCTTGTTTCTTCTATAACTGTATCTCAAGTAATTTTGGAAAACACTAACCCTAGTAGGCATAGTTTTAAACATTTCCCACGTTTCATTTATACATTTCTTTAACCAACCAATACCTTTATAGTATGTTAGTGTTAAATACGGTAAAACGAAGCCCTAATCTCTTGTTTTCCTTATCATCACTTTCAATTTCAATTCTATTATATTCATTCTTCTTATTATGTAATAAGGGTGTGTATGTGGTTCCCCATCTCTCTATAACATATTCTTTAATAGATTTAGTCAATTCAACTGGATAGCCTCTTTGATGAAACATTCTTTGAACATTTTCTGTTTCACTTAAAAAGTCCATCTTATCTGATGTCATTCTGGCTATCCATATCATTCGCCCTTTAACAATATTCTTCTTTAAATGGTATGGGTGGTCACTCTCAAAATGCAAATATACATTAGAGTGACACTCTTTTCTATATATATTGGACTTGTAAATTTTCTCATTGTAATCTTTACTTAAATTAATGTCTAAATAATGTATTTCATCTATACCTACTTCATGGGTAAATTGCAAAAATGTGGTAATATGATTAATAAAATACATAAGTTCCTCTATTCTTTCTTCAGAACTTTCCCACAAAATAAAGATGTCGTCCAAGAAGTGGTAATAACTTTTAATATATTTGTAAAATTCAGATCTAAACAAATATTGTTTTTCCCAATAAAGCATAATTATATTGGCATATATGGGGGCACATGCAGCCGCCATGGCTACCCCGTCCTTCTGATGGTAGAAGTCTCCCTGAAAAAATATATAATTGTTCTTTAATACCAATTCCGTACTTTCTAATACTATTTTGAATTCATCATCAGTCAGGAGATTCATTTCCACCAACATCTTCTCAAACCATATTAAACCCTCAGTATTCATAGATTCATAGATTCATAGATTAGTACTAGGCTAACTGTCCTCAGGAACCATTTTAAGCCTAGCCAATTACCCTATGTGAGAATCAAACCCTGCACCTTGTGGTTCTAAGGTAAGCACCTTAACCATTACGCCAACCTCCCATGATGGAAAATAAATCTTTTACATCTATTGTTATAAACCTAATTTCATCCTCATATGGATCTGTTCCTACTTTCTTCAGAAAATCCCAAGAATCAATTAAAATATGTGCATATTTTTTATGAAATTCCTTCAGTTTTGTGTCTACGTATATAGCTAGAGGCTGTGTTTTTGACCCTTGAGAGGAAACTATAGGTCTCATGGGTGGGTTGTCAATGGATTTATATATTTTCGGTATGCCAAAGATGGCTGGAATGACTGGTTTCTGTACTTTCAAAAAATTATATAAATCGATGTCAATCACACCCTGTAATAGGTTGTCCTCTAGTATAAAATCTATTTTTTTATATGAAATATTGATTTCATTTCTAGAGACCAATGTGTAGCAGTTATCTTTGTTTAATATTTCAAGCATTCTATTTGTGTAGTCCCACTGATCCATAAGTATCACACCACCCCCTTTATCAGGTTTCATTACCCGAATTTTATCATTTCCACTCAATTCATAAAGTAAATCAAGTTCCTCGTTAGTTAAATTACTTTGTTGTTTTTTGTTATCCTGTTTGTATTCATTTCTGATTCTCTTAGAAACACAATTCTCAAAATTCATAATGTCATGGTGGGGGGGGGGTTGTATAAACTCCGTTTTTTCAACACATTCCCTTTTCCATTTGATTTCTCATCTTTAAATATATGTATAAAATTTAATGTTCTAGTAAAAATTTGCATATCCAATAAAATATTCTCTATATTGGGTTTCCTTATAAGAACAAAAGTAAACCCCTTAATAACTAATTTAAAATAATTTTCGTTAATATTAATATCTGTATAGTTAAAAATATTAACATTGTTTGAAGTGTAAATCAATGCTCCCTGCTTGTCACGGTCAGAGACCTGTCCTTCAGTGTTATCTCCTAACCATGTAATCAGTGTTCCCTGCTTGTCATGGTCAGAGACCTGTCCTTCAGTGTTATCTCCTAACCATGTAATCAGTGTTCCCTGCTTGTCACGGTCAGAGACCTGTCCTTCAGTGTTATCTCCTAACCATGTAATCAGTGCTCCCTGCTTGTCACGGTCAGAGACCTGTCCTTCAGTGTTATCTCCTAACCATGTAATCAGTGTTCCCTGCTGGTCATGGTCAGAGACCTGTCCTTCAGTGTTATCTCCTAACCATGTAATCAGTGTTCCCTGCTTGTCACGGTCAGAGACCTGTCCTTCAGTGTTATCTCCTAACCATGTAATCAGTGTTCCCTGCTTGTCATGGTCAGAGACCTGTCCTTCAGTGTTATCTCCTAACCATGTAATCAGTGTTCCCTGCTAGTCACGGTCAGAGACCTGTCCTTCACTGTTATCTCCTAACCATGTAATCAGTGTTCCCTGCTGGTCATGGTCAGAGACCTGTCCTTCAGTGTTATCTCCTAACCATGTAATCAGTGTTCTCTGCTGGTCATGGTCAGAGACCTGTCCTTCAGTGTTATCTCCTAACCATGTAATCAGTGCTCCCTGCTGGTCACGGTCAGAGACCTGTCCTTCAGTGTTATCTCCTAACCATGTAATCAGTGTTCCCTGCTGGTCATGGTCAGAGACCTGTCCTTCAGTGTCATCTCCTAACCATGTAATCAGTGTTCCCTGCTTGTCACAGTCAGAGACCTGTCCTTCAGTGTCATCTCCTAACCATGTAATCAGTGTTCCCTGCTTGTCACGGTCAGAGACCTGTCCTTCAGTGTTATCTCCTAACCATGTAATCAGTGTTCCCTGCTTGTCACGGTCAGAGACCTGTCCTTCAGTGTTATCTCCTAACCATGTAATCAGTGTTCCCTGCTTGTCACGGTCAGAGACCTGTCCTTCAGTGTTATCTCCTAACCATGTAATCAGTGTTCCCTGCTGGTCATGGTCAGAGACCTGTCCTTCAGTGTTATCTCCTAACCATGTAATCAGTGTTCCCTGCTGGTCATGGTCAGAGACCTGTCCTTCAGTGTTATCTCCTAACCATGTAATCAGTGTTCCCTGCTTGTCATGGTCAGAGACCTGTCCTTCAGTGTTATCTCCTAACCATGTAATCAGTGTTCCCTGCTGGTCATGGTCAGAGACCTGTCCTTCAGTTTTATCTCCTAACCATGTAATCAGTGTTCCCTGCTTGTCACGGTCAGAGACCTGTCCTTCAGTGTTATCTCCTAACCATGTAATCAGTGTTCCTGCTTGTCACGGTCAGAGACCTGTCCTTCAGTGTTATCTCCTAACCATGTAATCAGTGTTCCCTGCTTGTCACGGTCAGAGACCTGTCCTTCAGTGTTATCTCCTAACCATGTAATCAGTGTTCCCTGCTTGTCACGGTCAGAGACCTGTCCTTCAGTGTTATCTCCTAACCATGTAATCAGTGTTCCCTGCTTGTCACGGTCAGAGACCTGTCCTTCAGTGTTATCTCCTAACCATGTAATCAGTGTTCCCTGCTGGTCATGGTCAGAGACCTGTCCTTCAGTGTTATCTCCTAACCATGTAATCAGTGTTCCCTGCTTGTCATGGTCAGAGACCTGTCCTTCAGTGTTATCTCCTAACCATGTAATCAGTGTTCCCTGCTGGTCATGGTCAGAGACCTGTCCTTCAGTGTTATCTCCTAACCATGTAATCAGTGTTCCCTGCTTGTCATGGTCAGAGACCTGTCCTTCAGTACTATCTCCTAACCATGTAATCAGTGTTCCCTGCTTGTCATGGTCAGAGACCTGTCCTTCAGTACTATCTCCTAACCATGTAATCAGTGTTCCCCGCTTGTCACGGTCAGAGACCTGTCCTTCAGTGTTATCTCCTAACCATGTAATCAGTGTTCCCTGCTTGTCACGGTCAGAGACCTGTCCTTCAGTGTTATCTCCTAACCATGTAATGAGTGTTCCCTGCTGGTCATGGTCAGAGACCTGTCCTTCAGTGTTATCTCCTAACCATGTAATCAGTGTTCCCTGCTTGTCACGGTCAGAGACCTGTCCTTCAGTGTTATCTCCTAACCATGTAATCAGTGTTCCCTGCTTGTCACGGTCAGAGACCTGTCCTTCAGTGTTATCTCCTAACCATGTAATCAGTGTTCCCTGCTGGTCATGGTCGGAGACCTGTCCTTCAGTGTTATCTCCTAACCATGTAATCAGTGTTCCCTGCCGGTCATGGTCAGAGACCTGTCCTTCAGTGTTATCTCCTAACCATGTAATCAGTGTTCCCTGCTGGTCATGGTCAGAGACCTGTCCTTCAGTGTTATCTCCTAACCATGTAATCAGTGTTCCCTGCTGGTCATGGTCAGAGACCTGTCCTTCAGTGTTATCTCCTAACCATGTAATCAGTGTTCCCTGCTTGTCACGGTCAGAGACCTGTCCTTCAGTGTTATCTCCTAACCATGTAATCAGTGTTCCCTGCTTGTCATGGTCAGAGACCTGTCCTTCAGTGTTATTTCCTAACCATGTAATCAGTGTTCCCTGCTTGTCACGGTAAGAGAACTGTCCTTCAGTGTTATCTCCTAACCATGTAATCAGTGTTCCCTGCTTGTCATGGTCAGAGACCTGTCCTTCAGTGTTATCTCCTAACCATGTAATCAGTGTTCCCTGCTGGTCATGGTCAGAGACCTGTCCTTCAGTGTTATCTCCTAACCATGTAATCAGTGTTCCCTGCTTGTCACGGTCAGAGACCTGTCCTTCAGTGTTATCTCCTAACCATGTAATCAGTGTTCCTGCTTGTCATGGTCAGAGACCTGTCCTTCAGTGTTATCTCCTAACCATGTAATCAGTGTTCCCTGCTGGTCATGGTCAGAGACCTGTCCTTCAGTGTTATCTCCTAACCATGTAATCAGTGTTCCCTGCTTGTCACGGTCAGAGACCTGTCCTTCAGTGTTATCTCCTAACCATGTAATCAGTGTTCCCTGCTGGTCATGGTCAGAGACCTGTCCTTCAGTGTTATCTCCTAACCATGTAATCAGTGTTCCTGCTTGTCACGGTCAGAGACCTGTCCTTCAGTGTTATCTCCTAACCATGTAATCAGTGTTCCTGCTGGTCATGGTCAGAGACCTGTCCTTCAGTGTTATCTCCTAACCATGTAAACAGTGTTCCCTGCTTGTCACGGTCAGAGACCTGTCCTTCAGTGTTATCTCCTAACCATGTAATCAGTGTTCCCTGCTTGTCACGGTCAGAGACCTGTCCTTCAGTGTTATCTCCTAACCATGTAATCAGTGTTCCCTGCTTGTCACGGTCAGAGACCTGTCCTTCAGTGTTATCTCCTAACCATGTAATCAGTGTTCCCTGCTTGTCACAGTCAGAGACCTGTCCTTCAGTGTTATCTCATAACCATGTAATCAGTGTTCCCTACTTGTCACGGTCAGAGATCTGTCCTTCAGTGTTATCTCATAACCATGTAATCAGTGTTCCCTGCTTGTCACGGTCAGAGATCTGTCCTTCAGTGTTATCTCATAACCATGTAATCAGTGTTCCCTGCTTGTCATGGTCAGAGACCTGTCCTTCAGTGTTATCTCCTAACCATGTAATCAGTGTTCCCTGCTTGTCACGGTCAGAGACCTGTCCTTCAGTGTTATCTCCTAACCATGTAATCAGTGTTCCCTGCTTGTCACGGTCAGAGACCTGTCCTTCAGTGTTATTTCCTAACCATGTAATCAGTGTTCCCTGCTTGTCACGGTCAGAGACCTGTCCTTCAATGTTATCTCCTAACCATGTAATCAGTGTTCCCTGCTGGTCATGGTCAGAGACCTGTCCTTCAGTGTTATCTCCTAACCATGTAATCAGTGTTCCCTGCTTGTCATGGTCAGAGACCTGTCCTTCAGTGTTATCTCCTAACCATGTAATCAGTGTTCCCTGCTGGTCACGGTCAGAGACCTGTCCTTCAGTGTTATCTCCTAACCATGTAATCAGTGTTCCCTGCTTGTCACGGTCAGAGACCTGTCCTTCAGTGTTATCTCCTAACCATGTAATGAGTGTTCCCTGCTGGTCATGGTCAGAGACCTGTCCTTCAGTGTTATCTCCTAACCATGTAATCAGTGTTCCCTGCTTGTCATGGTCAGAGACCTGTCCTTCAGTGTTATCTCCTAACCATGTAATCAGTGTTCCCTGCTTGTCACGGTCAGAGACCTGTCCTTCAGTGTTATCTCCTAACCATGTAATCAGTGTTCCCTGCTTGTCACGGTCAGAGACCTGTCCTTCAGTGTTATCTCCTAACCATGTAATCAGTGTTCCCTGCTTGTCACGGTCAGAGACCTATCCTTCAGTGTTATCTCCTAACCATGTAATCAGTGTTCCCTGCTTGTCACGGTCAGAGACCTGTCCTTCAGTGTTATCTCCTAACCATGTAATCAGTGTTCCCTGCTTGTCACGGTCAGAGACCTGTCCTTCAGTGTTATCTCCTAACCATGTAATCAGTGTTCCCTGCTTGTCACGGTCAGAGACCTGTCCTTCAGTGTTATCTCCTAACCATGTAATCAGTGTTCCCTGCTTGTCACGGTCAGAGACCTGTCCTTCAGTGTTATCTCCTAACCATGTAATCAGTGTTCCCTGCTGGTCACGGTCAGAGACCTGTCCTTCAGTGTTATCTCCTAACCATGTAATCAGTGTTCCCTGCTTGTCATGGTCAGAGACCTGTCCTTCAGTGTTATCTCCTAACCATGTAATCAGTGTTCCCTGCTGGTCATGGTCAGTGACCTGTCCTTCAGTGTTATCTCCTAACCATGTAATCAGTGTTCCCTGCTGGTCATGGTCAGAGACCTGTCCTTCAGTGTTATCTCCTAACCATGTAATCAGTGTTCCCTGCTGGTCATGGTCAGAGACCTGTCCTTCAGTGTTATCTCCTAACCATGTAATCAGTGTTCCCTGCTTGTCACGGTCAGAGACCTGTCCTTCAGTGTTATCTCCTAACCATGTAATCAGTGTTCCCTGCTGGTCATGGTCAGAGACCTGTCCTTCAGTGTTATCTCCTAACCATGTAATCAGTGTTCCCTGCTTGTCATGGTCAGAGACCTGTCCTTCAGTGTTATCTCCTAACCATGTAATCAGTGTTCCCTGCTGGTCATGGTCAGAGACCTGTCCTTCAGTACTATCTCCTAACCATGTATTGTCCATTCCCACCTCCACTACCTGTACATTCTCCTTTTGTACTGCTTGTACTGATAACTTCCCGTTACCTGGGCATAAGAGGGTTGTTGGGCCCGGTTCCGTAACCTCTCGGACCCCCTTGGTCCCTCCCCTTCTAAAGGGACCCTGTCATTACTCTCACTCCCTATATCATTGTTGTATTCATTTTTGTCATATATGTACTGGTAATTTTCACCTTTCCTCTTACAACCACTCATTTCACCACTTCTATGGATATCATCGTCATATTGGCAGGGGTGGTTTTGTCTATCACTAAACTTCCTCTGCCTTCTAACATTCCTCTGTTCATTGTTATAAGCTATCCCACAATGATATTCATTTAAGTCCCTCTCTAATTTGGAAATTTTTCTATTGTAACTACGTGTAGCTATGTTGTCAACATCCTCCAATATTCTATAGTAAATATTTTTGTATTCATCCATTGTAAACAGTAAGTCGTCATTTATTTCACCATACAACTTGTCTATCAATTTTTATCCTGTTCCATTCTCTGTTCATTATGTTTTATCATCACTTTTAAAATGGCCAGCCCACAATCATTGAAAATATCACACACAGTTTTAAAAAATTCAGTGTCAATAACTATATTGTTAGGGAACTTATTAATCCTCAGTCCCTTAGGTACAATTTTGTCCATTAAACATTTGTTGAAGTACCAGTTTTCAACTACTAGGTTTTTATACCTAGTTAAAAGTATTTTCAAAGTCTTACATTTATCTCTGTAGTTCGTTCCCTCCGACCGGTCACTGTCTGCTTGCCTGTTCGTTTTTTGAAAACGAATTGTTGAGCCACACATTAAAATCCAAATTCCTGTAATTGTGATGTATGTCCTTTGCACCAGCACCACGGTACTCGTTGGCCTTTTTGGAAGTAAATGAGAAGTTATGTACCTACCATAACGTTCCATGTTAGTTGTCTTCTCTCGCCTTCTTTCTTGCTTGATTGGTTCGGAGCTGATCCTCGGCTCGACTGCACTTGCTAAGCTCGAGAGTCACTTTTACCAGCTCGAGGCAGCCCCATATCCCATGATGCAAGGCGGTAAGTACCCAGATCTCGTTTGATAACAAAAGGCAATAGCACCTAGCATAATAACTTCCCAAAGGAAGAAAGAAGGAGAGAAAAAAACCTGAAGGATGGTAGAAGGACCAGCCTTGTATGGACTTCAGAAGCATAATTCCTTGTAGAGAAGGTCTGTCCAGGCCTGGGGAAGGAGGGAGGGTCGCAAGAAAGAAGGCGAGAGAAGACAACTAACATGGAACGTTATGGTAGGTACATAACTTCTCAATGTTAAGTTGTCAATCTCGCCTTCATTCTTGCTTGATGGGACCGCGTCCTAGCACCTATATCCTGGGCGGCTCAATGGAACAGACTCTTGAGAACTGTAGAGCCAAAACTGGCTCTATCCCTGGAGGCCAAATCCAATTTGTAATGGGAAACAAATGTATGAGGAGTGGCCCAAGTGGCTGCTGCACAAATAGTGTCTAAAGGAAGTCTAGCTTGAAAAGCTGTGGAAGTGGCTAAGCTTCTGGTTGAATGTGCTTTAGGTTTCGAGCACAGCTGTTTTCCCCTGAGCTGATAAATTTCAGAGATGACGGAAGAAAGCCATCTAGACAAGGTCACTTTTGAGACAGGAAGGCCTTTCTTGTTATCAGCATAGGAAACAAAGAGTTCATCGGATTTCCTGAATTGTTTTGTTCTGTCCAAATAATATCTGAGTTGGCGGTGGACATCAAGATAAAGCAATTTTTGTTCAGATCTGTTTGCATAGTTTGGAAAAAATACAGGGAGATCAATAGCCTGATTCAAATTAGTCTTTGAGGCGACCTTAGGCAAAAAGGTCGGATTAGTTCTCAATGATACCCTGTCTTTATGGAAGACCAAATAGGGGGGGCGAACAGAAAGAGCATGAAGTTCAGACACCCTCCTAGCAGAAGTAATAGCAACCAGGAATAAAGTTTTCCATGAAAGAAATTTCAGGGAACAAGAAACAGCTGGCTCGAAGGGAGGAAGAATCAAGGATGTCAGCACTAAATTTAGGTCCCATTGAGGAGGAGGACTCCTAACTGGAGGTATCAGGAGGAAGATTCCTTTCAAGAAGGCTCTACAAAGCCTGTGGGACATAATGTTGTGATCTGTGAACCCGACATGAAAGTTCGAGATAGCGGCCAATTGAACTTTGACTGTGGAGGAAGAGGAGCCCGCGTGAAAAATCTCCGCTAAGAAATCCAAAACTGCTTGTACTGGAGCAGTGAAGGGATCAATATTTTTGGCTTTAGCCCAATAAGAAAAACGTTTCCATTTTCTAGTATAAATCCTCCTAGTGGAGGATTTTAAGGAAGCTACTATGATGTCTCTAACAGGGTTAGAGATCATGGGAAGCCTGGCTAAGGAAGGAAGTGGAGCAACCATGCTGTGAGGTTGAGAGAAGGGATAGAGCTGTGCAGCTGACCGGATTGGTGAATCAGAAGATCTGGCACTGGGTCCAGATGCCACGGCTGCAACAAAAGGTGATGATGGAGGAACGGAAACCAAATTTGTCGAGGCCAATAAGGAGCAATGAGAATCATTTTGGCTCTCATAACGGCTGCTTTCTGGATAACTTGAAAGATCAGAGGAAAGGGAGGAAAGGCATAAAGAAGTCCCTGGGGCCAATCCTGGGTCAGAGCATCTCTGGGGGGATGGCCTGGCAGTGGGAAGAGAGAGAAGAAATCTGGGCATTTGCTGTTTTGGGGAGTAGCAAAAAGATCGCAACATGGGCGACCTCATTCCAGAAAAATCTCTTCCACTATAGATTGTTTGAGAGACCACTCATGAGGCATGAGAATAGCTCTGCTCAATCTGTCCGCTAAAATGTTGGTTTTCCCAGGGATATGCGTTGCTACCAGAAACCGATGAGAAGAGATCGCCCATTGCCAAAGTCTGAGCGCTTCTCGACACAAGGGGTAGGACTTGGTTCCGCCCTGTTTGTTGATATACCACACTACAGACATGTTGTCTGTGTGGACTGCAATTGTCCCCAAGGGAAGAAAGTCGTTGAGGGCTTGCAACGTTAAAAGCACTGCTCTCATCTCTAGGACATTTATGTGTAGGTGGTATTCAAAAGGTTGCCACGTCCCATGAACCATCCTGCCCTGATAATGCCCCCCCCACACCCGATCAGGGAGGCATCTGTAGTGACAGTGGCTACCGGGGATGGGGGTACAAAGGGTCTGCCTTGGTGAATCTGGGGAGAAGTAATCCACCAAGCAAGATGATTCTTGCATATCGGAGTCACCAGTATCTGGTGACGCATGGGAAGTTGTTGGTAAGACCACTGAGTGAACAACATCCACTGAAGAAGGCGCATATGGAAGCGAGCCAGGGGAAGAAGGGTAATGGCTGCAGCCATGAGGCCCAACACCTTTAGAACCATTCTGGCCTGTACCTTCTTGCTGGCTAGAATGATCCTGACGTGACTTTGAATGTCTGAGATTCTTTGATCTGTAAGGGTAGCTGACATCCGAACAGTGTCTAAGTTTGCGCCTATGAAAGTAATAGACTGGCAGGGCAATAAGGAGGATTTTCCTGAGTTGATCGAGATGCCCAATTGAGAGCAAAGATTTATTGTATAATCCCTGGCTTGAAGAAGCTGATGCCTGGTGGTGGCTGAAAGGAGCCAGTCGTCGAGATACGGAAACACCTGGAATCCTTGACGTCTCAGGTGAGCCGTTACCACTGCCATACATTTGGTGAACACTCTGGGGGCTGTAGTGAGACCAAAGGGCAGGGCTCTGAACTGAAATGACTGGACCCCAGCCGAAGCGGAGAAATCTCCTGGAGCGTCTGTGAATTTTATGTGATAGTACGCATCCTGAAGATCTATTGAGCACATCCAGTTGTCCTTCTGTAAGAAGGGCAGAATTGACTGAAGAGTGACCATTCGGAATCTTGTCTTCCTCACAGACTTGTTAAGTCTGCTGAGATCCAATATTGGTCTCCAGTCTCCCGTCTTTTGGGGACCAAAAGAACCTTGAGTAGATTCCGGGCTCTGAATGATCTGTTGTAACTGGCTGAATGGCTCTTTTTTGCAGTAGTTTTAAGACTTCTAACTCTGCAATTTCCCTTAGACCGGGAGGTACATCTGGAAGGGAATTTGAGTGATAGAGAGGACTTTCCTCGAAAGGAATTTTGTAACCCTCGGATATGATCGACTGTACCCATCTGTCTTGAGTGAGGGAACGCCAGGCTTCTGGGTACAGCGATAGTCTTCCCCCGACTGCCTCCAAGGATGGACAGCCGGGCAGCATCTCAGGGATGCTGAAAGGGCTTGTCAGAGAGAGGCTCTCTGCTTCCCTGGTTTTGTGGACCCCCTCTGCCTCTAGAGCGTCTGTTATTGTTACCCCTCTGCCTCTAGGGGTAAACTGACCACGTGAATCCGGCGTGACTCCTTGGGATTTGCGGAACCACATTTTGCCACCCTTCTGCCCTTTGGGGTAAGGTCTAGAAGGGGTGGAAAACGGACCCCACGGCAGAAAGAGTCTTGCCGTCCTGCTCACACCTGGTCAATGTTTCCTTCACTTGAGGGCCAAACAAAGCTGACCCATCAAAGGGAGAGTTTGTGAAGGACGCCTTAAAGGGATCTGCAAAATTACAGAGCCGCATCCAGGCTTGGCGTCTAAGAGCCACACCTGTACCTGCGGCCCTACTCGCTCCATCTGCAGCATATGATATCAGTCGCATGGAGGAGTTAGCAATAGAATTAAGGGTTCCTAGCTGCGAAGCAATTTTTTCTTGAGCCCCTGCAGCTGTAGGATCCTGTTCTACTTCACCTAGCTCCTTAAGGATATCCCTCTGGAGTCTGGTGAAGTGACATAGGTAGTTCAGCGAACGCATAGCAAAGGTCGCTGAAGAGAACATCCACTTACCATACCTATCCATGGTCCTAGAGTCCTTATTAGGAGGATGGACAGGTACGGAAGGATCTGCAAGTTCCTTCTTAGTGGCAGCCGCCACCACCATGGCATCAGCAGGGACACCTTTTGTGAGGAATTGCTTGTCCGACGGGGCAGTAATAAATTTAGAAGGCCTCCTAGGGACTGGCTCTACAGAGTGAGGAGCAGCCCACGCCTTTCGAGCAATAACCTGCATAAGGGGGTCGAAAGGCGGAGACACCCAGGAGGTGGAGGGCCGAGATCCAAACGCCTCCAGGTATACCGACTCATCCTCAGAGGGATTATTGGTGGGCCAGTTTCCCCTCTGTCTAAGGAGTTCTAGGATGTCTGAAAAGGAGACATCCTCAGAGGGGGATCTTGGGGATCCCTCTGACTCATCTAAGTCAGTATCTGAAGTGATAGACTCGGGGGAGTCTATGTGTTTCCTCTTACAGGTCCTCTTTCACGGAGGATCCCCTGACTGATCAGGAGAATCCTCGGAAGAGGGGGTTCTTCCCAGTGGGGAAACCTGAGGCGGAGGATCTCTGGGTCCGGGAGCAAGAGAAGTGGCAGAGATATCGACAGGCACCATAGAGGGAGGAGCTAAGGGAACAGACTGCTGGCTGAGTCCAGTGGCCAGCACACTCTTCATCATCTCGGCTCCTCCCAGGGAGGTCCGAGAGAACCCGTTCCGAAGAACCAGGAACTCCAGGACCCACCAAAAGGGAAGGCTCTGAGGCAGATGTCAGAGCCGAGCTCACCAAGGCCGAGGCTCCAAGGGGAAGAGTGGGGTCGGACAAGGGTCCGATGCCACTCACCCCCTCGGAGGAGACCAGGGAAGCCCGACCACCGAATCCCTCTAAGGAAGGTCTCGAAGAGGAGATAAGAGTAGAGGCTGAAGGAGCAGAAGGAGGGGGTATCTGTCCCTCAGCCCTAGCAGAAACCATTCCCGAAGACTCCAACTCCAAACTCTGGGGTAGAGTCGAAGGAAGAACTGCAATGGGGTGTGGACTAATAGTCGTCTGTTGAGACGGACTATGTAGCATCTGGGCCAGTGCCTGTGATTTTAACAATCTACTGACCACCCTCTCTAAATCATGGTCAGAAAGCCTGGATGACCTGGATGATCGGCTCCGATGGCTCCGTTCCGAGAGGAGAGGAGATGCCGGAGCCGAAAGTATCGGCTCCAAGGAAGGGGACCTGGACCTCTTCCTCGAAGGAACCATCGGAGCCGAAGAGACTATGGAAACTGTCGGAGCCGACAACTTATCGGCACCGACAGAAAGTTTCGATGCATCGGCTCCGGCCGGAGCCGATACAGACATAAAAGTAAGGGTGTCGGAGCCGGTCGGAGCCGACACCGAAGCCTGAGCCACATGGTGATCGGAACCGATCGGCGCCGACACCGAAGTGACCGAACCAGAATCGGCACCGATAGCCACCGGTGCCGAAGGTTTGTGCAAACCAGGATCGGCTCCAGCCGGAGCCGATCTCGACTCTGAAAGAGTCGGAGCCGAGGCCGCAGGCTTGGACACAGAAGCCTGGGCCTTGGAAGACTTGGAAGCCTTGGATGGAGCCGACTTGGCCGGAGAGCCCTCCGGCTTAAGTAGGCCCCTCAAAATCAGCTTGTTTCTCCTTTCCTGCAGGACTCTCTGGCTGAAAGAATGACAAATCGCACAGGAGTCCTGCAGGTGGAGAGGTCCCAGGCAGTATAGGCAAGAAGTGTGACCGTCTGTCAGAGACATCTTCTGACAGCACGAGTCACACTTCTTAAAGCCTGAGACCCTTTCCTTAGACATGGTGTAAAAACAGACACACACAACACCTGTCCAAGAAATATTATAATCCCAAAAATGAGAAAAAAAAACCTATTCTCTCACACACACACACACACACACACACACACACACACACACCCTAACAAGGGGGGGGGGGATGGGATGGGAGAAGGCCTGACTAAAAACTTTAAAGGAGAGAGGGAATTCTAGTCAGAAAAGGACTAAAACTAGTCTAAAACTATTAAATTTAAGTTTAAATTTAACTTTAAACTGAAAAAGGGGCAAAAGCAGTAGTGTATAAATCACTTACCAGGAGCTGGTAAAAGGAGGACCTCATCAGCGAAGCGGCAAACGAGATCTGGGTACTTACTGCCTTGCATCATGGGATATGGGGCTGCCTCGAGCTGGTAAAAGTGACTCTCGAGCTTAGCAAGTGCCGAGTTGGAGCCGAGGATCGGCTCCGAACCCATCAAGCAAGAATGAAGGCGAGATTGACAACTTAACATTCCATTGTTAGTTGAATTAGAATTACCCGTATTACTATCCTGTCCCATTTCTCATCTTTTTACTCCACCATTCGGTTCAATTCTGGCATCTGACGTCATTTCCGTCTCTACAGCCAGCCTGGGACTACTCTGTGCACAGGGTATTTCGTTCCCTGAATCCGGAAGTGGATTATCCACCTGCGAGTAACTCTGTATCACCCTGATAAGTTTGTTTAACAGGGTACTGTTATTCATGGTGCTATTTTGTAATATAATTATTAATTCATTTTCTATAGTAAATGTTCCAAATCCTTGGGAGACTCCTCATAACTGGACCACACACTGATGAAAACCAATAACCCAAAAGATCAAAAACAACAAAATAGATGAAACAGTGTAGCTCTGGTGCAATAAAGGCGGTGTTCCCTCTTAAAACTTGTTCATATCACAAACAAGGCACTCCAATTCGATATAGTGCATAAAGACTTTAATAGTGCGACTTAAAGTTAGAAACACAAAAAACAAATAGGATTAAGCGCTTTCATCTCCCTACGGAGACCTCATCAGAATCACAAGTAACATTTTTTCCTGTCTTTTAAATCTAAACAATAAAACTCCATTGGCTGGCCATTATCATTTCAATTATTCAATAAAACAAGAATAAGGTACTCCAAAATTTAAAGAAGCATGTAAATATTAATATAAAGTCGTTCCCTCAAATTTCTTCCAAAACCAGTAACATGTATGGTTGTAGGTGCTTAAAGGACGTGAAAATACTGTATATATAATATAATATAGAATTTAAAAGTATGTATATATATATATATATATATATATATATATATATATATATATATATATATATAAAATATAATATAGAATATAAAAGTATGTATATATATATATATATATATATATATATATATATATATATATATATAATTGTGTGTGTAACATTTTATATATATGACAACTATAAGGGGACAATGTATCTAATCGTAAAATAGTTTTTGTACAGTCCCTCTTTTTCTTATTCTTTCTTTCTTTTTCGTCTACCCTTTATAACTGTCCATCTGTTCTACCATCAGAAGGACGGGGTAGCCATGGGGTCTGCATGTGCCCCCATATATGCCAATATAATTATGCTTTATTGGGAAAAACAATATTTGTTTAGATCTGAATTTTACAAATATATTAAAAGTTATTACCACTTCTTGGACGACATCTTTATTTTGTGGGAAAGTTCTGAAGAAAGAATAGAGGAACTTATGTATTTTATTAATCATACTACCACATTTTTGCAATTTACCCATGAAGTAGGTATAGATGAAATACATTATTTAGACATTAATTTAAGTAAAGATTACAATGAGAAAATTTACAAGTCCAATATATATAGAAAAGAGTGTCACTCTAATGCATATTTGCATTTTGAGAGTGACCACCCATACCAATTAAAGAAGAATATTGTTAAAGGGCGAATGATACGGATAGCCAGAATGACATCAGATAAGATGGACTTTTTAAGTGAAACAGAAAATGTTCAAAGAATGTTTCATCAAAGAGGCTATCCAGTTGAATTGACTAAATCTATTAAAGAATATGTTATAGAGAGATGGGGAACCACATACACACCCTTATTACATAATAAGAAGAATGAATATAATAGAATTGAAATTGAAAGTGATGATAAGGAAAACAAGAGATTAGGGCTTCGCTTTACCGTATTTAAAACTAATATACTATAAAGGTATTGGTTGGTTAAAGAAATGTATAAATGAAACGTGGGAAATGTTTAAAACTAAGCCTACTAGGGTTAGTGTTTTCCAAAATTACTTGAGATACAGTTATAGAAGAAACAAGAATGTTAAAAATATTATTGTGATGGAAAACAAAACATATTTAGGGGGAAGAGCTTTGAAAAAGGGCACCTTCAAATGTGGAAGATGTTCACAATGTCCCTTTATAGCGGGTGAAAAGGAAGTGAGAATTCCCAGTTTAAAATGACACTGAGGGCTATGAAGTATAGCAGTTGCTATTCAAAGGGAGTGATTTATTTGGCGTATTGTAAAGTTTGTTGGGGGTATTATATAGGTAAAACCGAACGTCACTTCAGGAAGAGAATCTATGAGCATATTAGAGATATTAATAGGAAAAACGAAAATAATGCTCTTCATAGACACATTCTAATATGCAGAGAGGCTGATTTCAAGTTTTGGGTTTTTGAAGAGGTAGAGCATTCTGATAGAGGGGGAGATTGGGAGACAAAGTTAGAATTTACGGAAATGATATGGCAGTTGAGGCTGGATGCTTGCAGTGGGAAAGGTATGAATGACCATATTTCCATTACTCCAGCTTTAAAAGTACTTTCTGAAGACCCTAAAAGGCATAACGCTAAAAGCAGTTAATTTCGGGCATCATATTTTGTAGCATATTACCACTGTGACTAATGAATCAATATTTATATAGACACACACATATACATTGTGTGTATTTTTGCAACACATAAATATTGTAATTAAATTGATCAAATAATATA
Source organism: Protopterus annectens (assembly GCF_019279795.1). Taxonomy (NCBI): domain Eukaryota; kingdom Metazoa; phylum Chordata; order Ceratodontiformes; family Protopteridae; genus Protopterus; species Protopterus annectens. The sequence goes on from NC_056742.1 coordinate 509,232,293, forward strand.
ACAATAGAATACACACATATATTTTATATGGGTATTCAAATATATACAATAATATATATAGATCTATTTATTCATTTATTTAAATGTATATATTATTATTATTATTAAATGGATTTTATAGTAGTATATATATGTATTTTTTATATATTTTTTAGTACTTAAGTATTTATAGTTTTTATATGATGGTTATATTGAAGTTTTTAAATGTACAGAATGTATTTTTTTAAATTTTCCACTCCAAATACTTTTGTATGGGTATTTTTTCTATGTGTATTTATTTATTTACAAGTGGACAGTTATAAAGGGTAGACGAAAAAGAAAGAAAGAATAAGAAAAAGAGGGACTGTACAAAAACTATTTTACGATTAGATACATTGTCCCCTTATAGTTGTCATATATATAAAATGTTACACACACAATTATTTATATATATATATATATATATATATATATATATATATATATATATATATATACATATATATATATATACATACTTTTAAATTCTATATTATATTATATATACAGTATTTGCACGTCCTTTAAGCACCTACAACCATACATGTTACTGGTTTTGGAAGAAATTTGAGGGAACGACTTTATATTAATATTTACACATTTCTTTAAATTTTGGAGTACCTTATTCTTGTTGTATTGAATAATTGAAACTATAATGGCCAGCCAACGGAGTTTTATTGTTTAGATTTAAAAGACAGGAAAAAATGTTACTTGTGATTCTGATGAGGTCTCCGGAGGGAGATGAAAGCACTTAATCCTATTTGTCTTTTGTGTTTCTGCCTTTAAGTCGCACTATTAAAGTCTTTATGCACTATATCGAATTGGAGTGCCTTGTTTGTGATATGAACAAGTTTTAAGAGGGAACACAGCCTTTATTGCACCGGAGCTACACTGTTTCATCTAACTTAAAATAGAAGTTCTGTACTTACCATAACGTTCCATGTGAGTTGTTTATCTCGCCTTTATTCTCACTGATGGGTTCAGAGCCGATCCTTGGCTCCGACACGGCCGATAACAAGCTCAAGGTTTGCCAGTAGCTTGAGACCAGCCCTTTATTCCACAATGCACTGCTGGAATTACCTGAGATCTTGTTTGCTGCGAATAATAGTCTATACATATATATACATATATACAACCCGTACATACTCTCTTATATATATCTACGAAGAACAGTTACCAAAGGGAAAGAAGAAATATTGAATAACCAAGATGGCACTAGCCTCTAAGTCAACAGTCAGCCAGGAAGGGGAAGGAGGGAGGGATGTGAGAATAAAGGCGAGATAAACAACTCACATGGAACGCTATGGTAAGTACATAACTTCTATATGTGAAGTTGTTAAATCTCGCCATTTATTCTCACTGATGGGTAGCATCCCTAGCGCGCTCTCAACCCTGGGTGGCTCATGGGAGTATGTTCTTCACTACTGCAGAACCAAAGGAAGACCTGTCCCTAGAAGCCTTATCTACTTTGTAATGTGTGATAAAGGTATGAGGCTTAGACAAAGTAGCTGCAGCGCAAATATCATCAAGGGGCAATTTAGCTTGAAAAGCAGAAGAGGTAGAGACAGCTCTGGTAGAATGAGCTTTTGGTTTGTGCGTTAAAGGCATGTTCACATTTTCATACACAAAGGATATACATTCAGATAACCATTTAGATAAGGTTGTTTTAGCCACTGGATTGTCTTTTCTTGCTTCTGAAAAGGATACAAAATGTTGATCTAATTTCCTAATATCCTTAGTTCTTTCAAGATAAAATCTGAGCTGTCTGTGAAGATCAAGTTTGTGCAGCATATATTCCAATTTGTTAGAGTTGTTGGGGAAGAACACTGGTAGTTCAATGACCTGATTGATATTTGACTCAGAACAGACTTTAGGTAAAAATGAAGGGTTTGTTCTGAGAGATACTCTATCAGCATGGGAGATCATGTAGGGTGGTCTGATGGATAATGCTTGAAGTTCTGACACTCTGCGGGCAGACGTAATGGCCACAAGAAAAATTGTTTTCCAAGATAAGAATTTTAAAGCACAAGAAAAAGCTGGTTCAAAGGGAGGAAGAATAAGTTGAGACAGCATAAGGTTTAAATTTCAGGGAGAAAAGGGAATCTTGATCGGGGGTCTCATATGAAGAACGCTTTTAAGGAAGGTTTGGGATAATTTATGGCTCATAATATTTGAGCCATCAAGACCGAGGTGAAAATTTGAGATAGCAGCTAACTGAACTCAAACTGTAGCAGCTGCTGCCCCATCCTTAAAAATTTTTGTCAAAAATTCCAAAATGGAAGATAGCGGAGCTCGAAAAGGGTCAATGTTCTGCGTGTTGGCCCAAATTGAGAACCTTTTCCATTTACTGCTATATAGTTTCCTGGTAGAAGGCTTGTGAGAAGACAAGAGAATCTGTCTTGTATCTTCTGAAATTGAATGAAGCCAGGCAATTAGGGGAAGTGGATTAGCCAAGCAGTCAGTTTCAGGGACTGCAGAGAAGGATGAAGGTCCCCTGATGGGTGCATCAGAAGGTCCGGAACTGGGTCCAGGATCCATGGATCCTCCAAAAGACGATGGTGGAGAAACGGAAACCAAATCTGTCATGGCCAGTAGGGGGCTATGAGTATAACTTTCCTTCCCAGTGATTTTACTTTCTGTAAAAATCTGGGTATTAATGGGAAGGGTGGAAATGCATAAAGGAGACCCAGGGGCCAATCGTGTATCAGTGCATTTCTCGGGGGATGACCCGGAGGTGGTATCAGGGCAAAGTAGCTTCTGTATTTTGAATTGAAGTGGCTGGCAATAAGGTCACAGCAAGGCTGGCCCCATTTGTGGAAAATCAACTCCGCAACCTGTTGTTTGAGAAACCATTCGTGAGGGAGTAATATTGCCCTGCTTAGCTTGTCCGCTATGACGTTGGATTTTCCCGGGATGTGCTATGCTGACAGAAAATCCTGGGATGACACAGCCCATTACCAAACCCTGAGGACTTCTTGACAAAGGGGGTAAGACTTGGTTCCACCTTGCTTGTTCAAGTACCAAACTACTGACATGTTGTCGGTCTGAATTGCAATAGTCCCTAGAGGGAGAGAGTTCTGAAAGTACTGAAATGCTAGACGTACCACTCTCAGCTCTAGAACATTGATGTGCAGATGTGATTCTTGATCTGTCCATGTGCCTTGGGCAGTCTTTCCCTGAAAATGCCCCCCCCCACCCTATCAGGGAAGCATCCGTGGTCACAGTGGCTACTGGGGGGGGGACAAAGGGTCTTCCTATTGTAACATGAAGAGATGTCAACCACCACCGAAGGTCTCTCCTGCAAGAATCCATGATAAGAATCATGTGGTGCATTGGTAGTTTCTGGTAAGACCACTGAGCGAAGAGGAGCCATTGAAGGATTTGCATATGCATCCTTGTGAGTGGTATAGCTAGGATTGCTGTCGCCATCAAACTTAGTACTTTCAATACCTCTGCTGCTGTAGCTTTGTTTTTTGATGCCAGTGAGCTGACGTTTTGGCGGAGAAGAGAGACTCTTTCAAAAGGGAGACGTAGAGTGGTGGTTGAGGTATCTAACTCTGCTCCTATAGAAACAGTATGCTGAGATGGCGATAAGGAAGAATTTTCGAAGTTGATCGTAATGCCTAATTGATGGCAGAGTGTCAGAGTGTATTGTGTTGCCTGAGTCAGTTGATGCCTGGTGGTAGCAGTGAGGAGCCAGTCGTCTAAGTATGGAAACACCTGGAATCCTAGACCCCTCAGGTGAGCCGTGACCACTGCCATACATTTGGTGAACACTCTGGGGGCTGAAGTGAGACCAAAGGGCAGGGCACGAAACTGGTAATGATTGACTCCCAGTCAGAAGCGCAGATGATCTCTGGAGCATCTGTCCATCTTTATGTGATAGTACATGTCCTTGAGATCTATGGAGCACATCCAGTCACCTTTCCCTAAAAAGGGAAGAATGGACTGAAGCGTGACCATTCGGAACTTCTTTTTCTTTACGAAGTTGTTGAGTCTGTTGAGGTCCAAGACAGGTCTCCAGTCCCCTGTTTTCTTTGGTACCAAAAAGAATCTTGAGTAAGTTCCGAATCCGACTTGGTCTGCTGGGACTGGTTGGATGACTCTTTTTTTCTAGCAATATGTGGACATCTACGATTGCTTGTTCCTGGAGACTGGATGGAACATCTGGGATTTTTTTTATAGGAATGGGTGGGGTAAAGAACGGTATGAAATATCCTCTCAAAATGATGCTTTGTACCCAAGTATCCGATTTTATGTTTAGCCAGGCTTCTGAGTGCAAAGACAAGTGACCCCCGACTGCCTACAGAGCTGAACAGTCAGGCTCCCTTTCAAGGGCACTGGTAGGACTGACCCCTGTCACCCTGTTGCTGCGGACCCCCCCTCTACCATGGGGGCAGCGTCTTCCATTATAACCCCTTCCTCTGCCTCTAAAGGGGGTTTCACCACGTGTGTCCTGAAAGGCTGCCTGAGTTTTTCAGAACCACATTTCCCCCCCCAGGGCCCTTGGGGTAGGGCCGAGTAGGAGTGGAAAAACGGACCCCAATGGCAGATAAAGTCTTGCCTTCCTGCTCACACCTGGTTAAAGTTTCCTTTACTTTGGGCCCAAACAGTGATGAGCCATCGAATGGGGTATTAATAAAGGAAGACTTGAAGGGTTCCGCAAAGGAACAGAGACGCATCCAGGATTGTCTGCGAAGAGCAATGCCTGAACTAGTGGCTCTACTCGAACCATCAGCTGCATAGGATATGAGACGCATGGAAGAGTTCACTACAGAGTTTAGGGTAGCGAGCTGGGTGTTGACTTTGTCGGCCACTCCTGCAGCGACAGTACCCTGGAGAGCATCTCCTAGCTCTTTCAGGAGGTCTCTCTGTAGTCCTGTAAAATGGGTCAAGTAGTTCAGTGATCACAGAGAAAAAGTCACTGAACTAAACATGCGCTTCCCATATCGATCCATGACCCTAGAATCTCTGTTAGGGGGATGGATAGTAAACATGCGCTTCCCATATCTATCCATGACCCTAGAATCTCTGTTAGGGGGATGGATAGTAAACATGCGCTTCCCATATCTATCCATGACCCTAGAATCTCTGTTAGGGGATGGATAGTAAACATGCGCCCCATATCTATCCCATGACCCTAGAATCTCTGTTACCATATCTATCCATGACCCTAGAATCTCTGTTAGGGGATGGATAGTAAACATGCGCTCCCATATCTATCCATGACCCTAGAATCTCTGTTAGGGGTGGATAGTAAACACCATATCTATCCATGACCCTAGAATCTCTGTTAGGGGGGTGGATAGTAAACATGCGCTTCCCATACCTGTCCATGACCCTAGAATCTCTGTTAGGGGGATGGATAGAATGGATGTCTCAGATACTTCCTTTTTGGTGGCTGCAGCCACCACCGTGGCATCCACAGGCACTCCTTTTGTCAAAAATGGCTTATCTACTGGGGCAGATATGAATTTGTTGGGTCTACGAGGGATGGGTTACATGGCCTCCGGTGACTCCCACGCCTTACAAGAGATCAGTTCCATGACATCGTCATAAGGAGGAGACACCCAAGAAGTGGAAGGTTGAGACCCAAAAGCCTTCAAGAGCACAGACTCATCCTCAGTAGGGGTCTTGGAATGCCAATCTCCCCTCTGACTAAAGATCTCTAGTATATCTGCAAAGGAAATATCCCCAGAGAGGGATCGAGGGGACCCTTCTGACTCATCTAAGTCTGTGTCAGATGTCAAAGACTCCTGTGGGGAGTCTAAGTGACTCCTCTTGCACAGTCTCTTCCTGGGCACCTCTTCAGTGGGAGGATCTGGGCAGGTCTCAGAAGAACAGGGGACACCCTGTGGGGGTACTTGAGGCTCGGGGTCTCTACGCTTAGAGGGGTCGGTAGATGCAGAAGTAGACACAGGAGCTTGAGGGGAGAGGGAAAGCTGAACAGATGCTAACATTGTCTTTGGAGACAAAACTCTCCTCATAGCATCAAAGGCACCACGGCTTCGATGAGAAGGAGTGGATGGACCAGAGAGCACCGTCCGATCCTCCCGCACCAAAACCCTGGGCTCCGAGCCTGAGGTAGGAGCCAAGCTCATCCGAGCTGAAGCCCCGAGAGGAAGAGTCGGCACCGACAAGTCAGTGCGACTATCCTCCCCAGACCCGAAGGGAGAGCGTCAGCTCTGAGAGCCTTTGGTTGGCACTGAGGACATCCGAGTAGATGGAGCCAATAACCCCATTGCGGGTATTGGCTCCAAGGGTTTGACCACCATCGATTCAACTTCCTTCAGCTCTGAGAGTCCAGTACAGCTCGGAGGAGGAGTAGACAAGTCCGGTTCCATGATCTTCAGCACCGACGAGCTGGTCGGGGCCGACAACAACTTGGCAAGTCCTGGTGCCTGTAAAAGCTTCTGCACTAGCCGATCCATGTCCAAATCTTAAAGTCTGAATGAGGACTTAGCAGAGTGTACCAAAGGTGCTGACTGGTGCAGAGGTGAAGAAGGAACTTCAGAGACCGGTTCCGGTACTGAGAGCTGGCTCTGAATCAAAGGTACACTCAGTTCCGATGACTGTGGAATCGATGATCCTCCTTCTGAAACTTTAGCCTTTTTGGAGACCTTATCTGATGACTTGGATTTTGAGGATTTGGAGGACATACTAGCACCTTCATGGCTATTCAAAACTTCCGAAAAAGATTGCTGTAGCAATCCCCTGTCTATAAGTTTCCTCCTTCTCTCCAAGAGGACTCTTGAAGAGAAGGTGTGACAAATGCTACATGTGTCTTGGAGGTGCTTGGCCCCCAGGCAGTAGACACAATGAATGTGTCTGTCAGTGACGGACATTTTCTGCCCACAATCTGGGCATTTTTTGAATCCCGATTTGGGATGGGATCTCTCCTTATCATCTGACATACTGAAGAGAAAAACAGTAAATTAGATTCACAAACAACTAAGCGCAAACTGGGCACTATCCACAAAAGTATTATTTATATATATATATATATATATATATATATATATATATATATATATATATATATATATATAATACAAATATGGGGCTAAGAGGCCCACAGAAAAAGCCTAACTACTAAAGGGATTAATAGTAGGAAAAGGGGGCTAAAGGCCCACACAAACTAAGAAGCCAACAAGGCCCTAATTCTTAACTATTTAAAATATCTAAACTATCTAAATATAATAGAACTAACACACACTAGATATATATATAACAAAAAGAAAACTTTTTAAAGACTTGCTGTTGATTTGTTTCTAAAATGGTCCGAGCTAGCTGGATCACCGAGATCTCTCTTGCCGCAGCAAACTAGATCTGAGGTAATTCCAGCAGTGCATTGTGGGATAAGGGGCTGGTTTCAAGCTACTGGCAAACCTTGAGCTTGCTATCGGCCGTGTCAGAGCCGAGGATCAGCTCCGAACCCATCAGTGAGAATAAACAGCGAGATTTAACAACTTCACATTCATACTTTGACTTTGGAAAGGGGTCCATTCCCATCATGGAATTAGAAACCCAAAAGATTTGGAGAAGTTAAAAAAGAGAAATTACTATATATTTCTTATTATTTAAAGGTGTCAAGTAAAAGATTGCTATTGAAGTATATTTGGGGGTGACTTCTGAGCATGTCCACTCTCTTTTTAGGAGATGTTTATAGTACCTGGAAATTCCTGGTTAATGATGAACAACTGTGCATACATAACTCTGTCTGCTTTGGTGGAAGTGACTCTAGTTTGATTATTATTGTTATTATTATTATTATTACTATTATTATTGTTATTATTAGTATTATTATTATTATTGTTGTTATTACTATTATTATTACTATTATTATTACTATTATTATTGTTATTATTATTGTTATTATTAGTATTATTATTATTATTATTATTATTATTGTTATTACTATTATTATCGTTACTGTTATTATTATTACTATTATTATTGTTATCATTATTATTGTTATTATTAGTATTATTATTGTTGTTATTACTATTATTATTATTATTATTATTATTATTATTACTATTATTATTATTATTATTATTATTATTACTATTATTGTGCTAATATTAGGCAGTTGAAATGTTTTGCATTGATGATGTCTGTTTATTTATGCTTATTAATTTTACAATGGTATAGCGGGGTAGTTTTGTTTGTAATTGGGGCATCTGTTAAACTATTTCTTGTTATGCAGATGTAGCTAAAGCAATCACAGAGAGGACAGAGAATGCAAGCTGTTCTGGTGCTTTGCAAATACAGGGACAAAATGTCTCACGACAGCAGATGTTGGACATTGTACTACTATTGCACCTCTGAAAAGTCTTTCTGGGATACCTGGATATGCATTCCATAGTGCTAAAAAACACATGGAGACTTAGTTACCAAACACCCATGTTGCCTCCAATATCTTTGCAAAGAGAAAATAGTTGATCTTCCACAGCAAGGTGGAATTTTTGCTGTCTCTCCCAAATCAGAGACTCATCTCTCATATGGAGTTTACTTTCCAGCACCAATGGATAGCATTTTCCAAATAGGATGATGTTTCTATAATTACATATCCCCTATCCTATTTTTAAAATGAGGACTTACACGCCAGTTTACCAGTGCAGAAATACTATCCCTAACCTCTAGATGATACCGAAAAGGTACGTTACCATGATAACTGAGAACAGCCTTGGCAAATGGTCATCCCCATCTCACCATTGCCAAGTCACTGAATGGTTTGCCATAATTTTCATGAGTCCATCCAAAGTCATTATCCACAGCCTTTCTAAATTCTGCCAAGCACAGACCTTTACTTTTGTTATATCCATAGCTCTTTATTTCTTACCTTTCTGGACTTTCAGTACCTGCCAGCCAAATCTAAAACGACAACTCCCAATACAAGCATCAAATAGAATACCTTTTTCTTCAGCTTAAATGCTTTTCACTCTGCTGTTGTCCACTTTTGTCCACATCTTTTTGCTGTTCTTCAACTACTGAGTTCTTGAACTGGATCCATTTAGACTCCACATTTTCAATTCTGTGTCAGTATATGGAAGAATTGTTTTGGAAGTAGGAGTTGAACTTATCCCTCAAACAAGCATCTGTACTGTCTCTCTCCCACCACTATTTGGTTTTCTGGGTCTGTCTGGCTAGCTACCTAACCATCTGACCCAACTCACTGGCAAGTGGCGATCACTTGACAATTTAGCACTTCACTTATAGGTTCATAGGTTCATAGGTAGGTACCAGGCTATCGGCCCTGGGGCCTACATAAGCCCAGCCAAAAAGGTACCCTGGCTTTTACCACCCAAGAAAATGATTTTCCTGTGCCACTGTCAAGCAGAGCCACAGACGTGATCCCCGGAGTGAATTTCTGATTTCCCATTCAATCATCAAGATTTTTCTTGAAGAGTGCTAATGAGGAGCTTTGTTTGATATAGATAGGTAGTTTATTCCAGAGTATGGGAAGTCTCTGGGATAGGAATCTATCCCTCCGGCATGTTCTGTTTATTGTGGTGACAAGGTTTAGGTCCCTAGAGCGTGTAGCTCAGAGGGATTGGGATTTCTTTAAGTGGAGCATGTCCAGCAGCTCTGGGTTTGACATAGCTTTGTATATTAGGCAGAGATCGCCTCTGAGTAGGCGATATGCGACAGAGTAAAGCTGGAGTTTTGGTCTGCGTAGGGCATCTGCTTGAGGCTGGTAATCCTCTTTGTGAGGTATTTCTGCGGCCTTTCCAGCTGTTGTAGATGTCTTGTGAGGTACATACCAAAAGGAGTGTTGTACTCTATAATGGGTCTAATGAGTGATGAGTAGAAAGGAACAATGACCTATTTTTTTCTGGATGAGAAACCTTTTGTGATGAGGTGTGCCATGTAGAAGGATTTCCTGACTACTGTGGTGATGTGATTATCAAAGGAGAGACTACTGTCCACCTGTGTCCCAAGGTCTCTTATCACACTTTCAGAGTTATGTATACTACCACCTATGTTGTAGTTCATGGGTACAGAGTTTTTACCAAAGGGGATGACAATGCACTTTTTGGCATTGAGCTTAAGGCCATGGCTTTGACACCAGGCATCTGTCTCAGTGAGGCCCTTTTGTAGGATGTCCACATCGTTAGGAGTTTCGATTATGGCTCCTAGTTTGCAGTCATCTGCAAACTTCATTAGCCAAAGACCTTCTGTGTTAGCTTGTACTTCAGAGAAGTAGATACCAAACAGGAGAGGACCCAGGACTGAACCCTGTGGTACTCCAATTGTCACTGGTCTGAAGTCGGATTTGGAGTCTGCTACTTTCACAGTGTGGGTTCTGTCAGTGAGCCAGTTGGCAACCCATCTTGTGACATAGGGATTTATACCTAGTTTAGTGAGTTTATCTATAATTCCAGAGTGGGGGATGGTGTTGAACGCCTTGGCAAGATCTAGATAGGCTGTGTGAACAACCTTACCCTCGTCTATGGCTTTGGTGACTGCTTCAAAGAAGTCTATAAGGTTTAGGAGACATGATCTGCCTTTTACAAACCCGAACTGGGTGGGGTCCAGAGTTTGGAGATCACCAATGTCTTTGTTTATAAGTTATCCTAAGTGTCTACAGTATATAATCACAGATTTGCTGACATGACTACAAAGTCAGTCATTGACCATTGACATAATGTGCTGCAGTACCAGTGCACTTATGTTCAGACATAATGTTCACCAATGACTAGCACAGAAAAACAAACAATTCACCATTTAGGCACAATCAAACAAATCACTGATTTCAGTGACACGCCAAGTATCTCTATCATTCCCGGTTCATTCAATAAAGTCTCCCAGGAGACCAGCAAGGTCAGGTGGTGGAAGCATTCATGATCTGCAAGAAGGATGAATGCACTGAAGAGCTGTTAAATGTAGGCACACAAACAAAAAACGAGTGTTTTCTTCTGCAACTTCCGATGCAAACTCCAACAACACTGCACCCAAAAAGGGGGACTGTAAGTATTCTCACACACCTACATAGGGCCTGTCTTGAAAGGCATCTCCACAATAGTGAAGAGGGGGGTTCCTCTCAGGAACTCTAGTTCCAAAACTAATGTGTGTGGAAGTAGGACCAGCTATATATAACCAATATTTTCAACCTCCTGACAAAGCTCTGGGTCCTCTAGCAATGGGATGACATTTCACATTCCAGCAGAAACTTCCCATTATCTAGTGCAGTGAACTTTTAGTTATGTACTCACCATAACTTCAGATGTTTGGGATCCATCTCGCCTACATTCTGACTGATGGGTTCGGAGCCAATCCCTCGGCTCCGACTCGGCACGCTTATGCCAAAGAGCGAAGTCTCTTATTGGCTGAGCTTACTATATCCCAGGATGCACCACTACCAGTCCCCCAGATCTAGTTTGTCCGCATACATGCACACATGCACGCACTGCTTATATAACATCGTCAGATGAAACAAGATAAAACAGTAGAACTCAAAACCGTTCAATCTCTTCTGATCTCCAAGGCAGGGGGAAGGAGGGTGGGTATTAGGAATGTAGGCGAGATGGATCCCAAACATCTGAAGTTATGGTGAGTACATAACTAAAAGATGTTATGTGATCCTATCTCGCCTACATTCTGACTGATGGGACAGCGTCCCTAGCACCTGAATCCTGGGTGGCTCACTGGAAAACACTCCTGAGTACCGTGGAACCAAATGATGCTCGCCCTTTAGATGCCACATCCAATTTATAGTGGGAAATGAAAGTGTGCGGATTGGACCAAGTAGCCGCAGCACAAATCTCCGATATAGCGAGCTTGGAATGAAAAGCTATAGAAGTCGCCATAGCTCTGGTAGAGTGAGCTTTGATAGATGTTGTAAGTTGCTTATTCAAGAAGAATAAGCCTGAGTTATACAATCTCTAATCCATTTGGAGATAGTAGCTTTTGTGATGGTTTTACCCAATTTATTGTCTGAGAAGGACACAAACAACTGGTCTGACTTACGAAATTGCTGAGTCCTGTCTAAATAGAAGCGCAATTGCCTGTGAACATCCAATTTATGGAGAGTGTATTCTGCTTCATTGGAGAATTTTGGGAAGAAAACTGGTAGCTCTAGAGATTGTTGGAGACAGAGATTAGAACAGACCTTTGGGACAAAGGATGGATTAGGCCTAAGTGATACTCTATCCTTGTGGAAAATCAAGTACGGTGGTTTAATAGACAGGGCTTGAAGCTCTGAAACTCTTCTTGCAGAAGTAATTGCAACTAAGAAGGCAGTTTTCCAAGACAGATATTTTAACTCACATGTAGCAGCCGGTTCGAAGGGGAAGATGTTAATGCACGAAGCACCAAATCAAGATCCCACGGAGGCGCAGGATGAAAAACTGGGGGTCTTAACAGGCCCGCACCTTTAATGAAAGTTTTGCATAGTCTGCTGCTCATCAATGGAGGATCCATGGATTCGTGGAATTTAGAGATAGCCGCTAGTTGGACTTTAATAGTAGAGACAGAAGATCCTTGATTAAACAGGGATGTTAAGAATTTCAAAACCTCTGGGATTGGAGCAGTGATAGGGTCTAAGTCCCTGAGTTGAGCCCAGATAGCAAACCTCTTCCACTTACTGAGGTACAATTTCTTAGTGGTGGGTTTGTGGGCTGAAGATAAAATGTGAATAACTTCCGGGTCTAATGTGTGACTTCTGACTAAAGTCGGAAGTGGAGGAGCCAAGCTGTCAACTTCAAGGAGTGAAGGGACTGATGCTGTCGTCCCGACTGATGAATTAGCAGATCCGGAGTTAGATCTAAAGTCCAAGGATCGTCCACCGCATGTTTCTTCAGGTAGGGAAACCATACCTGACGAGGCCAGTATGGAGCAATCAGTATCATTGTGGACCCCAATTGAGAAGCTTTTTGAATGACTTTGGAGAGAAGTGGAATCGGAGGAAAGGCATAAAGTAGCCCTGTTGGCCAAGGTTGTGCTATAGCATCCATAGCTGCTTCTCCTTGATGTGGAGTCAAGGAGAAGAACCTTTTGCACTTCGTGTTTAGTGGTGTTGCAAATAGGTCGCAGCACGGCGTCCCCCATCTCCTGAAAACCTGAGCTGCTACTGTTTCGTTTAGGGACCACTCATGAGGAGAGAGAATTGTTCTGCTTAATCTGTCTGCCAATATATTTGATTTCCCCAGAATGTGGGTCGCTACCAAGAAACGGCTGGTAGCTACAGCCCATTCCCACACCCTCATGGCCTCTCTGCAAAGGGGGTAAGACCTGGTCCCTCCTTGTTTGTTTAGATACCAGACCACCGACATGTTGTCTGTGTGGATGGTGATTATGCCCTGAGGGAGAAACTTGTGTAAGGCCTGTAGGGACAGATGTACAGCCCTCATCTCCAATACATTGATGTGGAGAAGAGTTTCGTCTGGAAGCCAGGAGCCCTGAACTAACCTGCCCAGACAATGCCCCCCCCCCACCCTGTCTGGGAGGCATCTGTCGTCAGGGTGACCACTGGAGAGGGAATAACAAAAGGACTTCCTTGATTTAGATTGGATGTCTGAAGCCACCAGCGAAGGTCCCGTTTGCATGTTTCTGTAATCATAATGGGATGATTGAGGGGAAGGTCCTGAAAGGACCATTGAGTTGACAATAGCCACTGAAGAATCCTCATGTGCAATCTTGCCAGAGGAACTAGAAGAACCGTGGCAGACATCGAACCTAAAACTTGTAGGACCATCCTGGCTGGGGCTTTGGATCTTGAAATCAGGGCTTGAACTTGGCCTTGTAAAGTTTGGATCCTTTCGGTAGGAAGAAAAGAGCGCATCAATTTTGAGTCTATCTCTGCTCCTATGAACCTTATGCGCTGAGAGGGCAGCAAGACAGACTTTGACCAATTGAATGTAATTCCCAGGGTAGCACCCAGGAGATGGTGGCTTTGAGGTTGTCCATTAGTAGATGCCTGGTGGTGGCAGTCAGGAGCCAGTCGTCCAGATAGGGAAACACTTGGAATCCAAGACTCCTCAGGTGAGCAGTCACTACTGCCAAACACTTGGTGAACACCCTGGGGCTGTGGTGAGACCAAAGGGCAGTGCACAAAATTGGAAATGACTGTCTCCCAGGCTGAAGCGCAGATACCTCCTGGACGCCTGATGTATCGGTATGTGATAATAGGCGTCCTTGAGGTCTATGGAGCACATCCAAACATCCTTCTCCAACAATGGGAGAATGGATTGTAACGTGACCATTCGGAATTTGGATTTCGTGACGGATTGGTTTAGTCTGCTGAGATCCAATATTGGTCTCAGGTCCCCTGTCTTTTGGCACTAAAAGAACCTCGAGTAATTTCAGGATCCGATCTGGTCTGTGGGGACCGGTTGGATGACTCCTTTTTCTAGCAGCTTTAAAGCTTCTGCGGCTGCAATTTCCCTTTGACTGGGTGGTGGGTCCGGGATTTTTGGACGGTGGGGTGAGCATGTGAATGGGATGGTGTAACCTCCGGCAATGATCCGAAGCACCCATCTGTCCTGAGTGATTGACTCCCAGGCTTTTAGGTGCTTGGCAAAATGGCACCCGACTGGCTCCAGAGCAGCACAGCCGGGCAATCCCTCATGAGGTGTGGGAGGCTGAAGAGCCACGAAAGGACTCGCGGTCTCCAGAATTGCGGGGCCCTCTGCCGCCTCTGGGACGGCGTCTCCCAGAAAAATTTCCCGTCCTCTGCCTCTGGAAGGGGAATCTTCCTGCTGTTGAGGAAAAAACTTACGTGATTTACGGAACCACATCTTCCCTCCTCCTTTAGCCTTGGGATAAGGCCGAAAGGGAGTGGAATAACGGGCACCTACGGCAGATAAAGTTTTTCCCTCTTGCTCACAGCGGTAAGGGTGTCTTTAACCTTAGGTCCAAACAAAGAGGACCCATCAAAGGGAGCGTCGGCGAAGGAAGACTTGAAGGCCTCCGCAACTGACACAAACGGAGCCAGGCTTGTCTCCGTGAGAGCCACGCCTGTGCCTGCCGCTCTACCGCCTTGCCGCATATGAAATGAGCCTCATGGACGAGTTAGAAATTGACATAAGGATAGCCAACTGAGAGCTAACCGACTGGGCTAGCTGCTCAGGTAGGTTACCCGAGAGGGAATCTGACAGCTCCTTGACCAGATCCCTCTGAAGCCTGGTAAAATGTGCCAAATAATTCAGGGACCTTAAAGTAAAGGCCGCTGAAGTCAGGGTGCGCTTCCCATACCGGTCCATGCTCCTAGACTCCTTATTAGGAGGATGGACGGACGTTGAAGCCTCTGCCACGTCCTGTTGTGTAGCAGATGCCACCACCATGGCATCTACAGCCACGCCTTTAGTCAGGAACTCCTTCTCGGGTGGGGCAGACAAAAATTTGTTAGGACGAGAAGGGACTGGTTCCACGGTATCTGGATGTTCCCACGCCCTCCGACAAACTAAATCCAGGAGCTCGAAGGGCGGAGACACCCAGGAGGCGGAGGGCTGAGCCCCAAAGGCCTTGAGGAGCACTGACTCATCAGCAGAGGGGGGTTTGGATATCCAGCCGCCTCGTTGTTTGAGGATCTCTAAGATGTCTGCAAATGAGACATCATCCGAGGACGACTTCGGGGACCCCTCCGCATCATCAAGATCAGTGTCAGATGTAATAGACCCGGGGGAGTCCACGTGCTTCCTCTTGCATGATCTCTTCCTTGGGGGTTCCTCTGAAGACAACTCCGAAGAACCCTCAGGAGGAGGGAACCCCAATGGGGGTAACCTCAGGCCCAGGGGCTCCGCTGCCTACGGACAGGGAACTGCCAAAGACCCAGTCTCCACGCCCAGGAAGGTGCCGGTAAAGCCGGAGAGATGGCCAAGAAGACTTGGCCAAGGCACTCCTCATAGCTCTGAAAGCCGGACCCCCAGAATCCTGGGAGTGACCGGTCCCCGGAGCCATGATAGCAGACGGAAGTCCCGCAGCCGGCACCGAGAGGGAGGCTCGAACCGATAGCATAGGTCCCGAAACATCACCCCCAGGTCCAGCCGAAGAAGTCCGTGTACCAAACTCGGACCCGAAGGCCGGGGTTGGAGTAAGGGTCGGAGCCGACCCTAAGATCTCCACCGGCTCCAACAGCACCTGCTCTGACGGAGCCAAAGCGGTCGGAGGAGGAATAGCAATGAGATGGGCATGGGCTATCGGCTCCGAAGCCAACTGGGTCGGAGCCGAAACAAATTTTTGAAAGACTGGGGACTGGAACAGTCTTTGGACCACCCTGTCTATATCCGAATCCGACATCCTCGATGACCTAGAGGATACTGAACGGGTTCGAGATGGCCTCTCCAACGGCCCCAAAGGGCTAGGGGACCGGCTCCGAGGCGACTCGATGACTATCGGCGCCGAAGGAATACCCACACTAGTTTCCATCGGTGCCGAGGAGGACTTCGGCGCCGAGGAGGAAGTGTCTGAGTGGGCAACCTTTGTCGGCTCCGAGACCAGTGGAGCCGTCGAAGGTGACCCGCCTCTCGATGCCCCAGCCATCGGCTCCGAAGCCAGAGGAGTCGAGACTGGTGGCATCGAGGCAGACGTTCGCCTCGGCTCCGAAGTCCTTGGAGCCGAAGGAGAAGCCTGCCTATGTCTTTTGGCGGTCGGATCCGACGGACTGGTCGGAGCCGACGCCCTTTTCTTTTTAGCTGGAGAAGGAGAGGATGCTAAAGCTTCTTCAAAGGAGGGTTTTATTAAGCCTTTAAGAATGAGTTTATTTTTCCTCTCCTGGAGGACCCTCGAGGAAAAAGCGTGACACACACTGCATGACTCTTGTAAATGTTTTGCACCCAAACAATAAACACAGAGAGAGTGGTCATCTGTGATTGACATTTTAAAATTACATTTGGTGCATTTTTTAAAGCCCGAAGGCCTAGGATTCTGAGACATTATAACAATAATGCAGTAATTCTCTGACAGCAAGAACAACACTATCCTAACTTGACTTTCTGACTTAACTGACACTACAAAATCAGTTTACAACTGCCGATTAGGTAAACAATCCGGTAACAACAATTAACTCAAGGGGATCTTAAAACCCCAAAGGTTTGAGAGGGGTTGACTGACCGGAAAGGCCCTACAGATGAAGGAGGCCTGAAATCAGAACCAACGCCCAATCACACTACAAGTTTTTCACTAAAAAACTCCAATCACACACAAAGGCACAGAGTAGCCGTTAAAACAGCTTTTTATGATAGGAACAGCAAATTTCTGACAGAAAAAAGTAAGTTAAATACTACTCAGCTCAGCCAGCTCGAGACCACGTCTTCGCTAGTTAGCGGCAAACGAGATCTGGGGGACTGGTAGTGGTGCATCCTGGGATATAGTAAGCTCAGCCAATAAGAGACTTCGCTCTTTGGCATAAGCGTGCCGAGTCGGAGCCGAGGGATCGGCTCCGAACCCATCAGTCAGAATGTAGGCGAGATAGGATCACATAACATCAACAGTTACTTTAAACTGGAAGAAAAGTGATCCAGTAGTGTAAATACGTGTGACAGGGCCTCTGTTTGAGAACCTTTGACAGTTGCTTATATGGTGAAAACTCTTAACCACTCAAAAAGTAATGTTCCATAGTATTACATTAGAAAGTCCTTTGGTAATGGAAGCTACTGGTGGTGGTGGTGGTATTAAACCAGTATTCTGGTGTCAAGTCTCTTTCCTTTTTCATTCAGTACCCAGTATTTATTCATTAATTTGTTAAACAGGGTGGATGACTTGGTCCAAGCACTCTTTCTACGCATGACCAAGCTACAGTGCTAGCTTAAAGAAATGAACACAAATTCCAAAATGCAATCTTAATTACAGATCTAGAAGTAGGGTTGTGCTTAATATACCTGATGGCTGGTAGTCGAACTTGTAGCTATTAAGTTCAGTTTTTTTCCTCCAACTTCTCACCTTCAGAAGCCTCCAAATATGTTTCATTTGTTGACCTCTGTCATCATAAAAAGTCAACATTTAGAAGAATACCCTACCTCAAGTCATGTAGTGCACAAATCGTTTTTGCAGATATTATTACTTCAATTCTATGATCTGTAATATTTCTGATACCTACTCCAAAAATCCACTTACCGGAGGATACCTTTGCTACTGACAGAGAACAGCTAAATAAAACTATAAAAATGAAATAAGATCAGTGTGCTGTGTATGTGTGTGTGGGAGGGGCGGGGCGGGGGACAGGCACAAAAATTCTGGACAAGGCCAAAAGTAATTAGGTGGGAAGCAAAGACCCAAACTCGGGGACAAACATTAAATATTGATCTTATAAACTTAGCTGCTAGAATAACATGTTTTGCATCAGCACGCATTGTCTAAAGGGTCTGAAGTCTGAAACTCAACTGATTGTCATCATTTAGTGACTTCAAGCCTCAATGATTTTCCGGAAAACCACGCATTTTATGAAGGGAAAATCAAATATATAAGGCAAACATCAGAACATTACAGGAAATTCTAAACATTTGAGAAGTATGGGGCTGGCGTACACCAACACGCACACACAAACATTTACAATATGTAACACAACATCAGCTAATATTTGCAAATACCAATATTTCCTAAAGTCCTTCCCCTATCTATATGAATTTTCTCCCTGTTATTCGGGTTTCTTCTACCCAAAACCATGTTGATTGACGGGATTATCTAAAGTATCCCTAGGTATTGAATTTACCCTTAATCTTGTGGACCACAAGTTGTGGTCCATATGGTGGCTGAAAAGTGTCTGCGATGACCACTTATCGGTTATCAAATGAATAAACTAAAATGATTATAAGGTTATATTATATGATACGTATTACTTGTTTACTAAGCAGATAGACGATTTGGTTTAAAAGCCCATTGTCAGTCATAGATAGGGTCATTACAACAAAAAATTAAAAGCAGCGAATGCAAACAACTCTAGAATAAATAGTTAACCGTTGCTGGGTATTGTACTGAAATAGGTAAGATGCAAAAAAAAAAAACGAATAAAAGACTAATAGTGTATTAGACTCCGAACGATTTGGTAGACTACGCACAGCTTTACAGATTTAACAATCATGTTTTAATATAACAACAAACCCAAGGGGTTCCCATACTCTGGAACAAACTATACCAAGCAAATCTCCTCATTGGCCCTCTTTACGAAAAATCAGGACGACTGGGTAGGAAATAAAAAATTCACCCCGTGGATCACTTCTGCGGCACTGCTCGACAGGGACAGAGGAAAATACTTTTCTTGGGTGACAAAAGCCAGGGAACCTTTTTGGCTAGGTTTATATAGGCTTTAGGACTGATAGCCTAGTACCTAGCTATGAACCTATGCACAAAGACCATCCAAACAAGTTCAAATATAGATAAACTAAACACGGCACCATACCTCTCAACCTGCAAGCACAAGATATCTGGACAAAGCAAAAAAAAAATAGTGTGGGGGGGGGGGATTGTGCCGAAATCAGGGGCAAATTTTAAATATAGCTCTATAACCTTAAAAATGTTAGTAGGATAGCAGGTTTCGTATAAGTATGCATTTTTTATGGCCGTGAAGTCTGAAATTCAAGTGTGTGTCACTGATTACGGCTTCAATCCACAATTATTTGCCAAAAAATCATAAATGTTATAAGGAACTGACCAAAAATATGAGGCAAATATATGAATATTTTGCGAAAATTTGTACAGCTGAGAAATATTAATGACGTTGATTACCTGGCTTCGTCGTTGTATATATATATTTTTTTAAATCCCTATTCTATTTTACGCTAATGATTATACTCATATAACTAATCCATTTTATGTGATTTATTTTTCCTACCACCATATTACCCGGAGACTGCCCCTGGTTCTGCAGAAAGTCCCTGATTTTTCCCAAACATTTTGTTTAATTTTTCTGCACAAAGCCAAAGTACAGACCGTCAGTAATACCAGAAATTGTAATTTCGTTCTTCTTACGATACAAAAAGTGCTTGTTCTTACAAAACATGTTCTATTAAACTTTTAGCGAGTTAGAGTAATACTGAAATTATTTCTGATTGTATGTCTTTGTTATTTTTGGCTTTGTCTACGATTCTTGAGAAAAGAAGTTGAGTGCTGCTTAGAGCAACTTAATAAGTACTTGAACAAGTGCAAAGCAAGAAACGATAAGCGACGTAACTTCTGTATTTTGGGGAGGTGCCTGTAAATTAACTCCCTACACACATACTTTACACATTTATGGCCACTGTGAATCTGACTAGACTTGTTATCAAAACAACAGCAAAACAATTTGTTAGGAATCGTATTTCGGTGTCAAGCTGCAACACTAACCATGCTGTTTCTTCTGTACTTGCTTCATTATTTAAGTGTGCTTTTGTGTTTGTATGTATTGGTTGTTCACCAATAAAGTACTCTGTGAAAAAAATGTATATTTCCGTACTTGAGAGGAGAAAAACTTGGTGTGGTTAGGTAATTTGCTGTGAATGGCTCAAATGTAGCTTTATTTGCGTATGTCAAGCCTGTATTTTCAGGCAGGTAATAGTCACGCTGCGAAAGAAACGGAAAACCGCGTCAGGCTGTATTTTTTTATGGGAAACTGAATACAAAATACTATGTTTCATTCGTTTACTACTTGGTAAAAAGGGTAAGTGGACTAGTCCACTGAACATTTTCAATCACGACACGTTCTCTTAGAGGCAACAAACAGTCCAAGTAAGCCTACCTTATTTATTATACTTCAAATATGATCAATTGGATTCGCATAATTACAGACTTTAGAACATTAATTTACATTTCTTATTCATTTTATAAAGTAGAACGCTTACAGTTTTGATAAATTTGAATAAAATAACGTTTTGATGTAATTTAATTAATTTACTTGGGCTGCAATACAATCTGTGGTACACGAAATTTGCTTGTTAAAGGTTTAAAATTTAATAGAATATAGCAGCACCTCCATACCTTTTAAGTATACCTCATTACGAGGAACGTCATTTGGAGTCTTAAAAAGCTCATGTTCCTCAAAGTTCCACATTGAAAGGGTCTGTCACACATTCAGTGATATATTTTTTTAACTATCTATTGTAAATAGAAATGAACCATATTAAATCATTAAAATATCTTTTTTATAACTAAAATCAACATAGTTTAACTATTCTATGACCTTGAAGTTGTTAGTATGCCATTAGTATGTGTCCACATTTTGCCCATTTGTTCCACATTATGATGGCTAGTGTTCCTCATTTTGGAGATGAGAAGTTGAGAGCTATGAGCACCTCTTCTGCTTCAGACTACATTGTCAAGTACATCATAAAAGCATTATGGTTGTTTGAACTATTGCTGTGTATTTTTGCTCATCCTCTATACGCTGTAAAAGTGTTGCACCGATCTACCTGCCCTGAAAACGTCATCAGCAAGGCAACTCAACAGTTATCGAAGTTATTTAGGGTAGCGTAATAAAATACAAAATATGACAGGCTTGATCTATGCTTTTAGTCAGCAAATACTACTGTTTAAGAAAGTATTCATTTTAGTGTAAATTATCTGCTTCATTTTGTGGATTTACACCAAGTTCCCAGCAGTTTAGATTTCAGAAGTGTGCTAGTCTGAGTTTTTCTGCAAGTAAAATGTATAATATAAAGGTGTTACTGACTTTCAGCACACACTCTCTCACACATACATACAAACTCGTTTAACTCTCTCTGTCTCTCTCTCTCTCTCTCTCTCTCACACACACACACACACACACACACACACACACACACATATTATGTGCCCCTTATTTTTCACAGTCGTTCCCGATTATGACTTCAAATTTTGATTTGTTAATCCTAACACTCCCCCCACCCCCCCCACCCCCAAAAAAAACTGGTGATTTTTGGAGAAACTGTGGTGAATTACAGTTAATAAATAATAGCAATATTATCTTCTGAAAAATAAATGATAATTCGTGTTCTCTTATTCTGGTGACCTCTCAAGTTGATAGTATTAATATTTTTTAAAATGTCGGTGACTGCCCTGCTTTTTTTATGCATCCCTAATTGCGGAGGTAAGAGCTATGAAGACACACACTCACACACACACACACACACACACACACACACACAAACACACACACACACACACACACACACGCACACAATGACGTGTTTAAACTATGTTATACAGCTTGCAGTTCCTGAGCTCAGATCTTCCAACCCCCAACGCTGAATCTGAAGCTTGTTCACTGAACTTGAAAAGCTCCAAATGGGTCACTATAAGCGATACATTAATATATTAAACTTACATTCAATACGCTTTACTTTGTGCTACAATTCGTCTTTTTTACCAGATACGTTTGTCTATGATTTGCAAGGGTCTTTCCCAAATGAAAATATGCATTGTTTAATTGTATGAGAAACTAACATAAGAAATGTAGAGTGGTAAGAAAAAAGGGTGGAAGAGAGTGAGGGTTGACATTAAGAAAAATGAAGGAGGCGGTAAAGAGGAAGTCAGTGAAAAACAAAAGAAGGACATATAAACCGACAAAATGGAAGAAAAAGAAAGAAAGAAAGAAAGAAAAAAGAAAGAAAGAAAGAAAGAAAGAAAGAAAGAAAGAAAGAAAGAAAGAAAGAAAGAAAATCGGTGAATTAAATAAATTACCAATAATGTTAGACTAGGTATGGGGAAATTATGGTTGTTTTGTGCGGACTAGTTCTAGGGTTACCACCTGTCCCACTTTGCAAGGGACAGTCCCTCTTTGGGCAGTTGTGTCCTGACAAAAAATTGTAAAAATGGCAAATGTCCTGAGATTTTAGGACAAAATTATTTCCTATATTTTATGTAATAGTTGCATAAAACAGTTATTTTGTATCTAAAATACCTAAATGTTATAAGAAACAGAATGAGCAACTAAAATGCTACAAGAATAAGCTTTTATTTAGGCAAAAAAGTTAAGTTCTAACCTTTGTACTGACTTGGGTATGTGTTGGCCTGTAAAATCTGATGTTTGTACCAAAAATGTCCCACTTTGGCCATTTGAAAAGGTGGCAACCCTAACTAGTTCCAGTGTATGAGAGGGAAGGAATAGCTTTGCAAATTAAGTAGTACACCGAGTTGGGTGTCCTATTGAGTTTCCAGTTGGGTAAAAATTAAACCTACGAGCATACCTACTAATTACTTAAAGAAGTCTACTCTCCTTTGAAGTGTATGTCAAACAAATTGGGAGGAAGTTTTTTTCTCTAAAAAGTTATATAGAAAGAATGTGAGGAACTTACCTTTCATTTGTGAAATGTATGTCTGCTAAAAGAATATAAAACAATTCGAAGGGCCAGTTCTGTGTCATTCACTGCTCCCCCTGTCTCTGCAGCTTTCCAAAGAAGTTGAAGCAGGGCATCCGCAGAGTGTCTGCAAATCAGAAAGTCTGGGCACAGCTTCTTACTAGTATCATCAGCGGTTATTTATATAACAACAATCTAAACAATCAGTGGATAGGCTAAGTGACTATTTTAAATTTAACAGAAAGGGGCATTCTGAGAACAAGCAGGAGCTTTGGTTGATTTTTATTTAAATAAGCCAGTGAAATATGTTTATCTTCTCATATATAAACATCCTGCCCGTGTTCCAGTCTGTCTTGCAAAGAAGGCAGAACCTGGAATTAAAAGACAAAAGAAAGAAAGAAGGAAATCCGCCATTATTCAGCTAAGTATGACAAGAAAACTGCTGACTATTGTAAAATGTGTGCACCAATATACTGAGGACGCATTTAATCGTTCAAAGTTGGTACTCT
Source organism: Protopterus annectens (assembly GCF_019279795.1). Classification (NCBI taxonomy): domain Eukaryota; kingdom Metazoa; phylum Chordata; order Ceratodontiformes; family Protopteridae; genus Protopterus; species Protopterus annectens. Next base: position 509,256,009 of record NC_056742.1, read on the forward strand.
GCATCTTATAAATATATAGTTAGATTTCGCCGCTCACACACACACACACACACACACACACACACACACACACACACACGCACAATAGGAATTGTCCGAGTACAAGAAGAAACCCCGATGAATTACAGAGTATCTCTCGACTTTATTAAACGATTTTATGTCCTAAGTCAATTTAATTCTTGTAGCGCACGTTTCGTTTAAAAGGTATGCATTTCCAATGAGACTAGGGTTGTTAAGAGTAAGGCAAGAGCAAGGTCCCTTTAAGAGCCCCCCACTGCTGTGTTTTGAGGGAAGGGTTTGGCTAGGGCGGGGAGCTCCCTCTGCCTCTTACGTCTGACTTGTCAAGAGCCGACAGGACGCAGATGACTTGAGATAAGTTAAATGCGATCTGCCTTGGCAGGGCAGTCTTCAGACCCACTGCGGTGAAAACCATCTCCGTCTACAAAGGCCAGCTTTAACTAACACCCTGTCCGATAAACCCAGCAACAGACATCGAGCAAAGGAAAGAGTGTAAGGATAGCCAGCCAGAGAAAAGTTCTGCAAGTCTGTTTGTTCAAGCAGCCCAAGTTTCACAATCCTTTGGCTAAAATTAATGTACGTTATCTGCCCTGCACGGCGTTATACAAACGTTTAAAACGCGTTTGAGCTCAAAGAAGTAGTAAATGACGGCAGAAGTTCAACAGCCTCCATCCCACACCCCCGCACAGAGCAGTCCTATGTCTACAACAACGGAGAAAAGCGTCAGCCAGCCTCCAGGAATGGATGCCGCCAATGGGGTCACAAAAACCAAGAAAACCAACGCAGGAATAAGACGTCCCGAGAAACCACCCTACTCCTACATCGCACTCATAGTGATGGCCATTCAAAGTTCTCCTACCAAACGACTGACTTTAAGTGAGATTTATCAGTTCTTACAGAGTCGTTTTCCTTTTTTCAGAGGCTCTTACCAAGGATGGAAGAATTCGGTGCGTCACAATCTATCTTTAAACGAGTGCTTTATAAAGCTGCCTAAAGGACTTGGAAGGCCAGGCAAGGGGCATTATTGGACCATTGATCCAGCCAGTGAATTTATGTTTGAGGAGGGCTCTTTTAGGAGAAGACCTAGGGGCTTTCGAAGGAAGTGTCAAGCGCTGAAGCCCATGTACAGTATGATGAATGGATTGGGTTTCAATCATCTTCCTGACACTTACGGTTTTCAAGGATCTAGTGGGGGAATCTCCTGTCCTTCAAACAGCCTATCTCTCGACACTGGCCTTGGTATGATGAACGGACACTTGCCTAGTAATGTGGACGGGATGGGTTTGGCGGGCCATTCGGTGTCCCACCTATCTGCCAATAGTGGACATTCATATATGGGAAGTTGCACGGGGTCTTCAGGAGGGGATTACGGCCACCATGAGAGTCCGCTGCCAGCCTCACCTCTTCTGACAGCCGGAGGAGTGATGGAGCCCCACTCAGTGTACTCCAGCTCCGCATCTGCTTGGCCTCCCACTGCCTCAGCAGCCCTCAACAGCGGAACTTCTTATATCAAACAGCAGCCTCTTTCGCCCTGCAATCCGTCAGCAAATCCTCTTTCATCCAGCCTACCAACACACTCTTTAGACCAATCGTACCTTCATCAAAATGGCCACAATACAGCGGAGTTGCAAGGTATTTTAATTTACTTGCTGTTTGTACTGAGATGGGGGGACGTCACTTTATCAAGTCACGTGATAGCACTGTACCACTTCCTTGCAAGTTAAATGTACGCGTTGCGAGTATCTGTCTACAGTATATACACGTTAAAAATTGTTTTCAAATGTATCCGTTGAAATAGCTTCCAAAGTTGTAGGACTTGATGCGTAGATTCTTAACCAACGGTTTTAGCCGTGTAATCCAAAGTCAATCCGTTATAATAAAATATGTTGCAACTTTGGGTTTACAATTCATAAAGCATACAAATGCAGTAGATAATCCTATATGCTACCTTTTCTTGCCCCTGACATTAGTATTCAATGCATCCTATCAGGATGATTTATAAGATCAAGTCGTAAACGCTTTGAACTCGTGAGTGATTCATAGGAATTGCTCTTTGCCCGTAAGTGTTGCATTATTTAAAATAATGCAGTTACACTCAGGTTTATTGGGACTTGACAAGTTGATTAGCCAAGCGAAACAAGAAACAAAGAGCTATAAGCTAATATGCATAGAAAGGGGTAGAAGACCTTTTATGCTACATTCTTGGAGGTTGTTAAAATAAACATGTAGGTGGCTTCTCTGCGGGGATTAGTATTTAGCGTGGTGCCAGTACGCCGACAAGAGCAGCAACCAAGGAGCCGAGCCAGTCTGCATCCCCTCCAGCGCTAGGTCTACTGGGGATTCACTATGCGTGCAAGAAATCAAATGTAATGGTTTGGCCCAAATTAGTGCTGCTTACATGTCCACGATGCATCGCAAAATAAAGCTTGCAGTTCGCTGCTCTGATGCTTCCTCACTTAACCATTATACAGACTTAGAACACGTTATGCATTTTATTTGACAGCACACTATTTTTGCTGGAAGGACATTTTGAAGCACACTGTTGATAAGGAATCACCCCCATACAAGGCATACCGCAAACGCTGTTTACATCAAAGAATCATTTGTTTACTGATAACATAACTGGGCAACAGGGGGTCTATTCTGACACACAGTCTTGTTGCAAACAGTAAATCAAGACTGTATACACTTTGAAGGTTCCGGTACAATCTCAAGCAGGCTGCTCGGGATTAAATAGCTCACGTGGTATGGCACAATCCAGCCTTTGGTTGTATGCCAGTGCTAGTGCAGGCATAGCTCTAAACCTCATGCCCAGAATCAAGGACAGGGCTTAAAATACACAAGGACAAAGGCCTCAAATCAGGAATGTTTTTTTCAGCATTGATATTATTGACTTAGTTAAAAACCAAAGAACTCAAGTTAACTTGCATTCTATGACTTGAAAAGTCTCTGACTGTAATTATTGTCACTGCGACCTTTATTTATTTACTGCTACCAGGGTAATGTGCAAAACATTTAAAAATGCTGACTTAAAATATAATTATTACTGGAACATTTTTTTCTTGTTTTATGTTGTTAGAACAGTGATATAACTTGAAAATGCTTATGCGAATTAGGAAGTAATAAAATGCTGTAAAAGTCACAGATCTTAACAACAGTCCAAAATTTTGGGCCTAAGTTAGGAAAGTCTCTGAAATCTGGGACACTTGAGAGGTACGAGTGAAAAAGGGGTTATCGAGTTGGTTTGCATTGGTAGGTAGGCTATACTGATACAAACTTCTAAAAGAATGTTTGAATGAAGTAGCGATTCAGTAGTGTATAAGAATGTGGTGATAGGAAATGTTACAATGGATATCATTGTCTCTGATTAGGTAAATTTTGCAGATAGTGTATATCTCATTGTTGAGCTATGTAAGCAGTGAAGGGAAGTTCCTGTAACTGTGGATGACATTTGTATACCTCTCAGCCTCTCGGCACATGAAATCTGGACAAAGGCAAAAATAATGGGGGGGTAAAGACCAAAAAATAGGGACAGATTTAAAATATTGCTCCTATAAACTTACAACGTTGGTATAATGACATGTTTTGAATTATTACGTATTTTATGAAGGAAATGGAGTCTGAAACTCAATTTTATGTCATTATTTAGTACTGTTTAGTTACTTCAGTCCTCGATGATTTGCCAGAAAACCACATTTTTGAGGAACAGTCCAAAAATATGAGGCAAAATCTGGACATTCTGCGAAAATCTGGACAGTTGAGAGGTATCTGTTGAAAGTGAATATGTACGATGACAATATTTAATTCTTTTAAGTGAAGCAGTAGTTTTCTAGCTTGGTTGCGCGGTGCATATCAGCGTGTCTTGATTAGGCATCTTTGGAGTTTATTGCAGTTCCTGCCAAAACCAGATGCCTGCCTGTGGTCTATCTAGATCAGCAGTGGTGAAGTTTATAATGGAGGATATAATTTCCTAAATGCTTGTGTTGAAAGGTAAAAAAATGTCTGCCATATGAATTCAATAATTATGCAGATCAGGCTTCCTGACTAATTCTAAAAAAAGCTAAACTTATCAGAACTTTTACAAAAAAAAAAAAAAAAAAAAAAAAGTAAAACAGGAGGAGTGCGGAAATATTCAGAAAATACTGGGAAACCCGTTTTCTTCAACCTTGTTTATTCACACTGCAATTGTTAAAATATGTACTGGATAAGTAGGTAACTAAACGTTTAAAGGAACTTTCTTCAAGGTTCCTGTTTTTTAAGCACCAAATGGAAGGAAATGATAAGCACTGGAAAGGATGACAGCGGTGGACTGAAGTGCTTTGATTTGAGTATTGATTCAGAAGGACCCATTCTGTTAAAAAGTCTGCCATTTTGTTTACATTGTTTACCACGTTCTAAGCAGTAACGAGCGTAATAACTTATCACAAATTGTCCATATTCTTACCACGACATGAAACTTGGATTCAAATTCATCTTCGTGGGACCGATACCACAAAATGGAATTTATGTCTTTTCATTGTAAATAGCTTTGGTAGTCAACTTTTTCATATATGTTTCCCGATGATAGCAAGACAACATCTGGAATCTAGTTTTAGCCGCCAGATGGATATTTAGAAGTGAATGAGGAGGACAGAGGCAAAAGACGAATTTGGGTAGTTTCGTTGCAATTACTAACACAATGTACCCTTCCATTAATTTACTGCTGCCTATCTTGGATAGACTGTTCCATATTTTGTTACATTAAAAACTTTATAGGCAATGACAGCTGGTTTAGATTTGAATACATTATAACGCCACACATTGCAGTGATGTACACATCTCAAAATGAAACACAGTTTAGCATTTTTGCTACACTGGAGTATGTTAAATATGTTGCCCAAACACTGTGTTTGCTACTTTTGCTCTTATTAGTCACCGTTAATATGCTAAACTTATAGTCTAATAACTGTTTTTATTAGTTTTGCTATAATCAGTTATTGATACAGAGTAAAATTACGTGTTTCCCCTCTCTCTCTCCTTGTTTCTGAGTGCGCTTAACACACACACACACACACACACACACACACACACACACACACACACATATTGTATATACGAGTTTTTTTCATTTGTTTGAAGAGTCGACTTTTAGGAAGTCGGCGTTCCATAGTACAAACGTGTATTTTACTTGGTTAGCAATTTCAATTAAAAGACATTTCAGATAGTACTTAGGACACACTACAACCCTTTAAGCTCATAAAATAAGTTCACGTCAACAGCAATTTAAGTAAGCGTAGTGCATTGTTATAGAAGTAGGCAAGCATTGTAGATAACGGCATTATAGTATTACTGTACGTCATCTTAAAGTATGACTTAACAAACTTTTTTTTGCTACTTACTAATGACCACCTGTATATGGACTTAATGACGTTTTTTAATCAATGCAGCACGCGGCGATTATGGTCAGGTGGAAAATCTAATCAAGCTTTTCAGGTGTTTGACAAACGGATTTAAGAACTTCATCTCGGATACGAATAAATTGTGATCAGCTATACGATCATAAATTGTTTGTAATGGGGGTAGCTGCTTACTAGATTTGGTAATTGTTAATGTAGTAATTGATATGTTTTAGCTGTCTCCTCTTCAGGTGACAGAGGAGACATTTAGCTACTCAGATTATTGTGTAACGCGCGCTGTGCCACATGTGACAAGAGTCAGTAATTAAGTGCAAATTATCTAATCAAACAAAAGCTTTAAAAGCGCTGCTCCACTTTTGTTGTCTGTGTGGCAGTGCCAAGCGTACGACAGCTTGCAAAGCTGTCTGTCACTATTTGAAGCAGTTTCGTAGCAACGGCCGTCTATGTTGCATTGTTAGCCTTGCTAATAAGAATAAGATCTTACCGCACCAAGGTTATTGTTTTATTTGTTACTTATATTATTTTTCAGCTCATGATCAACGTGCCCATTGTAACACAATATGAACTTCTTTGCTGTTTTGCCTGCATCATAAAACTGATGTTCTAATGACCAAAGCAAGCAGCACAACCAGATATGAAGCGTAATTAGGCATCTCCAAAGGCAAAAGTGAAAGCAAATAAACATGAATAAAATAAGTAAATAAAACTCGAGAATTGGCTAATTTCACACCGATTCAAGCAGGTCAGTGAAGCAGCACTGGATAACCTGGTCAAGAAAAAAAATAACACCCTACCTTCTGCAACAGAAGTTAAACTGTCTAGGTGTTTCCATGTCTGTTATGTATCCATATATCAGCTGTCCAGTGTGTGTATATAAACATCTGTTATGATTCTTCTTCATTAGCCTTTCATCGTTCATGTTATAAATAATTAAAAAAATAAATAAAAAATATGTACAGCTATAAACAATGCAAATATTTTCTTTATTCATTTTATATTAGCATTTGGTGACTGGGATAGTCAAACTGACATGGCATTGCCCCTTTTCAGCAGTGACCCAGGGAGAAAAAGGTCCACATTTTGAAGTATTTCAATACAACGAAATCTGCACGTATGGTTGCAGGGAAAACATATTCTAGCAATTGATAAGCATTAGACCAAACAGTATAGCACAGACTTATCAATTGATTGACTGTAGCTCGAATGTGGTGCTCAAAGTTTTCGTCGATTATGAAATCTAAAAGCTTAATGCTTAGTACTATAAACGAGATAAATTATTCTATTCTGTGGTGCAAAAAAATCGCATGTTTTATCTTTTATTTATCAGCGCAATTTAAATGAACAACCCAACACGGCGAATCATCCCTTTAAAAGAAATTGAATCATAGAAAGAAGAGCGCGCGTCACAGAAAAGCTGCAAGAACAAGGTGGGTTGATCCAGAGGACCCATTTCAGACGCAGCCCTGAGATATACCATAACAAGTGAACATTCGTCTCAACCTCTTAGGGCAGGAAACCTGGACAAAGCCATAAATAACGGGGACAAAGTCCCAAAAATAGGGACACTTTTTAAATATTGTTCTTAAAAACTTTAAAAAAGTCGATACAGTAACAGGTTTTGCATTAGCATGAATTTCCTGAGGAGTATGAAATCTGAATTTCATATGTATGTCATTATTTTCTGACTTCAGTCCTCAATGATTTGTCAGCGATTTGCCAGAAAACCACAATTTTATTGAGAAACAGACCAAAAATATTACGCCCAAATCTGCACATTCTGCTAAAATCTGTACACTTGAGAGGTGTGCACGTAAACAATACAGAAGCAATAATAGCTAGGTAATCGCAGAACAAAGCATACATTATGTAGACATAGTATAAAAGATGTGGCAAATTTGCTAGGAAATATGTACATATCGGTTTTATGCACGCGTCGGAAGTCAGTTAATTTGGCGTTATAAGATTGGAGGAGGAGGGTGTGGGGAGAAATGGAATAAGCGATACGAAAGACGTTATTAGGAGATGAAATGGAGTTATAAAATTGTTGGAAGTGGTTAATATGGAGAATAAGTCTATTGGGTAGATTAAACTGGGATTAGATTAATGCAGAAGGTACAAATATTGGGAGTTTAGGCAATGGGAGAAGTTTGCCTGGTGAACTTTTGTTAACGGTAGGAACAAGTAATTCAGTAGTTTTAGAATTGGTGAAGTCAGCGATTTTGCCTAGATTTGTGGGAAGACAGCCCTACAGTTTTGAGGAGCAGTGCAGAGAGGGCGTGCTCAAGGGAAGAAAGGGAATGTAAGGGTATATTTAGAACTTGGGCAATTGTGTAATGGAAAGTATGTTACTAATCGGGTAATAGAAGCAGTACAGCTTTTGTGGACTATTGATTAGGAGTGAAATATCAGCCAATTAGTTAAGGGAAACCAGCTAGCACGTTGGAGGGAAACACTGTGGTATGCATCTGAGAGCACTACATATTTTGTTGGGGGGATTGAAGAAATTTGAGGCGTTTCCTGAAGGCAGAGCCAAGCCGTGGAAGGCCATAGTCAACTGTGGCTAAAGGACATGTTTGCAGTTAGACTTTCTACTGCTAGGAGTGAGGTGGCCTGGCATTTGATAACAGCCATACAGGGTCTGCAAGAGGTTCTCTGGTTCGATCCTCGGCTGGGGTGCCTTCTGTGTGGAGTCTGCATGTCCTCCCTGTGGTCGCGTGGGTTTCCTCTGGGTGCTCTGGTTTCCTCCCACATCCCAAAGATATGCTGTAGGTGGATTGGACACTCTAAACTGGCCCTAGGTGTGAGTGTGTGTATGTGCCTTCTGTGGAAGGTTGGGTGCCGGGCTGGCAACTCGACACTGTAAAACTCCACTGCCAGTCATGAGCGGACAGGTGATCCGCTGTGGCGACCCCTAACCGGGAAAAGCCGAAAGAAGAAGAAGGGTATGTATGTTCGGTTTTAGCCTTCATTGTGACAACATGCAGATAAATTAAGGCAGAGGTCTAGTATTAGCCATATCTATTAGGTTACAAGGCTGCAGGACAGGTAGAGTACAAAGGACTGCCCATATAAAATTAGTTTAGCTAGCAGATCAAAGAGACACTCTCTCTCTCTCTGATACCCTCCCTGTGGGAGGAATAAAGATACATTGTTGAAGTTTCAACTCGTTTATTCAGTTAAGTAGGTAGAAGGGCTGCTCTTGTTTTAAGAACAAGAACACTCGTCCATTTATCATTAGAACAAGAACACGCATCCACCTACCGCAAGAACAAGAACACTGTTCTGTCTACCAACTAACTGAATAAACTACTTGAAACTTCAAAAGGCAACTTGATTCCTCCCACAGGGATGGTATTAGAGTGAGTCTCCTAGGTCTGCTAGCTAAACTGGTTTTATCTGGGCTAATCCTTTGTACTCTGTTTCTTGTTAGTCCTCACCCTCTGGGTGACAGGTGGGATACCAGACAACTCGAACCTTCTGAATTACTTCTGTTTTAGGTGACAGGAGAGGGATATGGGCAGTGAGAAGCTTGCCCAACTTATGCATTGACCCAATGAACATTTTTTTTTTGGGGGGGGGGGTCACTGTGAGGAGCTTGGGGACTGACTATTCAGTTATGCAACTTAGAGCGATATAAGAAAATGTTGTGGGCTTGCATAATGATGTTGGAGGTCCAGAGATTCGGGAAATGTAAGGTCTGCAGTACAGTAATTGAAATAGTCATAGATCTTGTTGCCTTTGGTGATACACTTATGGCAGAGGTTTGTATACTGAAATGTGCACAGAAATGCGAGAAAATTGTTACAATGGAAACTGTTCAAACATTTCAATATACAGTCAGCAGAAAGGTGTTGGAAAAAATGAACTAAAGTTGTTTAAAAATTAAGAAGTAATGATCGCTATAGCTCCAAAATGAATTAGGAACACAAATCTCAACAGAAGGATAGGCTCCTGACCCAGAGACTTCCCAGCCTCTGGAAGAGACTGCCCATACATGTCAACTGGATGGGAGATAGGAAATTTCACCCTGGGGTCACGTCAGTCCCCCTGCTAGACAGGGGTCCAGGGAAGTAAATATTGTGGGAAGAATTAGCCAGGGAATTGTTTTGGCCAGGCTTGTGTAGGCCCTAGGGCTGATAGCCTAGTACCAACCTGTGAACAGGGAGAATCCTGAAATAATCAGGAGTAACCCGTTTAAAGTATTAGTGCTGTTAACTTGATAGGATGACAGAATGAGAAAACTTGAATTAATACATATTTTTTGAAGTAAAAGAAGTGTAAACCTACTGTCATTATTTATTTATTAAGTATAATGTATCAGATTTTCTCTAAAAGTCACCGATTTTAAGAGGGACTAACAGGGATAGTGCTAAAGTTTTGAGTCAAAACTATGGACATGGGACATCCATGAAAATCAGAGACAGTTGAGAGGTATTCATGCAGTATTACCCAGTAGTTAAGTGCGTATAATCAGGAAGACTGTATACTGGACCTTTATTATTATTAGTGTTGTCATTATTATTATTATTATTATTATTTGTTTAAAATTGAATAATATATTGTTAGAATTATATTATAAGTTGAACATGTTTAAGTGAATAACCCCGCAAAGTTTATCATTAATAAAGTATTGGTGTTAAAAAAGAAAAGGAAAAAATAATCTGTAGTCCAAAAGAAATTAATAAGTGCAGCATTAATTATTTAAACAGCCGCATGCAGGAACTATAGAGTCTTAGGTAGTGAAAGGCAGAAAGTTATAAAATACGAGATAGATAGGCACAAACTACAGTGACATAAATTAGGGCCACTCAGCAAGTTCCAACGGTGGTAGGAGCAAGTGAACTAACAGGAAAAAAAATTCCAAGCTTACCAAATATGTTACCAGTAGGGGTAATGAAGTACAAAAGGAGGCAGTTTATGAAATATTGCGGGGTGCTCAGAAAAAAATGGCAAACATCAAATGTTGCGGAAAACTGTGGAAGTCAGCAAAGATGATTTTCCTGAACTTTATTAACTATACTCTAATTTAGAACTGGAGTCCATTCCTTTCAGGGTGTTAAAAAATAAACATTTGAAGAAATTTAAACAGAAGGTAAGCTGTTCTTCAACAGTGAAAAAAAAATTATACAACACAAAATAGGGCGAATCTGGAAAAAATCCAGCACATTTTACGGGAGATTAATATTTCCTCTGGCAGTCAGCAAACAAAATGGGGTTTAAACATCATTAAGTACACAAATGTGTCTTTTTCTACTAATAAATATGTGCTTAATTTTATTATACAGATTTTAACAGCAGGAAGATGTTAAAACACCTGACTGGCTTCTTGTCTTTGCAGCTCCAGGTTTTGTATATGGGAATTACAGGGGTAGTGGGACACCCAGGCATACCTCTCAACCTTCCATCTCCAAAATGAGGAACACTAGCCCTCATAATGTGGAACAAATACTAACAACTTCGAATTGGAAGGCCATGGGATGGTTAAAATATGCTGACTTTACTTATAAAGAAGATCTTTTAATGAGTTAATACGATTAATTTCTATTTACTATGAACTTCACTCAAAAATCCTAAAACTGAATATGTGACAGACCCGTTTAGTGTGCATCTTCGAGGGACATGAACTTTTAGGACCTCAAATGAGGTACGTTCCTCATAATGAGGTACAGTTGAGAGCTATGCCCAGGAGGAATAACCTGGCAGGAGAGTTAGTTTGCAAGCGCTTACATATTTTAAAGCAAACTGCGACTGCAAAAGAAGCAAGGAACAAGGTCTTTCGGCTTTTCCCGGTTAGGGGTCGCCACAGCGGATCACTGGTCCGCAGATTGATTGGCAGTCGTGTTTTTACGGTGTCGAGTTGCTAGTCCGACACCTAACCTTCACAGAAGACACACACATACACCCAGACGAACCTGCATGTCTTTAAAACTCACTCGAGCAGGGAGAACATGCAGACTCCACACAGAAGGTGCTCCAGCCGAGAATCCGGTGCGACTGCAAAAAAAGATTGCTTTTAAATAGTTTATAAAGCAGAAACGGTTAAGTTTACAAGTGCCTTCCCACATTTTAAGTAAACTGCAACTATAAACAGCACTTTTTTGTAGCTCTGAAATGGCTGTCATTGCAGAGTCCTAGTAATTGTCTGTCTGCTGGTTTTGATGCAGCTGCTGCATTTAGTGGTCATTAGGCCTGTTTCTAAAAGTACTAAATAAAATGCTTGTCAAGGAAGACCAGTGTGCAACACTTTCAACTAACCTGTACTATAAAGTCAGAGACATTGGTTAGGGTCAGGGACTGGTATACAGGAAGAGAAGCGAACAGAGCAAAAAAAAAACATCCGGGCGAGCACTTTTTCTGAAGCATAGGTTTTATATTGTGAGAGGAGTAACACGCCTTGTGGTTATCAGATACTCATTTGGTAAATATATATATATATATATTTAAAGTATTTGTCGTGGTTTAAGAAGAAAAACAATCACGTGCTGGTTCAATGAAACAAGTGAAATACGGAGGGATATATAATAATTTTATTGGCCCAGCATAGGATTTAAAATGCAGCTACTTCAGTTTTCTTTCAAACTTATGGAAGTGCCAAATGAAAAAAGAGGTTCTTGCTTATCTGAAAGCTTGAGTGGCTGAAATGCAAAATATAGTTTGGCTCTTTGGGTCATTAAAATGCATCATATCATATCTTTGCCTTCGCTTACTTTTTGTTTAAGGACATTATTTTCTATTGTACTCAATGCGAGGCCAGCTTTCTAATCATGGAACAGTGATGCTTTCATTTAGCTAGGAGAAATTAATTTTTCCTTTGTTTTTACCAGAGTAGAAGCAGAACACACATATCCAGTCAGATATTCTACTGGTGTAAAGGAGGTTTTGAATGTGGCAGTGATGCCCCTCCCAACTACAATACACCACAACATGGGTAAAAACAGTAAAGGACATACATTCCGTACTATACACAACTTTGCAACCGTCAGAGGCCCCGGGGTAGCACATTACAATGTATTTATATCCACTGAACATTACAGCTGTAGTTATACAAAAGAAGTTCTGCATATAAGAACTGTGATTGTTTATATCATTTGAAATTGGAGCCAGCATGGAACTTAACCACCACCGAGTTCCAATATATCTATTGGCAGTAAATACAAAAAAATGGAAGTCCATCAGGCGCTGCTTTGTTATTTCATTGAGCATTTCATGGGACCTTGACTTTGTTATTATTCTAAAGTACGCTAAAGTAGAATACTGTTTGCGTACCGATAAAACGTATGAGAAAAAATGGAAGCTGTAAAATGTGCATTGCTGTTATGTTTCCGGGCGAAAGTTGTGCATTTTATACTAAGTTACATATGCTGTGTTTCAATTTTCAGGTATTCCAAGATATCACTCGCAATCTCCAAGCATGTGTGACAGAAAGGAATTTGTCTTTTCATTCAACACAATGGCAGCGTCTTCCATGCACTCGGGCAGTGGATCTTACTACCATCAGCAGGTTAGCTACCAGGATATCAAACCATGTGTCATGTGATGCTAGGCAGAGGGAAACAATTCTAAGAAAGATCTCGAAAAAGCGAGTGCAACCCGGAGGAATAAAGAATGGCCCAGCCGTTTGTGATCTCATGAAGGACCTCCGTTTTCGTTACACAGACAGAGGTATACAAATCAATGTAGGGGGAAAAAGCTGAGTTTTGGTAATGTCCGGACTTCTCTCGGAGACATAGGTATAATAAATACAAACTGTATTCCCTTTAGAAAGTGTCAAGCTTAACACTTGGAACGTTTGCGAAACAGAGGTATGGCAGAAATTAAGAGGTGTTACTGTAAATGCATATTTTTGTAAATCTCTTTTATAAGTAAAAATAATGTTATTGTTATTCCTTTACTGTGAGTGCATGTATGTGGAGAGATGTATGAAACTGTTTATCAGTGTTTGGGATGTTTAGGACAGTCCACCTATTACAATAGCTAATGACTACTTTATTTTATTTACAGACGATCTTAACATTTTCTGTTATGTACTCTGGAGCAGGGACAAATAATTAAAGGCAGCTACGTGTGATTCCTTGATAGCCATTGTGCTACATTTATTATTGCTAATTGCAATATCTGCCTTCATTAAGTGTCCCTTTACATTCATTCCCTATTATTTCATACAGTCACTGGCCCCTTCAAGTTTCTTGATGTAATTGCAAGTAAACTTTCACTCTAAATGATTAGTAGTGGGTAAACTTGTTAACATAACTGTAAGTTGTATATCTCTCTAAATGTATGTGCAGGTATAGTGCAGCTGACAACTATGCAAATAACCTATTGGTTTTCCAATTTTAGCCTAGACATGAGAGAACTACAGAAAAAAGGCACTTTTAATTAAGTAATAAAATACATCTGTTATTTATTCTATTTTGATGATAGTAATCATAAGACACCGCAGGGCATCAAACTATCAGTATTAGAATGGTGTACGTAGTTGGCAATATTTGCCATTTCATTTTTTAACTCGAAGTCAATGTAAATTTAAAAAAAAACAGGAAGTTAATCTAAGTTAAACAGGATCTTTTTTGCTCTATGTAGATGTTTATGTATATATATACATATATATATAAAAAAGAACGATGTTTTGTATTTTGGCTGGTTTCAAGCAGCATTTAAGACACTATGTTTACTTATTTTTCTGCACTGTATAAAATGTAATTAAAATTTTGACCTGCATTGTAGATATGCAAAACTGTCTAAATAATGATGCATTATTTGTAAATAGGCTACATAACATTGTAGAAGAATCAATAAGGCATGCAGAAAAATAAACTGAAAACAGAATCAGAGTAGTTCAGCTGTGAATAAGGCAACCACAAACTCTTATAATTAAACAGGAACTTTTGGGAAGTTCATTTGGGGTGTACTGTTTATTCTTTTGAAAATGACATGCCAACGTGCACCGAACGATACAGAAAATCCAACCAATAATTTTAGTAGAACACTGGAAAATGTCGACATCAAGGTTTCCCCATTGCTGGCAGGATTGTGTTATATACATTGTATATTTTTGCTTACAGGCTAACTTCAGTTTGTTTCAATCCATTTCTAAATCATTACTGTTCAACAGTTTAAATTTCGAGAGATACACCAGAGACAACAGCTGTAGTTTATGCATTTTCTGTACATTTCTGTTGTGTCATTTTTGGTCTAAGTAAAGGAAAACAGAATCGTGCACATCGATTTAAATAAGGCAATTTAAAGAAACAATCACATTTTTTAGCATGAGGTTCACACATGGAATGAAAATTCCCAATCATTTTTAACTAGAGCTTTTATCTCACTCATCTGCACTGTTTCTTCCATCTCTTAGGTTCACACTCTCAAGACACACAGACACACACGCGCGCAGTGAAGGATCACTCCATCCATCTATATCTGTTTGCCTGTCTATTACCCATACCATCTCTGTCCGCACACACACACACACACACACACACACACACACACGCATACACACCTATCTATCTATCTATCTATCTATCTATCTATCTATCTATCTCACACGCACACACACATCTGCCTGTCTAATTAATTTAAGGCATGTCTTTAGTTGTGCATGTTTCCCTACATAGGCCATTGGAAAACGCCAAATTTCGTCAAAATGGCATTCAGCAGGTGTCACACTGCTTTTATTTTACTTTATAAACACAGCAGCAAGGTGGCTAGTCTATCTTCTCGGAGTCAGAGCTCCAGAGTTCAAACTTATCTTCCATTCAGTGCCTGCGTGATCTAGAGTTTGCATATTCTCCATCTATCTATGCGGAGTTTATTCCGATTTCCTCCCACGCTCAAAAAAGTACATTTACAGACGGCTGTCATGAAATTGCCCGAAACATGAAATGCAGAGGAACACAACGTCGATCCCCGTTTTACGTACTAAATCACTGCTGGGATTTTTTTTTTTTTTGGGAGTGCCGGCAGTGGTTCCTTCCCATGAGAGATTCCCCCTTCCTCGGGTTAGCACGACCCTGAAGTTGGTATGTATAAGTTGGGGAGGGGAGTGTAAAAAAATCGCAATTTGATTTTTCGCCTGTGTTTCGGGGATTGGTTTCCTTCTTTCGTTTCCTTGGCGTGCTGACGTTCGAGGTTCTGCAATACAACTAAAAGAAAAAGTGGTGTTGTGGCCCTGATGACGGCTAAAATATCTCACAGGCCACTCACCCGGTTAACAAACAGCAAAATAAATAGTAAGGACTGAACATATAAGCACCTCCTCAGAATCAGACTCCTCAGAATCAGCCACGGGCCCAAGGAGCACATTTAGGAACCCGAATAATGCCATACAGGGCACAAAACCGCACGTGTGTGTGTGTGTGTGTGTGTGTGTGTGTGTGTGTGTGTGTGTGTGTGTGTGTGTCAGTCATACCTCTCAATTGTCCAGATTTTAACAGGATACCCAGATTTTTGCCTTATATTTTCGGTCTGTTTCTCATAAAATCTGTGGTTTTCTGGCAAATCGCTGTGATGGTCTGAGGACTGAAGTCACTAAATAGTGACATACATTCGATTTTCAGACTTCATATACTTCAGAAAAAATGCATGCTAAAATAAATCACGTTATTCTATCAACTTTCCAAGTTTATAAGAGCAATATTTAAAATCTGTCCCTATTTTTGAGTCTTTTACTCCCATTATGTCAAGCTTTGTACAGATTTCTTGGACTAAGAGGTTGAGAGGTGTGTGTGTGTATGCGTGTGAGCGTGCGTGGGTGTGTGTATTTTGGGAGGAGGAGCAGCTCCTAAGAATTCAACCCTGTTTTGCGGCTTGAACCACGGAAGGTACCACATAAAAAAATCAGTGTCAAGTTGTCAACTTGTATTTATTTGTTTGTTTATTTTGGACATTTGTTAAGCTATGAAAGCCCACGGGACACAAGTGTCCCTTTTCAGGGGCGACGCAGGAGCAAGGTCTATTTAAGTGACTTGTTCAGAGTCAGAGGTAGGCAAATGAAAAATGAAATAATTAAACGCTGTACCCTGGATACAGGAAGCAACTAAATAAACAGCCCATAATGTTCAATTAACGATGCTTATGCATAAAATATTTATATATTTATGTCTTGACTGCCACTTAAAAACATTAACTGTCGTTGTTTTCAACCTATTATGAAACAAATGTGTGCCTGATTGCATGGCTGGGAACTCTTAAGTAAAACTTTACAGAGTGTATATGTATATGTATATATATATATATATATATATATATATATATATATATATATATATATATATGCATTTATTATACTTTCATTTTCACTTGTAGAATGCACAGTCAACCTTTATCAGAGTAAAAATCTATAACAAGTAGTGAGTGCCTCATTATAAACTACAGTCATAGGTCACATATGCCATTCTGTCTACTTATCTTACATATATCTGCTTTGAACCCCAGAATCTCTTGTTCCCCTCAAACTGAGTTCCAGCCCGGTATGTAATTTTATGTACAGTTTCTAGTTTCAACATCCTTCATTCACCTATGGTCCCACCTTCCTCCACTTGGTTAACAGAGTAGGTGGAGAGTCACTGATTCTCTTTGATTGCTATCCTTAAACATTTCAAGTATGGCTAAACATTATGATTAAAACTGTTGCAAACTGATTTTTCCCTAGCTGACGTGTGAAAGTGGGCATTTTGCAGATTGTGCCTAGGTTTAAGGTACAACACTTTATTCATTTTGCATCTACTGAACTATTTAATTATTTTGTTTTATTATGGTTATGAATGTAGATAGCAACACCCCCTCCCAAATAAATACTAGCATGATATAACATATGTGAAAAAGATCATGATGAAATAACTTGGCTTTAGACTGCAGAAAGCAGTTTAGACAGCAAACAGATGGAGTAACGTTTATAGCAGTGGGATTCCTGACGTAGGATAAAAGAGAAGGGAAATCACTTTAGGATGAGAACACGCTGACAGTGTGTGGAGCTGTCCTTTAAGCTGATCAGATTGTAACTATACTGGAATCCCTAATACTGCAAATACACTGCGACTGCATGCTGCATGTGTTCACGTGTTGGACTGTTGTAGTTGTGCCTAGATTCCTAATGTACTGTTTCTTATTAAATTGTAACACTGTCCTCTTTCCTCATAAAATCGCGTCTAACACAATTAATTGGTTGCCAGCTAGAAAAAAAGTACAAGAGAATGTAAAAAGAGGGCAACCTGAACGTCTGAATTCACATAAATATTGTTTTCTTTTCAGTGTTTCAATAAAAAAGGGAATTAAAATGCCCACAAGTTCATGTAATCAGTTTTCACTACCATGTGCTGTTGTGAGGATTTCTGCAGTCATTCATGTATGTTTGTGGAGAGGGTTGTCACAATCACCCTCCTTATCCACCCCAGAGAAGCAATTCTAAAAGTATGAGTATGCACCTCCTTCATTGGAGCAACCCCGGGACTTATACTTGGGGGGGGGGTCTGTTATATTTCTAGCAGGCTGCATTATTTACTTCTTCTCTTTGAAATTTTAATAATTTTGTAAACATGCATTAATAATTCATTATTAAATAGCGGCAGTATAGTAAATTTATCATCATGATCAAGATTATTATCATCATCAATTACTTTCTAGAGTACCACAAAAAGAGCACCATGCAGCAATGCTCTGTTTTCATGGACAGCCTCAGGGTATTGTTTAACGACATTGGATTCAAGCATTGTTTAGTTCATGGTAATATGAACAAACTTCAGACTTGTGCTATAATCCAGTCTTACTAAACTGTGCTTACTCTTGGTATCTCTGTCTATTTACATTTATTCATTTATCGATGTCTTTATTTATTTATTTGTGTGTTTATTGTCATTTGCTTGCCAGGAAAGTCGATCTAGGTCAAATATACTTTTCAGGGAAGGCCTAGGGAGAAAAGCTTTTTATGTTATGCTGCCCCCTTATCTCCAGCATTCATAGCTCCTACTTGAACCTTTTGTTTATTTTTTATTTTATTTCATAACCAGATAGACATTTATTTGATTTCTTAACCAGAGGAAAAAAATGCTAGGGATTACCTGGAAGCATTGTCTGGTCAAATGACTTGGTTACAGCTACTCAGTAGGAAAATGGAAACCGAATGAAATCAAGCCTAGAACCACAGTAAATATTTCAGAGCCTTAGTCATCCATACTAAACTGACAAACTAAATGTCTTGTTATAGGAAGTGTCCAAGAACTACATTCATAGTTACATGAGCTTGTTTATACATTAAAACAGAAAGTGCAGCTGTATAAGGTCACTGTAATAATAGATCTATGAATAATATGATATAGATGGATAGATAGATTGATAGATACCTGGGTGAGTGGAATGTTTGCTGAAGACAGACATTACTTCTCAGCCCTGACAGTGAAGGGAAGGAGACTTACAAACAGGAAATAAACAAAAAAAAAATGGCAGGCTAAAATCCAGAAAAAATAAGTCAAAATAATAGTGGCAATACAAAATTATGCAAATGTGGCAGTATGTCGGTAATATAAAATGTACAATACTCAGCTACTTACATTTAGAACATCAAACTGTAGCCAGTATACAAAGTACTGTATCTAAAAATCTGCAAAAGATGGGTAGATTTTTAAAAGGTCCTCCAAAAGATGTAGTTACTACTAGAAATAACCACAAACAGTACCAATGAATAGGAATGAAGGAATCTATACCGCAGTGATTATCCTGTTATTAGTACATCATTTGCTATGGTGTATTATCACACCACTTTGTCATACAGTGCAAAGGTCACTGCTACATGAATTTTACATGTGAACAGGACCTTACAAACTAATGCAATTTATAGATTTTGTAGGGCTTTCTTGTCTGTAGTACTCCCCAAAGTGCTACAGATGTATCAATGCCTGCTTCAGCCCTAGAATGGAAATACTTCAAGGGTGTGGATGGATGACAGTTTGGTAGCCTCGCAAATACATGAGCAGAAACATTCCTACAGAATGGTGGGTGATTAACAGAGAGCAATGAACCTTGTGTAAGTACAGCTCCAAAATAGAGAGTGTTGTGGTTATTAAGATCAGATGCTCTCCAAAGCTCTCCATCATGACTGCATGCCGGTTCCCACACAAATACACACAATGTACTACAATTGCTGCTGTGACATTCATTTCATGAAGTAATCACTGACTCCAACAATAATTTACAGAGCAAAAATGTAACAACCCGATCAAGTAAAAGGTAAAAAGGCAGCTAGAAGAGGGAACAGGTCAGTTGAAACAACAAAAATAGCCATGCTTCTTACACATCTTAACAGCTACCGTGAATTTTCTGTAGAAAACGGGATGGCATTTATTTTCTGTAAAAGAAAAATAGGAATACAGTTGTAATGGACTCATTTAGCAAAACCTACTTATCGGAAGGGGAAAACTCCCACAAATTACAAGTAAATGCATGACTGGCCTGTCCTCAGTGCATGTGACAAGGCATACCCATCAGATTATCTAAGCACCACTGCGCCACTAACACAAACAACGGGAATAAAATCATCACCCACAATGCACACAAACTGGTAGAAAAAATGCAAAAATACGCAACGAGTCAATATTTTTTCCAACGCTATTATGATTGTGTAGAACTAAAAATCAGAGGAGAAATGACAGGCTTCAGTGTACATTTGTCCGGCCAACAAAGATTCTTGGGAAACGGCCATCGTTTAAAACATTAGGTATCTTAATAATACTACAGTAAATATGCAATGATTCGACTTATCCAGACTCACACAGAGTGTACCCCCCGATTAAGCAACAGCCGCCACAGTACAACTCCCAACCACCACCACCACAAAAACAGACACAACAGACGGCGAATGCATTTTAGGTTGGGAGTATTTTTCTCGTTTCACTTACTTCCAGTAAAGATGTTTACTTTGTAGATATTTATCACGCCGCTTTCTGTGTCAGTCTAGAAAAATACATTATTTCAGCTGTTCCTCATAAGAAGACTAAATTCTGCGTGGTGGTGACTCAACTTGTCCAGGTTGTCAAATAACGTCCAGATTTTTCCTCATATCTGTGGTTTTCTGTCATATCACTGAGCACTGAAGTCACTAATAATGGCAGACATTGGAGTTTCAGACTTTATCTACAACCCCTTTTCCCCATTTTTCACATTGGGTCGTAGATGTCTCTTCACCAGCGACAATTACCTAGAGCCAAGGTTCACACCGCAGGGCAGCGAAAGTTTCAGACTTTATATATCCTTCAGAAAATGCATGCTAACACGAATCCTGTTGTTTTAGTAACGTTCTAAGTTTATAAAATTGTCCCCGCATTATTTTAGGTTTTGTTCAGATTTCTTGTGGAAATAAATTGAGCGGTATGGTGCGAGTATGGTTGAGAAGGACACACGATGCGACTCTTTCATTTGGAAAGTTTTATACCAGAGACGTTTTTCTCCTGAAGCATTACTTTCGTAAGTGAAGCAGAGGTACACTAAATAAAATAAAATAATACTCTTTCTGTCTTTTGAAATAGTCATGATGAAGCGGCGGGAGCTGTCAAAGTACCCTGCCGCCGTAACATTCTCACAGCTACACAAAAACACCGGTGAGGCCTAGTGCTCTCCGTTACCGCCAGTGCTTTTATTTAGCTCACCACTTTAAGTACACCTTTCAACAGTTTTTTACCAAGTTCAGAAAGATCATAGAGACATAATCTGTTCAAAAAAAAAAAAAAACCTACGACTCTAATTTTTTTTTTTTTCCCGACAAATAGTCATCCATAGTCAGTGTTAAGAGTGGAACGGCCACAAGAATAAAGTTGTACAGACCACTGTAACCACGAAAGTACATTATTCTTAACCAGAATATATGAAGAGTACGTACGGACTGCGGCAGGATACCTAGGCTGCTTAGAGACACAGACGAGGCCTAAGCTATACAGTGATACCCTGAAATTACCACAGAAATAGGCGGCAAATAACTATTACAACGAGCGCGTTAAAGCACTCCTTACACTGGGTGACGTGACGGCCATGGCTCGAGTGTATTTCTTCACGCGCTACAGGGCCAATCAGCCTTGGACCAACGTCTGGCAGTCATTTGGTTCCTAAGGCGACTGTTATGCGTGTGTCGCTCGGGCAACTGGAACACGGTGCGTGAGTGCGTGTGTTCGTGTGTGAAATGGGTACCTTTATAGCTCACTAAATGCAGGCGTGCCCACTTGAAGGCTGTTTTCTATTTGAGTGCGATTTTTTTACCGTTACCCCAACTTGGATTACTTTTCGGTTAATACTAATGATTCAGGCTCACGGTCCTTACACTATGTCTCTTTTGTCTGAAATTGCTTTAAATTTGTATACGCTTCCATTATGCAAACAAGGGGGGGTCATTTATCACCATGTCAATCTCCAAACAAGTTGTCTTCCCATAACTATGACCAAGACAAATACGAATTCTATTCAGACAGCACTTGAGTGCAAAGCCAGAATGTGCATTGCATTTATCCATCGTGAGTGTTTTTTCAGCCAAATCCAGACCAGATGCATGTTAGTACTTAAACAAGAATGCTAGGAAAGTTATACTATAAAAAGCTACACAGAGTAAGTACAGGGCAACAGAAACGATGATGAGAATACTGCATTACTGACCATACTTACAGTGGGAGTAACCAAATACACAGATTTCTCCAGTCGTACCTATTGTTATTAACCGTGTTTTGCAATTATTTCAACTTTTTGTCATTATATCTTTTGCAGCACTCGCAAAGAAAAATGGCACACGGTGTATATTATTATTATTATTATTATTATTATTATTATTATTATTACTGTCGGCAGCAGCATTTTTTACCCTGCAATAGTAAACAGGAACTGCACACTAGGCTGAGCACAGCTTCCATCCGCGGTCCCCACACCACCACCTAAAAGCTTCGTCAACAGTTACTACCGCAATTTCTTTTTTTATCGTGTTGCTTGTACAACTCCAGTTGTAGTTACTATAAAAATCCATATTTTGAAGATTCGTACATTTTAAGCCAGCAACTTTTTAGGACCGAATTCTGCTTTGCATACAGATAACCACTGATAGCAACCTTGAATTAAAGAGCTTGGTAGCAGCTGTGAGCACTTCGAAGTAAGAAGTTACAGAGAAAATTCAAAAAAGCCTGGTGGGAAAGTTTGTTTTTTATTTGTTGTAACAAGATTATATTACTTTACATTTTACAGTAGATGCATTAGCGTGTCGTTTGCATTGCTATTTTCACATTCTTGCATTTTGCTTGCCTATGTCAGCAGGGCCAATCAGTCTTGCACTTTTCCTTTTTTTTGGCTCATTTTGTTTGTCACATTATTCTTACTTGAAGTTTTCTCCCCAGCATAACTATATAAACAAACAGTACTCCCCTCTATACAGACGTCTGGTCTCTCTCTGTCTCCCTCCCACTCGCCCCTAAAGTCAAGCCTTAAGTATGCTTTTCATTCAAAACCTGCAGGTTTCTGTCCACCTCCTGTATGACACTGCTGAACACCATTGTCTTGGAAACGTATAGCCAACAACACACTGAGTGCATAATTTAGGTTTGCCATGTCTTCTGCATAAACTACCTAAACTGATTAGATGACATCATTCTGTTTGCATGGCTCAGTGTGAGTAGAAACGTCAATAAATAGATCCATAGATTTTGAGGGCACTTAAGGACAACATGTCCTAACTAAGCCGCAGACTTAACTTAATTCCTGCCTATTCATTTTTCTACTAACCAGAGAAAGAATTTCCTTATGCTTGGCCCCTGTGTTTCCAAATTGTCTCATTGCTCTGAAAGTCCCCGTCCTATATACTCCCCAGGTAAGAGACAAGCCCCCGCCGGATACTTTTACTCATATAAATACACACACACGCACGCACGCACGCAGGCACACACACACACACACACACACACACACACACACGCACGTGTATCTATCTGTCTGTCTATCTATCTATCTATCTGTCTGTCTGTCTATCTATATGCATTATACCAAGCATACATCTCAACTGTTAAGCAGAATGCATTTTTTGGTCTGTTCCTCATAAAATTTGTGGTTTTCTAGCAAATCACTGACGAGTGAAGTTACTAGGTGACGCGTATTTGAGTTTCAGCCTTTCATTTTCTTCAGACCTTGCATATTAACCACAAATCCTATTGTTCTAACAACTTTCTAAGTTTATAAGAGCAATATTTAAAATATGTCCCTATCTTTGGGCGTTTGTCTCCTCATTATTTTAGGTTTGTCCAGATGTCTTGCACTAAGAGGTTGAGAGGTATGATGCAAACACATAGGTCGCACAGCAATGAAAAAAAAGTGCAATGTGCATTCTTAAGTATGAGGTCATAATTCTCAACATGTTACCTGCTGAACTACAGTCAAAGCCCAAAATAATCAAGGACATAAGCAACACATTAGACAGGGTATTTATATATTAATGCTATTCCTTATTAACATCGAACAGGCGTAACAAATGCAGTGACCAGCAATGTTTTAAACTCCATCATTTTCATGACAACTGTGTTGAGACCTAAACAGCACATGCTAAAAGTCTCATAAACAACGAAATTACCAAGTAAATCATAATTATTGTCCCAAAAGAACTACTATTCAGACAATCTATAGAAATGTAAGATTTGTATTAATGTGAACTTTCTGAAGAATAGCATGCATTTAACTGTAATTCCTGCCACTGTATGCTTATTGTAATCACCACTGTTCTCTCATAAAGTCAAAAATCTTAAGAGGGAAGAACAACGTCATTTTGAGACGAAAGCAATGACATTTGGCAGGTATAGACTGGCCTTATGTGTGCCGATATTGCTTTCATTCTTTGCTGATTAGTATTCACCTGTCAGATGCTTTTATCCGCTATTGCCTTGACACCAGTATCCCTGATTTTACGAATCCATTTTTATGAACACCTGTGAACTTCTTTTGCAGTTTATTGCTTTCCATTTGCGTTGTTATTTTTCATCATGCCTCTCAACCTCTTAGCGCAAAATAAATAAATAAATTAATTAATTAAAAATTTTAAAAAAATCTGGACAAACCAAGACAAAATGGTGGGACAAAGGCCCAAAAATAGGTACATTTTAAATATTGCTTTTATAAACTTAGAAAGTTGCTAGAGTAACAGGGATTGTTTTAACATGCATTTTCTGAATGATTTGTAGTCTGAAACTCAAATGCATGTCATTATTTAGTGACTTCAGTCCTCAGATCATACCAGTGATTTGACAGAAAAACACTCATTTTATGAGGAACAGACTAGAAATACAAGCCATAAATCTGGAGATTCTGCGAAAATCTAGACAGTTGAGAGGTATGTTTTTCATTCATTTAAGCAGTCCTATCGTCAACCTTGCCAAATCCCTTATTTGAACTTCCTTTCAACCTCATTGTTGTTTTTAGCAATGTGGAATATATGTACATACAATATCATCAGACAAAAGGTATATTTCCTTTTAAAACTTCAGCACTATAAACTTTAAAAAGAAAGGATCCCAGTACTGACCATATGACACCCTGCTGGTAAGTAGCCTTTCATCTAAACAGACAGAATTTACTGTGGCCATTTGTGTCCTTTTGGCTGTCGCATGTTACCCGCAATCTTAAACCATACAACTTAAGTATTCTTACTTTTTACTACTATCAGTTACCAAACCAAAGGACTTCTTTTGGCTGACGTGACCTTCTACTATCTTATTGCATTGGAGTCGGTGCACGCCGTTTTCTGGATGCACCCCAAAATGTCTCCTTCGGCAGCGATTTAGCGATGTTATGGGCAGCCAGCTACAATTAAAATTATTTTAATTTGGCCCAGAATACAACAGAAGCATGCACAGAGGAAATATATACGGACAGTTTGCCTGCGTTTATTTTAGCAAACTATTTCAGGTATTGAAATAATGTTTTGTATGTCCGAGTGGGAGTAGGATTACCACCTGTCCATCTTTGCGCAGGACAGGTAATTTTGGGGCAGTTATGTCCTGCAGAATAAAAAAAATGGCAAATGTACTGAAATCTTAGGACAAAAATATCTCCTTATTTTTTTTAATAGTTATGTAAAACAGTTATTTTGAGTCTGAACACCTATAAAACACACATAGAACGATATAGGTAGCTCAAATGCTACAATAGTAATTTCGGCAAAAAAGTAAAGTTCTGTCCTTTGTACTGGCCGTGGGTATGGTTTATCCTGCAAAACCTGACGTTTCTTCAGGAAAGTCCTATTTTGAGTATTTGAAAAAAAAATAGCAATCCTAAGTGTGAGAAAATTAACGAACCAAATACCTAATTAACAGGGAAATTAACTTCATGTCACTTAGTAGGACGAGGAGCTATATAACCATAATTAAAAGTGCCGCTAGATGACCTCTTTGGTCATTTAAAATTAATTGTTTACTGAGAAGGCATTTTGTGACTGGCACCTTTTCCACCTACAGTAAGTAGTCTGTTTTCTATAATTCTGTAGCTCTTTTCCAAGAGTTGCTTGTGTGATGATGAAGTTCAGTAAAGGCGAAAATACAAATCTTCAAAGACCCTTTTACTTGTTTTGCGTGAGGTGAGAGAGACACCGTTAGGGCAAGAAGCATTACACTTCCATGCAGGTCAGTTCAGCTTCCCCTGTATAGGCTGCTGTGTTCACCTTTGTACATTTTAACTTATATATTCTTCCACTAAACCCTTTTTTGCAATTTGTCTTGCCATCTTGACTGATGTAGGTAATTGTCATAGTTTGCGCTGGTTAGCTAATTTTATTTCATCCAAATATACGTTTGCGTTCTTTAGATTTAGTAGCTAGGTTTTCTCACTGTAAGATGTCCATTGTTTTGGACTGGTTTGCTTTCATCTTTAGTACCGTGTTAGTCTGTATCTATTGTCGGTTCTGTATTTTTGGTTTACAGTATAATCGCGCATCCTATTGCTCTGTAATTTGTTGTTTTAAGTGCCTGAGTTTGCCCTGGTAACTGTCTTGACAGAAAAGGGTCATTGGCCCATCCTCACTCAATAAAAAGTACACCTAGAGTAACTGTATATTAGAAAGAAAGTAGCTTTTTATTTGTTTTCTTGGAAGCTACATATACAGAAAGTAGACAGGCAGAAATAAAACTGCAGTAGGTTTTTCGAGTTATGTGAATCAGCATAACTTATTCAAACAGTGATGTCTGTGGTTCAGACGTATACATCTTTGGCTTGGATTAACCACTAAGTGGAACTCCATAGGATAGTATCTAATTAGGTACCACGGCCACAGTACCACGGTTCTACGAACTCTACATTTTGTGGCATAACGCGCTCGCGTATTTAATCTGTATCAAGGGTGTAGCCGGTTATATTCTTTGTACTCTACGGAGAACATTTTTTTTCTGAGCATCACATCAGCATAGCCTTTTTTTCAGGCCATATTATGGGTACAACTGTCTAAATGAATTAATTTAATAACAGGTGCAATATTGCTAATCTAAAACAACATCTTTAATAGTTTTAGGTAGGAGCAGCTGAAAATGTTGTTTACTCTTATTAAGTGTTTGAGGGTAGTATTTTGAGGGATGTGTCCATTATTAAGTGAGTATGTCAGAGTTTGTGTGTTTGTGTGTGTGTGTGTGTAGGCACTAACAGCTTGTGAGTACAAAATGGAATTTGCTTGCTACACTCAGCCACTGATTATGCCGCTCAACCTCTGATCCTCATGAATAATAACCGTAGCCTTTAAAAGTCGTAGAAGAGAGTTGGAATGCATATATATATATATATATATATATATATATATATATGTGTGTGTGTGTGTGTGTGTGTGTGTGTGTGTGTGTGTGTGTATACATATATGTTTAATTTTCAGAACAGACCTGCTTGTGACATTGTCCCCAAAGAATTACCGACAAGGACTCTCACAGGCTAAATTCATTTCTTAAGGTCGTATGCGCATTTTAAACAGGTCCAGCTTTATGAAACAAATCTAGAAGAAGCAGCAGGAATAGCTGAGAACAAAACTCATGGCACCATACCTAAACCATAGCAGCTGAGAGGTGTAAGTCCTTCCATTTGTCAAGGATACTAACCTTTGCGCACCTTTTCTGGCCTTTAGTCAACGACACCAGCCAGCAATGCTGGACATATTTTATTTCATTTCACTTTTTTTTCCTACCTGCATTCCTTATCAAGGAAACATCATATGATGTGAGCCGGCTACTAACATCTCACTTGTACGCAAGGAATTAATGAACCTGTATATTGTTCCCCTTCCTGTTTTGTTGCAAATGACCAATGCAGATGACTAACTGTCCGTGTGTCCTTCTCTGATCATACATTATCATGTCCGAAGGTGTAACAAGCAAAGACTGAAGATTTATTAACCATCAAGGCGTTAGCGACAGGGGCATTTTACAGCCCTGGGACCAGCTTCCCAAACACAGGCACAGTTTAATGCTGGTCACCATTTTGAACAGCCCTTCTGAGGTATCCCATTCCATTCCAAGCTCCCTATGGAGTGCGCACAAACAAGAGGCTAGAAAGTTCGGGAAACATAGCCCCATGAGCACGTCATAGATCCTAAACAACCGACGTACCTCTCAAGTGTCCCTGATTTTGTCTCATACATTTGTTCTGTCTCTCGTAATATTTTTGATTTTCTGGTAAATTCCCGAAGATTATGCAAGCTAGTAATGCCAGACATTTACGACTGCGTACTATTTATTCCCCGTTCCTCAGAAAATACATACTGAATGATGCAAAATATACTTTCCACATGAATTTATATGAATATCTATACATCGTCCATGATTTTGAGCCTTTGTCTGTCGTCTTTGCCAGAAGGTAAATCTTGTGCTGGGATCTACCATGTTACATCACACAGTATCAGTTCGATCCCCCCAGCATTCACATTATTTCTTTGTATGACTGAACAAATTATTTAACTGGATCACAGCTTTCTTGACCTTTTAGAAGCAGGTATGCTGCCTTGCAGGTCTCACACGTCGTAAGAAAGCCATTCATTTTTTTTATATTTTATAGGTTCATAGATTAGTACTAAGCTAACTGCCCTTGTGAGCCATTTTAAGCCTAGCCAATTATCCCTTGTGAGACTCAAACCATGCACTTTGTGTTTGTAAGGCAAACACCTTAACCATTAGGCCACCCTCCTAACCCCTTTATTGACCGTGTTCCCAACTAGACTAATGCTCTCTTTTCAGGGGCGACCTGAGGCAGTATTTATACTACTAGGGGAAATTTGTTCAGGCCATTTGGGAATCTCCACTACTCTTTTCCATAGGAGCTGTGGGATCTTTTACATTGAACCGAGCTACCGCCTACTCAAGGGAATGGGCCTCAGTTTAATATCTTATCCAATGGACAATACACTCAGGAGTGCAGCATACCCTTACGTGGCACTGGAGTGCACAACTCTCAGCTGCCCAGAATTTTGCAGAAAGTCTAGCTTTTTGACTGAAATTTTGGTCATAAAATGTATGTTTTATGGTAAATCATTCAGGACTGAAGTAAACAAATAATGACTAATATTTGAGTTCCAGACTTAATTTTCTTCAGAAAAGTAATGCTTACTCAAAACCTGCTGTTATACCAGTTTTCCAGGTTAAGAGCGTTGTATACCTCTCAACCTGTTAGCGCAATGAATATGAACAAAGCCTAAAAAACGAGGGAAAAGGCCCAAAAATCAGGACAAATTTTATATATTGCTCTCATAAACTTAGAAAGTCACTAGAACAACAGGCTTTGTGTTGACTTACATTTTCTGAAGGATACCAAGTCTGAAACTCGAGTAAGTCATTATTTAGTGACTTCAGTCTGCAGTGATTCGTCAAAAAACACAAAATTTCTTAGGAACAAACAATATCAGGCAAGAATCTAGACATTCAGCAAAAATATGGACAGTTGAGAGCAGTCATGAACAGTATTTAAAATTGTCTTTATTCTTGGGCCTATCTCCCCCAATTATTTTTGGATGTACCAACTCCTTCACTCTATGCTTTCTAGAATTCATAAACTCCAATGCCCTGGATCAACGTATCCGCACCCCCACCAGGGGCAATAATATCCTAGACCTAGTCATTACCAACATGAGTGACCAGTGTTCCACACCTGAAGTCAACTCCTCGTTGGTCAGATCTGACCATAAGCTAATCACCATAGATATCCAAATCCCACCCCTACCCCCATTAAGGAAACCATTGTAAAAAATTTCTCCAAAGCCAACTTCATGTATCTTAAGACAGAAGTGGCAAACTTCATGACACCCATGCAGATGGACGATACAGTTACGACTGCTGAATCTTATACAAATGCACACTATATGCACTTACACAAATGCATGGAACGTGTTATCTCCAGCAGAACTAAGACACTATCCTCCAAAAAAAGGAACCCAATCTGTTGGTCCCCTGCTATAAACAAACTGTGCAACAGAAGGAAGAAACTGTTGCAAAAGAGAGTAAAATCCCATGAGTGGAGGAGCTCCTTAGTCAGCCTCAGCAAGAAGCTGAGATCCCTCATAAAATCCTCCAAAGCTAGTTACAAAAACAAAATCGCCACTGATTCTAAGGACAACCACAAAGCATTCTATAGCTATGTCAAGAATCTCAGTGGTAACACCCAGATACGATCTGAGTTACAGCACAATTGCACGAAAAGTACGGAACCAACTGATATCGCTAACATCCTGGCTGATAGGTTCAGTGCCAACTTTACCCCCCCTCACCCCTTAAAAGGGCCCATATCCATACCGGAAGAATGCAGTGCCCCTGTAATCACAACTGAGCAGGTAAAATCTGTGCTCTCCAAAGCCAAGAACACAGCATCTATGGGACCAGACAACATCCCAGGCTGCTTTCTACACTAACTTCAGAACAAATTGGCCCCCCACCTAAGCACCATGTTCAATCACAGCCTCACATCAGGCTTTGTACCCACTGAATGGTGCACAGCAACAGTTATACCACTCCACAAAGGGGAAGCCAACATGGACCCCAGGAACTATCACCCTATTACCCTGATGAGCCTGGTTTGCAAAGCCATGGAATGTATCATCATGGAAGTCATAAACAAAGACATTGGCAACCTCCAAACTCTGGACCCCACCCAATTTGGGTTTGTGAAGGGCAGATCATGCCTCCTAAACCTGATCGACTTCTTTGAAACAGTCACCAAAGCCGTAGACAAGGGTAAGACAGTTCACACAGCCTATCTTGACCTCGCCAAGGCTTTCAACACCATCCCCCATTCTGGAATCATAGATAAACTCACTAAACTGGGTATAAATCCATATGTCACAAGATGGGTTGCCAGCTGACTCACTGACAGAACCCACATTGTAAAAGTTGCAGACTCCAAATCTGACTTCAAGCCTGTGACAAGTGGAGTACCACAGGATTCAGTCTTGGGTCCTCTCCTGTTTGGTATCTACTTCTTTGAAGTACAGGCTAACACAGAGGGCCTCTGGCTGGTGAAGTTTGCAGATGACTGCAAATTAGGTGCCATAGTGGAGTCCCCAAATGACGTGGACATCCTAC